>NC_134532.1:92413101-93013101 GCF_050624435.1 Tenrec ecaudatus | reverse complement strand
TTTAAAGTCAGTGGCACTCTTTCATTACTGGGTACAATCAGCATACTATCATCAATGGAATACACCTGTGAAATATTTTGGGAAAAGGAAAGATGATCAATGTCCCTACAGACTAAATTATAACTGAGTCCTGGAAGTTAACATAATCCTAAGGGAGATTTGTAAAAGTGTATGGTTGCCCTTATCAATCAAAGGCAGACTGCTTCTTGTCTTACTTTGAAAAGAAATTGAGTGAAATGTTGCCTAGATCAATTGCTCTATGCCAGGTACCAGGAGAAGTCTTAATTTACTCAAGCAATGAAACATCTTGAACAGCAACTGCGATTGGAGTCATCAGCTAATTAAGTTTATAATAATGTACAGTCATTCTCCAAAATCCATAGGATTCACCCGACTTTTACACAGGTGAAGTTTATGTTGTTGTTTTTAGGTACAATCTAGTTGATTCTGACCCATAGCAATCCTATGCCCAACAGAATGAGACACTGCCCAGCCTTCCACCATCCTCACAATTGTTAATATTTTGGGGCCCATTGTTGTAGCCACTGTGTCAAACCATCTTGTTGATGTCCTTCCTATTTTCACTGCCCTTCTACTTTATAAGCACGTTATCTTCCTCCAGAGACTCATCTCTCCTGATAACGTGTCCTAATTTTGTAAGACAGTCTTACCATCCTTGCCTCTAAGGAACACGCAGAACTTACTTCTTCCAAGAGAGATACGCTTGTTATTTGGTATTCCATGGTACTTTCACCAGCACCAGCACCATAATTCAAATTCATTGATTTTCTTTGTCTTCCTTATTCAATGTCCTCTAACTCTCAAATGCATATGAGGCAATTAAAAATAGTATGGCTTTGGTAGGCACACCTTAGACCTTAAACTAACATCCTTGCTTTTCAATACTCTAAAGACATTTTGTGCAGCAGATTTACCTAATACAATATATCTTTTGATATCTTGATTGCTGCTTACATGAGCATTGATTTTGGGTATAAGCAAGACAGAGTCCTTGATTACTTCAACCTTTTCTCTGTCTATAATGATGTTACCTATTGGTCCAGTTGGGAGGATGCTGGTCTTCCTTACATTGAGCTGTAATCCACACTGAAGGCTGCAATCCTGGATCTTCATCAGTAAGTGCTTCAAATCCTTCTCACTTTCGGCAAGCGAGGTTGTGCAATGTTATGCAAATGTGCATAACACAGATTTTTAATAAGCTTTCCTCGAATCCCAATGCCACATTCTATATAGTCCTGCTTCTCTGGTTATTTGCTTAACAGGCCAAATAGGTGAGTAAAATGGGGGTGTAGAGTGAATCACCATCCCTGCATCCTTCGAGTCTATGGTGGGAGCAATAATCTCTGCAATCCCTCCAGGAACATGGTACTGCTTTGGGTTTATTATTTTCCTGACCAGAGGCTGTTCTGATGGCTTCCACTAGGCTTTTCCTACCATTAAAACCCTTATTCCACATTTTAGGTAACCAATATGGGGAGCTTCCAGTTGCTGAATATGTCTAGTTCAATAATGCATTCTGCAACTAGGAAAATTACCATAGGATGGCTTCAGGGACTCACTAGACACACTGGGAGATGAACTTTAGCTAAGGATACATCAATAACTTGACCTCTATATGCTTCCATCTTCAATATGTTTTCAGTCTTTTGGAATTAGTATCAATTCAATCTCCAGTAATCCCCACAGTTATAATCATTTTATTTTCACTACTCTAGTAAAAGGCCACAGACTCCATTGGGGGGTGTTTGGGATAAAGACAAATGGAACGGACCTGTGGTGTGTCTTTATTCAAAGAGACCCAGGATCTTCGTTCAAGAGGTTGTGGTTAAACTGGGTCAAGTCTGCGAATTGATTGCAGGTTCATGACCCTTTATTCCAGTGACTCAAGTTAGACTGCTGTCACCTGATCTAGACTTTTTCTGCTATACATCAAGTAAATATTCAGTTAGCTTCCCATCTGCTTCATTCTGAGGGAAACACTGCCTAAGTAGCCAATGACATAGGTCCATAGGAGTCAGGCTATTCTGATTACTACTTTAATTCTGTGATTATGGGAAACATGCCCAGCTTGTTTCTGTCTATTGAGTGCTGCCACTTTGCCCTTACTCCCGTAGGGCACAATTAACTCCACTGTGGAGAAGTTCCTTAATTCAATTAGGAAAGTTCCGTTGTCAAGCTTGACTGATATAAAACAGTCTTCTGACATTCTAGGACTCCCTTCACGAATTTATTTCTTACTGTCTTGGTGAAAGGTGTGTCTTTGAGACGTTCCTTTGTGGGTCTATGGAGTTATCCTGATAAATCCACTTTAACATTCTGATTTCCCAAAGCCTTTGGATATCTTCTTTGATAGTATATCAAGGCAGGTGTGGTACTTCAAGTTGACTTAGCGCAGCCATCTCAAAAACCATGCTTCAGTGACCCAAACAAATAAACTGTTAGACTCTCTCCTCACCTCCCAAGTGGTAACATTAAATCTGTGCTTAGTGGGCCCATAATCATAAACTCAAACTAACTCAACTTTGTTTTCCTTGATTTTCAAAGTTGCTACTGAAATAATGTGTCAAATATAACAACAATTTTGAGAATGGTGCAGAACTGGGCAGCATTTTGTTTAATTTACCTAGGGTCATTATGAAACAGAACCAGCTTGTGTTAGACAGGGTTCTCTAGAGAGACAAAACCAGATTACTAATAATTATATATATATATATATATACATACATATATATACACAGATAGATAGATATATAACACAAGAAATGAACAGTTAAATTTTAAAGCAGTACAAATGGCTCAGTGTAACTCACTCCCGTGAGAGAGTTGTGAGACACTAGCAGTCCTTCAAATCTTGAAGGCCACCAGGTAGTCCTCTGTAGAGAGAATTCCAGCTATCTGAGTACAGGCAGCAAGCAGCAAGGCAGGTCACCAACAGTCGGCCAGGTCACCCACAGTCAGTCCCCAACTCAAGAGATATAAATTCCAGTTGTGTGGCGAGGCAGGTCTTGAAGGAACCTCAAATTACAGTTACATAGTCCACAGGTTAGGTGTCCCACAGGTAGTCTAGCTTGCAAATTGAGGCACAGACAAGCAAGGCAGCCGCATACTGGTCCAATGATCAAAGAGCGAGAGACAAGAAAGGTGAGTCTCACCAAGCCATTTATCTCTCTGCCCTTCAATTAATCCCTCTTGTGTTTATTGACCAGTCTTGCACAATAAACTAACTTCCTCACAACTCAATGGCACTTAACACAACACATTGAGTCAATGTATCATTTAAACACATAAAGTTACAAAATTAAAAAAATACAATTAGATACTATTTAGCGTAACATATCTAAAATCTTGGACCATGAGAAGAGTTTGAAAGAAATGGATATGTGAAAAATTAAATGTTGCAAATTATTAGTAAAAATCCTTACAAATAGAAATTTAGGAAAATTATATTAATGTCAAACAAAATAAATTTTTAAAGTTCAATGAAGATAATGTTAATAAAAAGATATTACATTCCATAAACCATGAGTTAATTGCAATGCAAAATGTTTATGCCTCAAAATAAAGAACTTTAACATATTCACTGAAACCCCAAGGCAATAGTGAAAAATTCAGGATTCATTTTAAAAATGTTATTAATTTTAATATTATTGCCTTATATGAAATGGTTGATGTGTCTCTAACACTTTAAGGTTCAGATAAGAGTGATCTGGGGGTTATTTTGAAATTAACACTCTGAATACAAATGGGGAGGTTTGAGGTTCTAACAAGCTTCCAATTGATGCTGATTATGCTGTTCAAAGGAGCATAATTTTAGATTGAACATTGTCTCTATAGGTCAGTGGAGATGGGAAATTTTACTGAGCAGAATATGAAGCACTATAGTTTATTTTTAATTTAGTATTATTACTCCTGGAGTTCTGATTTCTATAAATGACTTGCCTTCTTCTAGGTGACAATGGTGGCAAGGGGCGAGGTTTATGCATAGATCCATGTCAGTGGCATAGAACGTGCAGTTCTTTGGTGTGTGTGTGTGCCACTAGAGATGATTCGCTGAAAAGAAACAATCTTACAACTTGATAGAAACCATAACTTATCTAGAGGATTCAAATACTATCTACCCTTGACCATCTCAGTGTGCGCGCAGTGGGCATATGAACAGAGCAGCTGTAGTGATGAAGGTGATGCATGGTCTCCGTCACACGTGTTCCCCTTCATTATGGCCACTTACCCACTGCTACCACAAGATGGTTTCTTGGTTACAAGCATAAGCTGATTTTGACTCACTGATATAGAATCGCCCCAAAAGAAGAGGTGGCAACCCTTTAGAATCTAGTCAAATACGTGAGGCCTCTATCTACTCTGCGGGTAGCAGGCTGTGCATGCACTGCATTGACACCTACTCTAGAGATGTCTTTTCTTTGCTTCATTGCTTCTGCCAAGATTCACATCCAAGACTGTAGAGAATGCCTGATGCATTGACAAGAGATACCTCATAGCATTACCTCAGATGGAAAGATGTGGTTTAGGATCAAGTAGGTCTATCTATCAGTGGATAATCAATGAGTCCACTAATCAGAAGCAGCACACAAACTAGACTGATAAGCTCAAAACAAAACCAGACAAATACACTGCCATTGAGTTGAATCTGACTCGTAGCAATCTGATAGGCAGAGTTGAAGTGGCCCTGTGGATCTCCACGGCTCTAATCTTTATGGAAGCAGAAAGTCTCTCTTTCTCTCTCAAGTGGTTTGTGGGTTCACATTTTTACCCTTGTGGCTAGCAGCCCAGTGCATAGTCCCTACACAACTAGCACTCTTAATTAAACTGATATAATGACTTTTTTAACGTCCACTTACAGGTCACATTTTAGGCTTTGCATAGGATTTATTTCACACACACTAACTGGAGTTATAGTACAAAAAGAACCATAGATGACAACACATATATAAATTTTAGTGTTTGTGATCCAATAAAACTTTATTAACAAAAATAAGTTGTAGGTTATATTTGATCTTTGAGTTATAATTTTTAAGCCTTGAACTATAGCATCATATTAAGAGTGTGCATTTAGGACATTGTCTTCTAGGATGTGTATTAAAATGATAACATATGTGGATCTAGGTATCTACTCTGCCACTGAATAATTCATGGTTGAAAGTAGGACTTCCTGCAAATATATCTCCTTCCTTCAAATACATATCCGAACCTTCCCAAGACACAAAGTGCTTATACATATATATGCCCTTGGGCAAGACTTTAATGTTCCTGTAGCCACTAGGTCATAGAGAAGTCAGGATACCTGCAGCTACCCAGCCACATCATTGGCTTTGTATGTATACAGTACAGCTGTGGCAGAGGCCACAATGATCTACATAGCAGTGCCCTGGTCACTGAATTAGAGATTTGTTGCTCTGTTGTTTTATTTGGTACCCAATCATTGATACCTTCTGATTCTTTCTATGAAACCTTTTAGCCTACTTATAGAGACCTACTTCTTTTGATTACTTCCTGTTGTCCTTGGCTTCCTAGAGTAGATTTCCATTTCCTGGGGTAAATCCTCACTGACTCATGGGAAGATGAAAACATTCCATCTCTGCTTAATTTCTTTTAATGTCCATTGTGTGATGTGATGCTTTTTATTAAAATCAAAGTATCAATCAAAGGCAATCATTTTAAATAATGTAACAGTTCTTTATATTGGATAAAGTTTTAGCTAATTTTGAATTGTGCAACCCCCAGCATCCTAACAGTATAACGTTATACCAATTTAAACATGATTAAATACAATTGCCTATTTCAGTAAAAATGAAAGCAGTTTTATTCAGGCATCAAGTCATCTCCTGGTGGTATGCCAGGCTTACACATGTATCTGCCAACTAGGCATCTCTTGGTGTGCCACTCCTAACGCACTGGCCAAACATTCCAGGTGTCAATTGCTTTACTTGTTCTTGGTTGGAAAGAATAAAAAGAAACACAGTGGGATATATTGCCAATTATGAAAACGATCTTTTTTAAGGGGACATATTATTTTCTCTTTAAATTCCTCTGGGTTCTTAACTTTCAGATTTCCATATGTTTTACAGATTTAAAGATGATTTTCTAATTTGACATTTTAATAGTTTAGCCATATTTGAATATTCACATGGAAAAATATTTAGTGGCCAGGTCAATTTTAGTGTTCTAATAGGCCCATCCCTGTAAGGAAAACTGCTACATGCAACACACTGGTTGAGTGAAGTCAAGGACAAGGCCCCGCTCTGGAGCATATACTCAGTCCAATGGCAGAGCAGACTAGGCACTGAACCAACGACTGCTAATTTATAAGATTGTCAAGGCCAGATATGTTATGAGATGCTGACCTGTGCTCCATTCAATTTTCAGTGGCTGATTATTCAAAAGTAGATTTTGGGTCCTTTTTTCAAAGGTGCCTGCAGGTGAACTTGAACCTCCAGTATTATAGGGGCAAGGAGGATTTACTTTGACACTTCAAGCTGAGGTCTGCTTGCATGAGTCTAGGTGAGAAAGTTGGGGAAGACGGAGAATATTGACTTGTGAGAAATTTTTAATAGGATTCATTGGATTGCCTTATGCTGGGTATAAAATGAGCTCGCTGAGAAGCAAGAGGGAGTATTTTACTGGCAGCAAGTGCTGGGAAGAGCATGTCCTCTGGACCCCAAGATACCCCACGCAGTGAGTCTCCTGGATCAAGAGGCTAGATGTGATATAAGAGAAGCATCAGCAGAACCAAGACTCAGAGATTGAGACAGATGGTGGACTTACCAGCCCACAAAGCAAGTACAGCTGAGTGCTTTAGGGCAAGGGACTGGCTTAGGGAGTGGAGTGCTTCTGGGAACTTCTTAATTAGGGTAGCTTGAGCTGTTTGCCCTGGCATGACTTTTAGTCATTTATTTGTTGTGGTGGATGTCAGGTACCATCAAGTCCACTGCAACCCATAGGATCCTAGGCAGAATAGATTGAATCAGCATCCTCACAACTTTTCCTATGCCCAATCCAATTGATGAAGCCACTGTGTCAATCCACCTCATTGAGGGTTTCCTCTTTTTCTCTGCCCATACACTTTACCAAACCCGGTGTAATTCTCCAGGAACTAGTCTATTCTGACCGTATGTCCAAAGTATGTGTGTTCGACAGGGTTCTCTAGTGAAATAAAACCAGGGCACTTATAATTTTGTATATATTAATATATAGATAACATAAGAAATAAAGTTACTTACTCTATAAAGCAGTACAAATGTCTCAGTGCAACTCACTTCCACAAGGCAGCTAATATATTGGCAGTCCTTCAAGTCTTGAGGGTCGTGGGGCAGTCCTCTGTGGAGCAATACAGGCTATCCAGCCACAGACCGCAAACAAGTAGGTCACCAACAGTCAGCCAGATGACAGGGTCCAACAGTCCTCAGCTCAAGAGATGTACCTTCCAGTGGTGTGGTGAAGCAGTTCTTGAAGGAACCTCAAGTTACAGCAACACGGTCCATGGGTTAGGTTCCTACAGGTAGTGTAGCTTGCAAATGGAGGCAGAGGACAAGCAAGGCAGCCACACACTCTTCCAATGATCAAAGAGCAAGAGAGAGAGAAAGAGGTGAGGCTCACTGAGCCATTTATCCCTCTGCCCTTCAATTAATCCCACATGTGTTTATTGACCAGATTGGCTCAATAAACTAAACACCTCAATCCACCCCTTGCCAACCTGGCACCTGTACATAATTCTTTAGCTTCACGATTGAAATTAAGTAACACCTACATCTTAATCCTATAATCTTGTGAATATGTTCCCCCACCAATGAAAGTTTGTAAGCCAACCACTTCATGCCTTTATTCCCCAATTTTGGGTATCCACTTTATATAATACCCACTTACATCAACCCAGTTCTCTGAGAAGACAATCATATTTTTGACATGAAGAGTCTTCATTCCAGTTGGAACCTTGAGAAGTCTGCATCCATAAACAAAGTCAAATCCAGACAGGCCATCCATGAAGTCAGCAATGATATGCACCAGTTCACAGACTCGAAAATTTCCATCTGGTCCGGTTCTGGTCAACTCAATGTGGGCATCCTCACTCAGCCTCCACAGGGTGCCCATTGGTCGCCTTGCTTTAGACCATGGCCTCTTACCAATACTCAACAAGCTTAGCCGCCTTGTGCTAGGTCATGAACTTTAGACTGGTCAACCCTCTCTCATCTTCTCCTTTTTTCCTGTAAACCAGTCCACAGGTTTCAGGAGCCAAACTCAACCAATTTCTTTATTGCTGCATTTCTCCCACTTCCACTCAACAAGTAGATCCAGGTGCTCACCTAGCAAGCATCTCCACCTGCCCACAGGCTCCCTTTAACATTCAGTCTCAGAGAGGAGTTTTCTTCATGGTTCCAGATTTTTTCCAGCTTCTGACAAAGACTACTGGTTCCTGAGTACTCCAAAGCACTAGATGGGGCATATCTTTTCAAAGCTTTTTTACATGCATGGCCTCAACCCATCTAAAGATCAAATTTTAATGGCTGAAGCAGGTGGGCTTACAAACTTTCTATTTTCATACTTCCCATATTTTTTCCAGAAACAACTGAGTAAACATTGTGGCTTTATCTGACCTCTGACTAGACAAGGAAGAAAAAGTACAATGAGGGAGATGTCAAACAAACATCTACTCTCCATCTTATGATTTGTTTCTCCAGTACCCCACTCCCATGGTACCAAAATGTGTTAGTTTGGGTACTTTAAAGAAACAAATACACAGCAACTCATGTATAAGAGAGAGTTTTATATAAAGGGTAAGTGTGCATCACGAAAACATCCCAACCCAGTGCTACGCAAGCCCACAAGTCCAATATTAACCCATATGTCTGACACCAATCCACATTGTCCTCCTCCATCTCACAAAAAAGACACAATTATGCCGCCTGCAAGAGGAAAGCCAAGTCAGTGAATATGTAAGCATCTCAGCACTAGCAGGGGTCTCCACATGGGTGCTCCAGCACCCAAAGCTTCATTGGGGGTAGGTCCATGTGGCTTCTCTGCAGGAATGTCTTGCAGGAAGTGAGCCTTGCCACAGGGAAGTGGCTAAGGAAGCTGCACCCTGGTCCAACCAACAAAAAGCAAGAAACCCAAGAACAAAAAATGCGAGGCTCACTGAGCCATTTATCCCTGCACCATCCAATTAACCCCACGTGTTTATTGGCCAGGTTGGCACAATAAACTAGCTACCTCAATATCCAAGCAAGAAAAAAAATCATAGACAACTTCAACCTTTTCTCCATTTATCATGAAGTTATCTATTGGTCCATTTGTGAGGATTTGAGTTTTCCTTGCATTGAGTTGTAGTCCATACTGAAGGCTATAATCCTTGATCTGCACCAGCAAGTGCTTCAGTTCCTCCTCACTCTCAGTAAGCAAGATTATATCATTTGCATACCACAGGTTGTTAATAAGTGTTTTTCCAAATCTGATGCCACACTCTTCTTCATATGATCCAGCTTCCCTGATTATTTCTCACCATGTAGATTGCACAATTATGGTGAGAGGATAAAAACCTGATGAAGACCTTTCCCAATTTTAAACAATGCAGTAATCCCTTGTTCTGTTCACACCACTGGCTCTTGATCTGTGTGCAAGTTCCAAATGAGCACAATGATGTGTTCTGCAGTTGCCATTCTTCTCAAGGTTATCCACAGTGTATTATGGTCCACACAGTCTACTGTCTTTGTATAGTCAATGAAACATCTTTCTGATATTTTCTGTTTTGAGTCAAGACCCATATGACATCAGCAATGATCTCTCTTTTTTCATGTCCTCTTTTGAAACCAGCCTGACCTTCTGGCAGTTCATGGTAAATGTGCTACTGCAACCTTTGTTGGATGATTTTAAACAACATTTTACTGGAATCTGATATCAGTGATTTTATCCTATAGTTTGTACATTCTGTGGGGTGATTCTTTCGTTGGAATTGGCATAGACATGTATCTCGTCCAGTCAGTTGTCCAAATAGCTTTCTTCCAACTTTCTTGCCATAGACCAGTGAGTGCTTCCAGTGCTGTTTTCAGCTTGCTGAAACATTTCAATGAATATGACATCATTTCCTAAAGCCCTGTTTTAGGCTAAGGTGTTTAAGTTTGAACTTCCTTTTGTGTTGATGAAAGTATTTGCTCTGAACAAGTCATTGGCTTTGCAAAATTTTATCATGCTATCTCCAGTTTCAACAAGTCATTGGTTTTGCAACATTGTATCGTGCAATCTCCAGTCTCATTCCTATTGCCAAGTCCTTATTTTCAAACTCTTTGTTTCTCTTTGTCTGCAACATTTGTATTCCAATCACCAATAACTATTAAGACATCTGGATGGCATGTTTGTCCAATATCTGACCGAAGTCATTGGTTGAATTCATCAAATTCTTCACCACCAGTTTTTGTGCTTGATGCATAACTTGGGATAAATTATACTGATTAGATTTCCTTGAAAACAGATCGATATAATCCTATCACAAACAGAACTGTACTTCATGGCAGATTTAGCAAGATCCATTCTGACAATTAATGTCATGCCATTCCTCTTGATTGTGTTATTCTGACATAGTAAATCTTTGGATTTTCTGGGTCAAATTTGCTAATACCAGTCCATTTTGGCTCACTAATGCCTTAGAATTATGATGTCCATGTATTCCATTTCATTTTTGACCACTTCCAGTTTTCCTTAATTCATACTTAGCATATTCCAAGTTATAATCATGTGAAGAATTTTACCACTGCTTCTAAATACCTTCAGTCGCTACCCATCAGCAAAGGGAGATCCCCTAAGCACCACTCCCACAGGATTTGCCTGACCCACATTACCATGGTTCGTAGACTCTCTTCAATCTAAGAAATCAGCTGCTCTTCAGTTATATTTGAAGTGCCTTCCGACCTGCAGGACCTGTCTGCCAGCAGTATCCTCAACAACCTTTTGCTTTCTTTGCTTAGGCTGTCAGTGTTTGGCCATGCTTTGAACCTATGCATAAGGCTTTAGCAGTTTCTTCCTCCACAGTGGGGAGGCAAGTCCATTTTAATTTTCTGTTCTTCAGCTTGCAGCTCTACCGAAATTTATTCACTTTGGGTTGCCCTGCTGGCATATAAAATACCAGTGACACAGCTTCCAGCATCACAGCACCACACAAGCTGCCACAGTAGACAAATGGACAGAAAAGTGGTTGTGGTCACTTATTAGCATCCCTGAAAGAACTTTGTAACACGTTAGGCTGAAAGGTTGTATCCTGAGCATTTTACAAGAAAATTGTGAACTGTTAACTTTCTCAGCATACCCTTTAATCATGAATATTATCTAAGAGTTTTGTGTACCCATTACAATGAATTTTTATACTCAGCTGGAGAAGGAGGATGTGTTCTTTTGTTTCTGTTTTTTCAACAAATAAACGTATTCACAGCTAGGTACCTTATGGAATTATCATTAAAGCCCTGTCCCAAAATTATGCGGTTTAGCTAAACTATCAACTAACCGCCAGTCACTTGTAGTACAAAACATTAAAATATATACAAGTCAGAAACCGATGCCCATCCGATGCCCATCCTCTATGGTGCCTAATATAAATTAAGGGGCTATACTAAAATATATATGAATGTATTAGTCTTACTTTCATCTAATGGAAGCTCTAAGATTAAGGACTTCACTGTAGAATGACTATTTCTTAACAGCTTCTCAGAGAGTTATGATACTCAGTCACAATAATAGCTGAAGGACCAGCAACACCAGCATACCTCGTAGCTAATGACAAATGCTGATCCCATGTAGTCCTTCTGAATCTGTGCTTGAAAAAGATTACCCAAGGGATTTGAAAGCGCCCTGAAGTTTGAGAAGCTAAGAATCAAATGGTAGGTACACCATTGCGTATAATGTATCTAGCAGGTTCAAAATTATGACTGACAGAGGTTGGTCTTCATAGTTTTTTTTAGGTACTCCTTAAGATTTGTCTACCTCTTACTAAATTTAGAGTCATACTAAAATCATCTGAATCTCTACTTTGACATCAAAAAGGCTATCATATTGCTTATCAACAAAACTAACTGTGCTCAAGCTGATTTGTATTCGTTGTAGTCGCGTGGTCCCTGTGGTTCAGAGTAGAACTGTGCTATGAAGGCTTTGCTCATTCAGAAGCAGATCGCCAGATCTTCCTTTCAAGGTGATCTTGCATGGGTTCAAATTTTTTTGGTTAGTATTTACGTACTTAACCTTTTATTCCAAATGGAAAGGTTCAGTTATGTGAATCTCATCATTTAAAATCATTCAGATTTTGAATGCTGTTTTCATCAATAAATCAATTAAAATATTTACCTATATTTATTTAAGATAGATAAGGCTAATGATTTTGAATTAAAATGTATAATGTTGATGAAAATGTCTAATGAAAAAGAATTATGAATCAATGAGGAAAATATTCTTAAGATATTTGAATCATAGATGATTTTCGTAGATTTATCTATCCAGTTTCCTGTGAAATACAATGGGCCCACATATTCCCAAATCATTCAGAAATTATAAAGTAGATCATACATAGAAAGAGAGAAATAACTAACTACCAAGGATTATTGTTTTCTGGTTTAGAGTTAGATTTGGCTTTTGGTGCTGTCTTGTATTTTAAGCAAAGTTATAGACAATTGAATTCCCTAATAATCTATGGGAAAATTTAGAGGTACAGTTTAGCAGAAGGCAGGATTTAGGAGCATAGAGAGGAGGTGCTAAGAGATTAGCTTTTAGATTGGGCAAGACTAAAGGGGAAACATTGAGATGGGTGGAGAAAGAACATGAGGTAGGTAGATTTTAATAAATTAAGATAGAAAAGATGGCCAAACATATAGATTGTGCAGTTTAACTTAGATAAGAATATCAAGTTTGACTCTCATATCCACTGTGTTACTATATTTGTTTCTCAAAAATTAATCTAAAAATAACAACATGGAGCTTGCATGCCACTTAGAATGTTGATGTGGTTAGAGGACATCGATTCAGTTCCAATAAATAGAGGCCATTTGTATAATAGGATGAACCATCACCTGGTCTTGAGTCATCCTCACAAATATGGTTTTCAACAACATTTTTTCCATTGTTTGTTCCCATTGTTGCAGCCATGATACCAATCCTTCCTCTTTGTTGCTGCTCCTCTCCGTTACCAACAGGGTGTTCTTCCCTTGCGACTTGTCACTCGTGGTAATAAGTCCATAGTAAATGAGAAACAGTCCCCCTGTCCTTGCCTTTAAGGAAAATTCTGGTTATACTTTTCCCAGAACATATTTGTTTTATCTTTTGGGAGTGCAAGCTATTTTCAAAATTCTTTACCAGCACCATAATTCAAACACATTGGTTCTTTTTCAGTCTTCCTGATTCAATGTCGAATTTCCATATGCCTAAGAGGTGACTCACAATATCAAGGCTTGAGTCAGGTGCACCCAGGCCTCAGAGTAACATCCTTGCTTTTCAACGCTTTCCAGAGATCTTGTGCAGCAGATTTATCAATATAATGCTTTGCCTGATCTCTCTATGATTGTTTCCACGAACATTCATTATTGATCTAAACAAGATAAAGTCATGGACAAATTCAATCTTTTATCAGTTTATCATGTTTTCAGTTGATCTTTACATTTTTGTAAAGAAGATTAAAATCTTTATACCTGGACCATAGGTAACATTATGATAAATGGAGAAAATATTGAAGTTGTAAAGATTTCCTCTTGCTTGAGTACATAGTCAATGATCAAGGCAGTAGCATGCCAGAGATCAAACAATGTTTGCATTGGCTAAATCTGCTGCACATGGTCTATTTAGAACATTGAAAAGCTAGGAGGTTACTTTGAGGACTGGGGTGTACCTGACCCAAGCCCTGGTATTTTCAATTGTTTCGTATGTATGTGAAAGAAAGATGGATATTGAATAAGGGAGACTGGTGAATGTATGCATTTGAATTGTGGTGTTGGCCACTAATATTGAAAGTACCTTGGATTTCCACAAGGGCAAGTAAATCTGTATTGGGACAAGAATACTTCTTGGAAGCAAGGATGGCAAGACCTTGTCTTACAGACTTTGGACATGTTCTCAGGAGAGACCAGTCCCTGGAGAAGAACATCATGCTTGGTAAAGTAGAAGGGCAGCAAAAAAGAGGAAGGCTCTTGTGGTAATTTTCTAATCTGGTGTCAATTTGAGGATTAAGAGTGTAGGGATGAAGTCTGGCCTATCAATCAGGACATAGCCAATGAGGCCTCTGTGTGGACATGGCCTTCTCCTGAGGATTCTGGGAACACCAATATTCCTCCTGGGAGGTGGTAAACACACACTCTCTCTCTCTCTGTTCACTCCCTGCAAGACATCCCTGAGAAGTCACATAGACCTACCCTGATACAGCCAGAGTCCTGCACCTGGCGAAGCCCCGCAGAGACCCCTGCCAGCACTGAGATACTTATACAACACCACTGGATCCATAAGAATTCCCACCTACTGGTCTGTGATCTTCCTGCATTCAGTGTCATTGTATGTGTTTCCTGAGTCTGAAGAGGATTTTATATATTGGTATCGTATTTATGGACTCGATCTGGACTGGGCTGGGATATTTTCTCAAATATTCAGTTGCTCTTATATATAAACCTCTTATACACATATGAGTGTCCATGAATTTGTGTCTCTAGTCTACCTGGACTAACACAGCCCTCAATGAGAGGGATTGACGCAGAATACGAACAATTGTGGGGATGGTCATGATCGGGCTGTGTTTTGTTCAGTTGTACATAGGGTTACAATTGGTCAAAAGTGACTTAAGGGCATCTATTATTATTTTATTTAATTATTTTAAAATAATTTTATTGGGGGGTCATACAACTCCTATCACAATCCATACATACATCAATTGTGTAAAGCACTTTGGACATCCATTACCCTCATCATTCTCAAAACATTTGCTCTCCAAGTAAGCCCCTGGCATGAGCTCGACTCGAGGGATCTAACAACAACACTTACTGGTCCAGTCGTGAGGATTTGGGGGTTCTTTACATTGGGTTGCAATCGATGTAATCCTTGATCTTTATCAGTCCTCTCACTTTCAGCAAGCAGTTCCAAGTCCTCCTCCCTGTCTCACAGCACACAGGGGTTGTTCTCCATACCTTGCAGGTTGTTAGTATATCTTCCTCCCATTTTTCTTCATATAAAAAGCTTCTCTGATGATCTGCTCAGCCTACAGATTATATTTGTATGGTGAGAGGACACAATCCTGACATACATATTTGCTAATTATAAATTATGCAGTATTCCCATATTTTGTTCATACAACTGCTTCTTCATCTACATACAGGTCCCACCTGAGCCCAACAAAATGTTCTGGCATTCCCACTCTCAAAGTGCTTCTGCAACTGTTGTTGAACTTCAGCCAGATTTTACTTGCAGGTGATACCAAAGATGGCATTCTTAACTTTGTACATGTTGCTGGGTCCCCTTTCTTCGGAAGGGGTACAAACATGGAGCTCTTCCAGTCAGTTGGCCAAGGAGCTGTCTTCCACATTTCTTGGCAGAGAAGTGTGAGGGCTTTCAGCGCTGCATCGGGCTGCTGAAAGAATTCAGTAGGCATTCCATCAGTTCCTGCAGCCTGACGTGTGGCTAATGCTTTCAATGCACTTGGGCTTTTCCCTTCAGTACCAATGAATTGAGTGTTTCCCATAGGCTAGCTACCTCCTGAAATGGTTGAATGTTAACTACTTCTTTTGCTACATTGACTGTGAATTCTTTTCTTCTTCTCTGGATGCTTCCTTCCTTATTCAATCTTTTGCTCATAGAATCTTTCAATATTACAACTGGAGACTTGAATTTTTCCCCAGGTCTTTCAGTTTAAGATAAGCTGAGTGTTTGATTCCTTTTGGGTTTTCTGACTCTAGGTCTTTGCGTATTTCATTATAATACTTTGTCTTCTTGAGCTGCCCTTTGAAATTTTCTGTTTAGTTCATTTACTTCATCAATTCTTCCACTACTATATGATGAAGAGAACATTATAGAGTATCTTTTGATATCTATTTTGCTCTTTTCTTTCTTTCTTCTCATTTTTTTTAAAGATCATTTTATTGGGGAGCTCTTACAGCTCTTATAACAATCCATACATCAGTTGTATCAAGCATATTTTTTGTTTTGTTTTTGTTTTTGAGATTTTAAAAAATAATTTTATTGGGGGCTCGTGCAACTCTTACCACAGTCTATACATACATCCATGTGTCAAGCACATCTGTACATTTGTTGCCATCATCATTCACAAAACATTGCTTTCTACTTGAGCCCTTGGCATCAGCTCCTCATTTTCCCCCTCGCTCCCCGCTCCCCACCTCCCTCATGAATCCTTTATAACTTATGAACTATTATTATTATGTCATATCTTACTGATCTTTTTTTTAATTTTAATAATTTATTAGGGGCTCATACAATTCTTATCACAGTTCATACATATACATACATCAATTGTATAAAGCACATCTGTACAGTCTTTGCCCTAATCATTTTTTTCTCATCTTTTCTTTTTTTACATTTTATTAGGGACTCATACAACTCTTATCACCATCCATACATATACATACATCAATTGTATAAAGCACATCCATACATTCCCTGCCCCAATCATTCTCAAGGCATTTGCTCTCCACTTAAGCCCCTTGTATCAGGTCCTCTTTTTTTTTCCCCTCCCTCCCTTTTCCCCCCTCCCTCATGTGCCCTTGGTAATTTATACATCATTATTTTGTCATATCTTGCCCTATCCGGAGTCTCCCTTCCCCCCTTCTCTACTGTCCCTCTCCCAGGGAAGAGGTCACATGTGGATCCTTGTAATCAGTTCCCCCTTTCCAACCCACTCACCCTCCACTCTCCCAGCATCGTCCCTCACGCCCTTGGTCCTGAAGGTATCATCCACCCTGGATTCCCTGTACCTCCAGCCCTCATATGTACCAGTGTACAGCCTCTGTCCTATCCAGGCCTGCAAGGTAGAATTCGGATCATGGTAGTTGGGGGGATGAAGCATCCAGGATATGGGGGAAAGCTGTGTTCTTCATCGGTACTACCTCGCACCCTAATTAACCCATCTCCTCTCCTAAACGCCTTTATGAGGGGATCTCCATTGGCCGACACTTGGGCCTTGGGTCTCCACTCTGCACTTCCCCCTTCATTTAATGTGGTATATATATACATATACATATACACATATATACACATACATACACACACTTATATCGTTGTTTTTTTTTTTTTTGCATGATGCCTTATACCTGGTCCCTTGGCACCTCGTGATCGCACTGGCCGGTGTGCTTCTTCCATGTGGGCTTTTTTGCTTCTGAGCTTGATGGCCGCTTGTTCACCTTCAAGCCTTTAAGACCCCAGACACTATCTCTTTTGATAGCCGGGCACCATCAGCTTTCTTCACCACATTTGCTTATGCACCCATTTGTCTTCAGCGATCCTATCATGGAGGTGTGCAGTCAATGATATGATTTTTTTGTTCTTTGATGCCTGGTAACTGATCCCTTTGGGACCACTCGATCACACAGGCTGGTGTGTTCTTCCATGTGGACTTTGTTGCTTCTGAGCTAGATGGCCGCTTGTTTATCTTCAAGCCTTTAAAACCCTAGTCACTATCTCTTTTGATAGCCGGGCACCATCAGCTTTCTTCACATTTACTTGTTCACCCACTTTGGCTCCAGCCGTTGTGTCGGGAGAGTGAGCATCATAGAGTTCCAATTTAATAAAAGAAGGTATTCATGCATAGAGGGAGTGTTTGAGTAGAGGCCCAAGGTCCTTCCGCCACCTTAATACTTGACCTATAAATATCGACACATAGATCTATTTCCCCATCCTCCTATATATATTTGCATGTATATGTCTTTGTCTAGACCTCCATGAATGCCCTTTGACTCCTAGCTCTTTCCTCCATCTCCCTTGACTTTCCTCCTGCCCTACTACCATGCTTCATCGCCACCTGGGCTAGAGTATACCTCTTCTCTAAGCAACCTTACCCTTGATCATTTCCCACCATGCCTGCCACTCCCCCTTCTCTACCATTTGGGGTCCCATGTTTTTCCCTTGTCCCTGGGTTTGTTAACACCACTTCCTTACCCCCCCTAACCCCCCACCCCACGTCCCCCCGGAACTGTCGGTCCCGTTGGGGAGGGTATTGTTTATATCTCCACAGGGAAAGTGGGACCAGACTTCAACCCAGTGTCGCAAGGTGTGAATGCAATATCCCGGCGTGGAGGAGGGAACCAGTGGAGAGGTCTGGGAGGCTGGCCCCAGCACCATAAATTAAGTGGATTCCTGCCCCTCCCCCAAAAAGAATTTGTTCCAAAGGACGACATTGACTCTGCAGCTCCGGGAGATGGACATATCTGATCAGAGCACACGGGAGCAGATGAAGGGGCAGGAGGAGAGAGTGGAGCACAGCCTGGCCCACCAGGCCGTGATGATGATTTTCCTGAGTAGAGCAGCCAGTCCACAGAGAGAACAACATGGCTGGCCCTACTATGAGACATGATGCCCCTCAGTAACTATGGGCGATACAGGGGACAGCACCGGAGACACAGTGTGGGAATTGCACCTGACCTGATCCCACCACACCGAGGCAAATCACTGGGGGAGTGCAGCGGAACAGCAAGGGAATGGAGTGGCAAGGTCCCCAGGGAATGCTGAAAGTGGACTTTGGGGCCAGGGCGTGGTGCCCCAACAGACTGGATTGGAAAACGCTCCTAAGGGCCAGCAAACGATCCCTGAACTAACTACAAGCTTTTCTCTTGTGAACTGTTTTGTTCTGTTCTTTGTCAGTGGTTTGTTTTTGTTGTTTTGTTGTCTGGTTGTATACTGTTGCTTTGTTTTCCTCGGTCTTGTTTTCGTGCATGTTAGTGACTCCACAGGTCTGTCTGAATAGGACAGGCTGGATGAACTATCAAGCATATTTGGACAGATATTGCCACCATTACTTTCTAAACATTTAAATTCTATTTGAGCCCTGGTATCAGCTCCTCTTTTACCCTCTCTCCCCACTCATACCCTCATGACCACTTGATACATTATATTTTCATATCTTACACCAACTGCTCTCTCCCCTACCCTGCAGTTTATTCCACGCCCCCTCTTCCCACCTTCCTCCTACCCTCCTGGTATGGATACTCCCATTTCTGTTCCTGAGGGGTTTATCTGACCTGCATTCCGTGTGCCCTGAACTCTTATCTGTACCTGTGCACATGCTCCGGCCTAGCCTGCAGGGAAAGGCAGGATTGAAGTCATGACAGTGGGGGGTGAGGAAGCCTCAAGGAAGGTCTTTCCTGTCTTTTTAATGACCTTTGGTTTTTCCCCTGAATGATGTTCTTGATGTCCCACAGATCATCAGGTCTTCTGTCATTAGTTTCAGTGCATCAAATCTATTCTTACGACAGTTTGGATATTAGGCTGACCTATACTCTAGGCTTGTTTCGGCTCTTAGGGACTTGTTATCATTTTCTCCAGCTTCAACTGAGACTTACGTATGAGTAACTGGTGGTCTCTTCCATAGTAAGCTCCTGGCCTGGTTTCAGCTGCTGATAATGAGCTTCTCCATTGCTTCTTCCCACAGATGTAGTTAACTTGATTGCTGTGTATTCCGTATGGAGAAGCCCATGAGTATACCTCCCTTTTGTGTTGTGGATGAAAAGTATTTGCCATGAAGATGTCACTGGCTTTGTAAAATTCTGTCATGTGACTTCCAGCATTATTTTTACTATGAGGAGTATATATTTTCAACTACTGTTTCTTCCTCTTTGTTTCCAGCATTTGTATTCCAGTTGCTAATCATTATTATTTCCTCTCGATAGACTGGTTGATTTCCAACTAATAGGTGGGTAGAATTAATTTCTGCATTACTAGCTTAAGTGGTTGGTGCATAATGTTGTATTGACTAGATTTTCTCATATGGAGATCGGTATCATCCTATCAGAGACAGCATTATACTTCAGTATAGACCTTAGAATATACTTTTGTTTGATGAATACAATGTCTTTCTTCTTGAATTATTCATTCTTGGAAAAGAAAGCTATATGTTTTCCTGCTTCAAAATGGCCAATACAAGTCCTCTTTAGCTTAATAATCCCTAGGTGATCTATCCTTATGGGTTCTATTTCATTTTGACAAGTTCAAACATTTCTAGATTCACACTTTCTACATTCCAAACTCTGATTATTAATCAATATTTGCAGGTGTTTTTTTTTCCCTCTCATTTTGAGGAATGTCCCACGAGCAATTGAAGGTCCAGAGACTTTCCTCCTGCAGGCTTTATTCCATCCAGGTCATTATAGTTGACTCTAGTTTGAGGGAGCAGCTCTTTCTCAGCCGTATTTTTCCTGCCTTTCAACCTCATGGGCTCATCTTCTGGCGCAGTTTCTGGCAATGCTTTCTTCTGCTCATGAGATTTTCAGTGTCTGATAACAGTTCATTGCCATTCATCAGGTCTCCAGTGGCTACATTCCTCTGACTTGGACAGCCAAATTCTTCTTCATTCCTGTTCTTAATCTGGAAGCTCTGGCAAAACCAGGTGACTCTGCTGAAATTTGAGATCCTTGGACATAGCTTCCAGTACCACAGTGTGATGGTTAGGGACTATGTTCATTAGACACTCCTGGAAAAGACACTGGGAACTGCTCTTTCTTTGCCTTCCTGCTTGCTATGATTCTTTGTCTGCCTTCAGGGGTGGCCCCGCATGGAAAACCTGGCCTTATGACCTGTCTAGGTCCTGTAATGTTTCCACCAAATGTGGATCCACATAACTGCATGCACTGGCCTGTGACCTCCCTGAGTCAGGCTTTACCTTCCTGCACCATTTACCTGCAACTACATGAGTCTGAGAAGGGCCTATGGACTTGAATTGGACTAGGTTGGATGTCTTAGTGATGTAAAGTTGCTTCTTGATATAAAGTTCTTTCTTATATATAGATTAGTATCACTGGTTATGTCTCTAGACCACCCAGCCCAACACATACAACAACCTATAAGCTATGTAGTATGACAGAGTGAGGACAAGTGGTAGACTTATAAAGTTACATAATATGATTTTGCTCCAGTTTTTTATTTTCCATTGTCATGGAGTTCCGACAAATCTGTGCTTGATATGAACTTCTGAGATGAAGACCTCAACTCTAAATTGGATGGTAAGATTAAAAATGTAGAGAGGCTGCTTAATCATCAAGATATACCAATGATAAACATTAAAATTTAATTTTATCTGAAAAAGTCTTTGGATATTGGTTTTGCAATCAGAGCCTAAAAAAATCCCTAAGATCTGGATTTAAAATAGTGTAGTCATAAACTAAAACACAAACAAACAAATTCATTGGCATTTATCCAATTCCTGCTCATTAAAACCCTGCCAAGTAGGTTAGGACCACTCCTGTGGGTTTCCAGGACTGTTTTCCAGGAGTTTTGTCATAGTTCCATGAAAATGGCTTCAATTGTTTGACACATGTAAATATTGATTCGCTATTCTAAATTGATCGTATGAATAGTGCATGAAAATAAAATATTTTCCATTATATATGAAGAATTGAATCACTATAAATTGTTTGCATGAGAATGTGCAAGCTTTAGCTATGACTTGGACAGATTAAGATTAAGTACAAGTTATAATATTCACACAAGTCTGTTTCTGTATAGTATTTTGATATGCTGTATCTTCATGTCACACTCATATTCTTGGCACATTGCAAACATTTACCATGTGTCAGCATACATCTAATATTAAAAATAATTATAGAATATAATTATCATTCTGTCAAAATAAACTTGATTAAGAATATACTCTTAGTTTTCCCTGGACAAGTTGTTGTATTAATCCAAGCATGTACAGTCAGTAGCTTTGTGGAATCAAAAATATAGCAGCCTGAACTATGAGAATTGTTTAAAAACAACTATAACTATAAATCAAGTGACATTTGTTCAAGTCAGATGAAGCATTGATACCAAGTTCAATCAACTATTACTGTTGAAGAGTAACAAAGAAGGCTTCTGAAAACTTGTAGTGTGATTTGAAAATAAAAATATTTACATGAAATATAATATAAAATTAGCAATAATAATAATTAAAATAGAATTATGGACACACTTTAAAGAAAAAGGCAAAGAGAGGGTAAGTTTTGACTGGCAACATGAATAAGGCTTGTGATTCAATTTATTTTAAAGAAAATGGAATATTATATTATTTTAAATTGCAATACATCTTACATTTGAATTCTTTTTGTTTAAGCATTTTTGGCTGGCTACTCTCCTGACATCTTCACATACTTATGGATTATCTAAACATTTGTCAGCATGTCAGTGGTACATCACAGTTCTCCCAAAACAAGATCGCTTTCCCTTAAACATTTGTTTGCAAATTCCCCAGAATATTCAGATAGTTACACTTACATTCTTCATACTTTTCATGGTTCAATTCCGATGTTTTGGTAGAAAATATCATTCTGATTTCTATTTCACTATTATTCATAAAATCATCCATATACTGAGCACCGTATTTACTAGTTGTGGTGCCTTCAACTCAGACTCAAGGGATAGAATTTTGATCCTTAGGGTTCTCAATTAGTGATTTTTTTGAAGGGTGATCACTGAGTCTTTGTCCTGAGATTCCTGCACAGACTTAAAAATATACATACTGCCAGACCACCAGGACACATAACCACACGGAGAAATGAATGAAAAGCCTGGGACACATGGCCAGTCTCAATCAGAGCCAAACCGACCCCCTCTCTAGAAGTATGGGCGACAGAGGACAACACTATACATACAGGTGGGAGAGAGGGGCCGGCATACCACACTCCTCATGGAAGCAAACCAAAAAGGAAAAAGAGAAAGGCACAGTCTAGACTCCAAATCGTCACACCATGCCCAGAGGACAACGACCCTGCATGGAGCTCAAAGGCACAGAGAAGACTGGAAGGCCAGCAACAGTTCAAGACATGTTGTCCCTTACTGTACTATACTGTGACAGAGGACAATGGAGACGCACAATGGAGAGCTGCTCCAGTCTGAACTTCCCAACTCGGGGCAAACCAAGACGTGAACATAACAGATCAGCAATGGGAGTGAAGCCAAGCCACAAAACCCCTAAAGAGCTCCCCAAATAGACTTCAGGCCAGGAGGGGTAGCTCCTTCAATTCCCCCAGGACCAGTAGGGAGATCATTATAAAGGTCAGCGGACAGACCTGGGCTTATATATATTTTGTTGTTGTTGTTTGTTGTTTTTTTCTTTTCAATCTTTTGTTTTATTTTTGTTTGGACCATGTTGTTGTTGGTTTGCCTACTGATATAAGGAAGACATGGAAAGCAAGCTTGAGGAGAAAGCAATGGTACCGACTGACAGTCCATGTGGGACTTGCAGGGAGGAGAATGTGGTAGAAGGCGAGGTGAACAAACAACACCACAGAAACTGCTAAGGAACCACTAGGGAAT
Organism: Tenrec ecaudatus; assembly: GCF_050624435.1. Classification (NCBI taxonomy): domain Eukaryota; kingdom Metazoa; phylum Chordata; class Mammalia; order Afrosoricida; family Tenrecidae; genus Tenrec; species Tenrec ecaudatus. The sequence goes on along the minus strand of NC_134532.1, from coordinate 92,989,608 downwards.
TAAAATCAAGAACAAGGAGGTTGTAGAGATCCTGGAGGTGTTGGAGCAACAGCAATCTAGCTGAGAGGAATTACTAAGAGGTGGAAATAGAGCAAGTGTGATGGTGGGGCAGGAGGAAGGCAAAAGGAAACAGGAAAGATCTAGGAAGCAGAGCTATGGAAAGAGTTATAAGCATAGGTGTGTACACATGTAAATACATTAATTCTTAAAAATTGAGGTATTGGCCTATGTACATATATTTATATTGCAATACACTGATGTAGTGGGCAGACTTTGGGCCTCCCTCAATGCAAGAGCACTTTGTTCTAACAAACTGGCATTTTGTGATGTTCACCTTCCCGGCATAATCACTGAAGACAAAATGGGTGCATAAGCAAATGTGGTGAAGAACGTGGATGGTGCCCGGCTATTGAACGATTTAGCATCTGGGTCTTAAAAGCTCGATGTAAAACAAGGTACCATCTAGCAGAGAAGCAACAAGCTTACATGGAAGAAGCACACCAGCTGTTCCTATCATGAGGTGTCATTGGGACAGCGTTACAGTCATCAGAAGACCCATAACAAATAAACAAAAACCATAATGTTGAGAACGAGGGGGATCGGAGCAGAGATCCAAAGCCCATCTATAGACAATGGGACATCCTTCCACAGAGGGGTCACAGGGAAGGAATAAGTCAACCAGGAACCAGGGTGCAGTAAAGCATCAATGAAACACACAATATTCATCTGGTTCCTTGAGGTTTCCTCACCCCTCACTATCATGACCCCAGTGCTTCCTCTCACTTCAGACTAGACCAGAGCCTGTGCACAGGTACATAAAAGATAGGAGCTCATGACACACACAATCCAGGAACATGAATAGAAATAACAATACCAGGAGGGTAAGAGGAAGGTGGGGAAAGGGGGAGGGTGGAAGGGGGAAACTATTGCAGTAATCAACACATAATCACTGCCCCTCTTCCAGGGGGAAGAATAGCAGAGACCATGGGGAAAGGAGACAGCAGCTGGTGTAAGATATGAAAATACTTTCTAATTATCAAGGGGTCATGAGGGTGGCGGTGGGGGATATGAAGGGCTCAATAGAAAGCAAATGTCTAGAAAAAAATGCTAGCAACATATTTACAAAGATGCTTGAGACAGTTGATGTGTTGATTGTTATAAGAGTTTTAAGACATATATATATACTGCCTATTCCCATGTTTCACAACATATATGATGTATGCATTATTTTGTTTAATTCATCATGATTATTAATCAAGAAATCCATATTAATAACAAGAGAAAAATGCCAATTGTACCATATCCTGTTTTGTTTTTGTTGTTGTTGTTATGAAGTGCCATTGAATCAGTTCTTATTCATAGCAACTACTTGTAAAATAGAATAAAACTCTGCCCATCCTCATGACCATTGCTATTTTTGAGCTAATTGTTGCAACCACTCTGTCAATCCATCTCTTTGCAGGTCATTATTTTTCGTTAACCCACTAGAGTTTCCTAGCATATCCTTCTCAAATGACTGATTCCACCTGATGCGATATACAAAGTGTCTGAGAAGAATCCTCACCATCCTCACTTCTAAGAAACATTCTGATTATACTTCTTCCACGTCAGATTTATTTATTTTTCTTAACAGACGTTGATAACTTAAATATCCTTCATGAACACATCAGTTATTCTCTAGCTTCCCTAATTCACCGTTCACTTTTTTTTGCATGTGTGTGAGGTGATTGAATGTATCAGTGCTTTGAACAGGTTCTCCTTAGTATTCAAGGTGACGGCTTTGAGTCTTAACATGTATGCAGGTCTTTTGTAGAAGATTTTCCCAATGAAATTATTCATTTGTCTCTTTTGCTGCTGCCATGAGTTTTATTGTGGAACCAAATACAATGAAATCCTTGACAGTTTTTCAGCAATTTTTTGTGATGTTTATTGGATTAATTCTGAGGATTTCTGTTTTATATTGGGAAACAGTCTATTCTGAAGGCTGTAGTCGCTGATTTTCATCAGTAAGCGCTTCAAATAGCTTCAGCTCTGCGCAAGAAAGGCTGTGTCATTCTATATTGCAGGTTGTTAATGAGCCTGTTACAACTCTGATGCCTCGCTCTTCTTCATATTGTCCAGTTTCTTGGTTTATTTGCTCAGCCTACAGATGAAATAATTTTGGAAAAAGGCCACAACTCTGAATCCCATCTTTGCTGATTTTAAACTATGCAGTTTCCCTTTGTTCTGCTCAAACCACTGCCTTGTTTTGTTTTTGTATAATTTCTGCAATTAAGTGTTCTGGAATTCCCAATTTTTTACTAAGTTATCCAGAATTTATTACATTCATCACAGTCAAGCACCCTTGTGTAGTCAATAAAACACACACAAACATATTTTTATCCTTTCGGTTAAGATTCATCTGATATCAGTAATGATGACCTTTATTCCACATTCTATTCTGAACCTGGCATGATTTTTGACAGCTATTTGTAGCAAAAAAGGTAAATAAAACAGTAACTGAGATTCTTACAGCAGTCTCCTTCATCTCAATTATTTGACATTTCTTTAAAAAGTACCAGCTTTTGATCTGTATCCAAAAAATTGTCTAATAAGAAGTATTCTGAGTGCAAAAAATTCAAATTCTAATATGTGTTGGAATAGTTTCTCCCCTTCTTGTCTTATTTATCAGGTTCTGAACAAAACCAATAGTTTTCCCCAAGATATAATGATTCCATTTAATGTAATATTGTGGCAGTACACCAGGGGCAATCATCAAATTATCTTAAATTATATTGAAATGCATCTTAAATTCAGCTATGTTGTAATCTTTATTATCACAGATTAAATATTAATTTTTTAAACTGAGTTTTGCAATTTTCTCTGTGTAGCATTGTTTTGTCCCTCTTGGGCATGTTGCTTTATTATGTTTGTATGATCTTTCAAACAATCCATTTTTAATTATTATTAATATTGCTTAATATGTTCTTAATGGTAACCTAGTGGCTGAGTACATGTCAGGAACTTCCATGAGCTCATTATTATCTATCATCAAGGAGGAAATGTTATGTAGAAAATAAAGCTTATTGATTTGAAATTCTGTCTCAAGGGGTCCCCACCATAATTACACTTAATAATTTATAAAACACTGCAAGCACAAAACATACACTTAAACCTAAGACAAAAACATACTTTCGTAAAGAGGAGGTGGGACCATGTCTGATCATCTTTGGCTTCACAAGGGGGGAGGTGAGAAAAGTGGAATCCCCATTGGTACAAGTTGCCCAAAGCCAGTTCTTATGAAGCTGAGGTCAGACCCTCCGACCTTCTTGATACCAACCATCGCTCCAAAATGTTTTGCTTAACAGCTGAGTTTGACATTCAGTTTAATGCTGACACAGAACCCACAAGCCATACTCACAATTATGAGCTTTATTCAGGAAGTTAATAGGTTGAAATTCGGGACTAGAAATGCTCTGGTCAGGACAGTCTTCCCAGCCATACCCTCAGCGCACCTGTCTCTGGTCCGCAGCATCTCAGCCATGAGGATCCTTGGCCTCTATCCTGCTAGAGCAATGTTACAAACCCTTTTTAAAGCTTCTGATGTACGTGCAAAAGTTACACAGCCAAAAACAGCCTCAAGAACAATCAATGAAGCAGCCAAGCTTTTGCTTCATGAACTAGCAAGCAAATCTCCCCAGTTATGTGCATGCAGGCACCTCACACCTTAGGTAGGTCTCCTGACTAGAAACACTCACATTTAGGGACCAGAAAGGCCACATACTGTCTCCCATGCTCTGCCTCTTGATTCTGCTATTGTGGCTCCTCTGCTGCTTATCTGGTGCCATAGTTTTTTGTACCTGGATCGAGGACAATCCATATGCAGGGATCTTGGGGTCCAAAAGATATACTCTGCTCTTAGATCTTCTTTCTTGATGGTAGTAAGAGCCCTTGCTACTGCTTTCAAGGTGGCTCATTTTATATTCAACCAGATAGCAAAACTGACCGATTTTTTGCCGAATAAGTGGGAGAGTCTGGCATCACCAATCGTGTCCAGCATACAGGGAAAACTGTGAGAGGTATCCCTTACCTTAGGGCTGCTTTCCAAGTGGCAGCGTCAGCCAGACTGTTACCAGGTTCTCCAGCACATCAGTGCTTTGGTGGCCTTCGCAATGGATGGCAGCTACTTTTGCATCACAGAGCTGCCTTTTTGTCTGTGGAGGTGGGATTTGCCAAATGGCTGTTTTTCAACGTAAGGCGAGGTGGGTCCTTCTACAGAAGACTTCATATCCCTTCTGCTGCAGCAGCTTCAAGAAATCTTTACCTCATGCTAGTGACTAGCAAAAGAATTGACAGCTAGTCGCAAGTCATTTACATATTGGAGAAGAGAGAGATGGGGAGTATAGAAAGGAAAATTTTAAATCCTTGCTGAAGGCTTCTCTGAACAAGATAGGCAAAATTTTTAAGTCCTAGGAGGTTATCATAGTAGTGGGGTCAGTCCACTTAGAGGCAAAAATGGATTGACGGACTGTTGGAAGCAGTATGGAGAAGAAGGCATGTTCTGTGGAAGAAAAGGAGTTTGGGGCTTTCCAGTTGCACAGGTCCGAGATGGAAAAGGGAACCTACAGGTAAAGGGTAACTTGACAAATTACCAGGAGGTCAGACTTCTGGTAGGGAAAGAACTGCGTGCAGGGGACCTGGAGGAGAGTCTGGGATCTGGTGAATTCTGGCTGTTTGGTGCAGAGCTGAGCACAGCAGGTACACAGTTGGTGGAGGGAGATGGGTGTCCAAAGAAGAAACCTGGGGAAGGGCAGCTGAGGGAGACAAGAAAGGGAGGGAGGGAGATGTTCATTAACTTACGTAGGGGGAACTAGTGCTTCTTTTGGTACAAACTTTGCAGCAAGTTTGGGACAAAAGAACTTGTATTTTAGCAGAGGAGGCAAAATTGGTTTTACCCAGGGAGGTGGTGACAACAAGGGCAAACTATTAATATAAGGAAATTGATCAGGTGATCTGGATTGCTGGTGCTAAGGGCTTGAATACAAGCTACCGTACAGGAATTAAATTTTTTTGTTGCCTGGCCAACACAGAAGCAGCCACATTTTCTTACCAAGAGCACGGAGGCAGCCGGGGGAGAACTTTACTCCATGGCCAGCAGGGTAGGCTTAAAAAAGAGTAGGAACCAAACCAAAGCTGCTGAACTGCAGAGGAGGGAGGCAACATTTGCAAACTTTGTTCTCTGCTCTCCATGGTAAGAGAAGGGGGCCCTGCCTGCGGGGGAGAGCAGAGCAAGGGCAGGAACCACAGCAGACAGACTCAGGCACTGCAGGCAGGCAGGTGGCTTTAATGCCTCTGAGAAGCTGCAGAAACCAGGCAGGGCTAGGGGCCACCTCAGAGAATTCCCCATTTCACAAAGGGATTGTAGGGTGCAAGTGGAACCAGCGGTGCCACAGAGAACACCTTACATGCAAAGTCAGAGACACAGAAGAGCAAAAAGCAAGCATGTCCTAAAAGACATCAAATAAGAGAGACCTTTCAGAGAGGAGTCCATTCCTTCAGGGCAGTACCTATCAGCCTGAGAGCTAAGCAGAGAATCATGGGACTACAGACAACGAGGCCAAGGCAGAAAAGACGCTCAGAAGACTCGTCCTCAGAGCTGATTCTTTTTTTGTGTGTTTTTTTTAAAATCTTTTTACTGGGTCTCATAAGGCTCTTATCACAGTCTGTACATCATACATCAATTGAGCAAAGCACCCTTATACATTCGTTGCACTCATCATTCTCATAATTCACCTTCCACTTGGGTTTCTGGAATCAGCTCGGTTTCCCTTTTTTCCCCCATCCCCCTCCCTCCCCGATCCCACCCCTGGTCCCTTGATAGTTTATAAATAATTATTATATCTTATCTTACACTCCCCGGCGTCTCCCCTCACCCGCCTCCCCATTGCCCATCTCCCAGAGAGGAGGTTACACATAGATCTCCGAGATCGGTTCTCCCTTTCTACACCCCCTTCCCTCCCAGTGTCACCACTCCCACCGCTGGTGTTGAGGGGTTTGTCTGTCCTAGATTCCCTGTGCCTCCAGATCCCCACTGCACCGCTGTACATCCTCTAATATAACCAGGTCCGCAAGGCAAGATAGAATTGGGGTCATGATGATTGGGAGGGGAGGAAGCGTTCAGGAACTAGAGGAAGGTTTTTAGTTTCATTGTTGCTACACTGAACCCTGAGTGGCCCATCTCCTCCACACTACCCCTCTGGAAGGGGTGTCCAGCTGTCTCCACATGGGCACTGGGTCCCCATCACGCACTCCCCCTCTTTCACGGTGATGTGATTCTCACCACCACCCCACCTTTGTTGTGGGAGACCTGGTCTCCTCTGCCCTTCATGATCGCCTATCTTGGTGTGCTGCTTCCGTGTGGGCTTGGTTGCTTCTGGGCTAGATGGCCGCTTGTTTGCTTTCAAGCCTTTAAGTCCCCAGACGCTATATCTCAGTAGCCGGGCACCATCAGAGCTGATTCTGAGGACACAGATCAACAGGAAGAGAGTTTCTTGAACGGAAATCATCCAGGTGCTCACCTGACCAGCAGGTGAAAGCTTTCCTCAGACACGCACTGTAACTGATTAGAAACACACACATTTAGACACTTTTACAGAGTTCAAACTGTTACTTCCCTTCCAAAGGAGAAACTACAGAGAGCTACCAGAAACCAGACCAGGACCATGTTTACTCCACATTGGGGGTGGATACTTGTCAAAGGGATAATTCCAAAAATCAAAACAGGGAAAGGTTTACTCCACACCTGAGTGTGGACACTTGAAAAGCCAAAGGAATTCTCATCAGAATTTTACCCTCAGATGCAAAACCGACAAAACAGACTAAAAATCGAGCAGATCAAGAAAGGCTTCTGAAGGACTCAGCAACAGTCCCTCTGAGTTCTTCTAAGACACGAAGGTTGCCTGGGGCGTGGGACCATCATCAGGGGATCTCCCGGAGACCCATCTTCACTCACCCCAGGAAAGCCCTCCGTGTCTGGGAGGCTCGGAGGAGGATATTTGGTCTGCTGTAAAGGGATCTCCCTGGGGCCTCCACATGTTGTAAATGGGTGCGATCAACCACACCACTGTATTAATAATTAAAGCCTTTATTAAACAGCTGGACTGAGAGTAGACTGGTTCCTAGAAAATCTCTCTATCCAGAACAAAGAAATTCCAACCTTTTTCTAGTTCAAAATAGGGGGCTGGCTCAAGGGGAGGGATATATATATATATATATATATATATATATATATATATATATATAACTTATAAACTTTTATATATAACTTTCTGAAGATGTGGGTTCTTTCTAGAGCATAAAATTCGATTGTATTTCATAATTAATGCAATTTTATTTCTTATATTAATTTCACTGTTCATAGCAACCCTTAATTTTGAAAGTGAGAGGTAAAAAATAAAGTACATATGCAAATAATTTTATTTTTCCCCGTTAAATTTTTAAATATATTTTGATTTTCAGTTTTATTTCCATTTTATAAATTTATATATAAAATAATCATTTTCTCTATGAAATATATCTGTTTTCTCTTTTCTGTTTGTAAATTAGCTTGATATTTATCAGCAACAGCAACAAATATTACTCATTTTCACCAAGTAAGGTTGTATCATCTGCATTCATGGGGGTTAGTAAGCCTTCCTCCAGTGCTGTCATGTTCTTCCTCATGTAGTGCAGCCTTTCTGCTTATTTGGTCAGCATACAGATGATTAAATACAATGAAAGGATACAGCACACACTTTTCTTGGTTTTACACCATGCATATACCCTTATTCTCTTCACATACCTGTCTCTTCATACATGTACAAGTTCCCCGTGGGCACAAGAAAGTGTTTTAGAATTCACATTCTTCTCAAGGTTATTTATAATTGGCTTGGGTCAACAGAGTTGAATGGCTTTGTGTAGTCAAGAATATGAAGTAAATATTTTTCTAGTATTCTGTACTTTCATGTGAGATCCATCTGACAGCAGCAATAATATCCCCTGTACCATGTCCTCTTCAGCATTACTCCTGAAGCTTTAGCAAGTTCCCTGTTAATATGCTGCTGAAACTGTTGTTAGATAAGCTTAAGCAAAATTCTACTTGCATAATATACTGATGATATTGTTTTATAATTTGAGCATTCTATTGGGTCACCTTTCCGTATTGGGTATAGATATGGCTCTCTTCCAGTCAGTTGACCAAACAGTTGTCTTCCAAATTTCTTAGTATAGATTAGTGAGTGTTTCCAGTGCTTCTTCACAAGGTTGCTGAAACCTTTCAATTGAAATTCCATCAATTACCAGAGTCTTGTTTTTCCCTAGTGCCTTCAGTGCAGCTTGGATTTCTTCTTTTAGTACCATTGGTTCTTCTTCATATGGTACCTCCTAAAATGTTTGCATGCGTTCTTTTTGGTATAGTTAGTCTGTGTATGCCTTTCCTTTCATCTACTTGAAGTTCCCTCCAAGTCAGCATGGTCAGTTCTCCAACACGAGGGGCTTATCTTCTGGCACTATATCTCACAATGGTCTGCTTCTGTTCTTGAGGTTTTCACTGTCTGACAATATTCTTCTGCTTAAAAAAAAGACTTTCAGTGACTAATGGCTCAAAAGTGAACAGCCTACTCCATCTTTGTAATGTGCTCTTAGTCTGGAAGCTCTGCAGAAACCTGATGACTTCGGGTGACCCTTCTGGTATTTGAAATACCAGTGACATAGTTTCAAGCATCACAGCATCACGCAAAACCAGCACAGCGTGGCAAACTGCCAGGCTTCTAATCATGGAAATTATCAGTCAAGAAATCCAATGATATATTTCACTTAGCAAATCTGTTGTAGAATAGGTCTGTAAAATGTAAAAGAATAAAATGTGGGTGTATAAGCAAATGTTGTGGAGAAAGCTGATGGTGACCAGCTTTCAAAATATATAGCATCTGGGGTCTTAAAAGCTTGAAGGTAAACAAACGGCCATCTAGCTGAGAAGCAACAAAGCACACATGGAAGAAGCACACCAGCCTGTGTAATCATGAGGAGATGATGGGATCAGGTATCAGACATCAAAGACCCAGAACAAAAAATCATATTATTGTGAGTGAGGGGGAGTGTGGCATAGAAACCCAAAGTCCATCTATAGGCAACTGGACATCCCCTTACAGAAAGGTCACAGGAGGATACCAGCCAGTCAGAGTGCAGTACAGCATCGGTGAAACATACAACCTTCCTCTAGTTCTTTAATACTTCCTCCTCTCCACTACCATGACCACAATTCTACCTTACAAATCTGGCTAGACCGGTGTATGTACATGGGTACAGATAAGAGCTGGAAACACAGGGAATCCAATACAGATAAATCCCTCAGGAGCAATACTGAGAATAGTCATACCAGGAGGGTAAGGGGAAGGTGGGGGTGGTGGGGAAAAGGGGAACTGATCACAATGATCTACCTATAACCCTGTCCCAGGAGAATGGACGACAAAAAAATGGGTGAACATGAAATAATAATAATTTTAAATTATCAAAGGCTCAAGAGTGAGGGAATATGGGGGAGGGAAGGGAGAAATGAGAAGGTGATACCTTCTGAAATAGGGCTGAAGTAGAAAGAAAATGTTTCAAAAATGATGGTGGCAACAAATATACAAATGTGCTTGACACAATGGATGGATGGATGGATTATGATTTTATTGTACACGCCTCCAATAAAATGATTTTTAAAAAAGAACAAAATGTTACTTTAAGGACTAAAGTTCACCTTTTCTAAGCCATGTTAGGCATGTGAAATCATCTTAGATGCATGTCATAGCTAAATACTGAATAAGAGGGCAACACAAGAATTGATGTGTTTGGATTTCAGTGCTGATGAAAAATGCAATAAGTGCCACGGACTGCCAGAAGAATACACAACTCTGTCTTGGAGGAAACATATTCGGAATACTTTTTAAAAGTGAGATTGCTGAGACTTTGTTTCAAATCTTCAGGCATGCTGTCAGGAGAGACCAATCCTTGGAGAATGACCTCAAGCTTGGTAAAGTAGACGTCATCAAAGCAGAGAAAGACCTTCAGTGGGGTAGACTGGCACAGTGCCTGCAACGAGGGGCTCAGACGTAGCAATTGTGAAGCCGGTGAAAGAAAGAACAGTGTTTTCTTGTGCTGTCCATTGAGTTGCTATGAGTTGGAGCTTCCTAGAAAGAAACTAACAATATCCATAAGGGTAGTTTCTATGCAATCAGAAATTGAATTTGAAGAAGCAATATTTTAAATAATAAACACATAATATTTAGGAAAATAATACATGGGGGGTGTGGAAGTGGTTGCATAGTGCTCAAAACAACAGAAACAAAATTACCAAAAATTCCATACTATGCCAAACTGTACTACAAAATCATATTGCACATGATCTGTTTTTGTTTAATGGCTTTTGATTGATAAATGATTGATTATATTAAGACAACAGGTTCTAACAGGCGCATATAAAAGGGTAGGTTAAAAGGTATTGCCTCAAAGTTATAAAGCCTAATTAGACATAAAGATGAAAACAAGTGACTCATTTCAGAAAGCAAGCTTGTGTATTTTGCATATCATGGCTTTTAATAGTCTTTTCTCCAATCCTGCTGCTGCATTAAAAATATGTGTAAAGGATATATGTAAATATGGTGTATATATTAGATTTTACTTCTATATTAATGATCTATGTATATTTCTATGAAAAATTACATGCAGAATACTATTCTTAAGCTTCAAAAGTCTAATTTAATATATGTGGAGTGAAAGTATGTCTGCAACATACTTTGATTCAGGGGGAGAAAAGTGCATGTACATGTGTTGTGGGTGAGATGGAAAACTAAAACAAATGAGGGGTGTAAATATTTTTTGTCTAATTCTCTGTGTGTGACTGAAATATTTAAATATAATAAGTTGAGGGAAAGTGTTAGTAAGATAAGTGTTTGAATAAAGCCACAGTGAAATCCAACAGACCAAACAAAAACAATTTAAAAAGCAACATAGCAAGGCTTCAACCCCATTGGAACTGCTTTATGCATGGTCAATACATGGAACAAATTGGAACAAATCTGAATTTGTAAACTGTAAAGGTACCTGAACAATAATTTCAACAGGAAAATTTGCAGACTGAAGTCCTGGCATGGGAGACTTGAAGAACCTTAGAGGGTCCCTTCCTTATCCTGAGACTGGAGAGTGGGTCGCAGTAAGGGTTACTGAAGGCAGTACACAATCAAAGCAGTGTGGTTGGCTGCCCTCTTTGTGTGGGGAATTAATGTTTCCAACTTTGCTAACCAAGAGAATTGGCTTGTATGTAGGGTATCGTATCATATTTTTTCCTATTCTGGTTACCATTTTGGTACATGCGCACTTAATTTCTGGTCCACTTCATGCTTCCTTGACCTTGGGCTAGTGGCTGTGTGAATTGGAAGAACCTGAAGTATATTAACTGTCCCAAGAGAGTGAGTTGGACTGAGCTCTCTGTACTGCTGGGTGGACTAATTTGCTATTATATTCTTTTCTGCTATAATCATAAGTGTCTTGGTATTGCTTCTCTAGAGACTCCTGTGTAACACAAGCATTAATTATTTTTATATTAAATAATAGTAATAACCATATAGTGATAACAGAATCTCATTATGTAGTGGGAAGTACAGAGCATAATTACATTAGAAAGACAAAATGAAAACAGCCTTTCTGTTGAAATATTTTATACTATGAAATATTGACTTTAAAATCATTTTCTGTTCAAAATACTGTGTTACCACTATTAAAATTGATTGAATTCATAATCAAGAAATATTTTGCTATCTGGTTACAGCTATAATATGAAGAGAAGCTGATATATATTTAAGGAAAATACATAGAGTACTAAAAATATTAATGCATAGTTTTCACATGTGTAGAGAACATATTTATGAGGAAATGACCAGCAAAAAGAACATTTCCTTGCAATTAGAGTGCACTAAAAATAACAGTACTAAAATTAGATCACCTTTGCTAATTGTCTGTTTTCAGTAACCTAGGATATATCTCCTCATCAATAATGACTGGTCTAGAAATGTTAGTTAAAAACTTAAACAAACATACTTATGTGTGTGGTAAGGTTATATTGAACTAAGAACTTGCCCCCAAATGAAGTACATTTAGAAATCCAGACTGTCCCTGAACAAAGTTTCTTTCTTTCTTTTGGTGGACACTTCCCTGGCCCTTGCACGATGTTTAGTAGTGTCTTTGGCCTCTACCCATTTAACATCAGCAGCTCCCACCTCCCATTGTGGCAACTCAAACACTCCCCCAGACATTTCTGAGTTCCAGAGGCAGGCAAATTATTCTGGTTGAGATAAGTGCTCCAGAGTCTTATAGACAGCCACTAATTGCCTTTGATATATTGACTCTATGGCAGGATGTTTGGTTTTGGTTTTATTCCACTAGATAATAAAATGCTACGTGATTGTAGATTAGAACTTTAGGAGGAAGCATAGCACTCTGCAGGTAGAAGTAAACTCTTTCTACTATCTAGGGGCTCTTATAGGCAACTTTTGAATTTCCATAATATTCCTAAGACAAGAGAGATGATTTATAATTATATTTAAATTGGCACTATTAACTTTGTCAGGGGATGCTATTCAATAGTAATACCTCTTCTAGCTTTAAGTGAGAAAAACAAAATAATGATGGGGACTTCACTCATTTAAATAAGTGGAATACATTGAGGAGAAATAACTACTGGTCCTAATCCTATAAATGCATATATATTCATATTTGTGAAAAGCAGTCAAATAATGTATTTAGTTTTATATTTAAAATATAAACTCATTTATTCTGCATAATGAACCTATAAAGTAACTACTAGTATTATCCCATTTTACATATTAGAAAATCAATTACAGAGATTCTAAACTGTGAATCTGGAGTGAAAACTGGATATTCTGTGTGCAAAAGCACTTTGCAGCAAATACACCAGGAAGACCTTACAGTGTTCTTCTTTCCCTCAATACAGAATATATATTTCAAGCACTGTAGGAAAATGTTTTTAAACTATTATGTCATTTAATTATAATAACAACTGTGTTAGTCCAGGCGGAGTAGAGAAACAAATTCATAAACACTCATATGTGTATAGGAAAGAGCTTTATATAAGAGAGCAATTCATGATTGAGAAAACATCCCAGTCTAGTCCAGATTAAGTCCATAAGTCTGATATTAGCTCATATGTCCAATACCAATCTATCAAGTCCTCTTCAGAATTATGAAATACATGCAACAGTGCTGAATGCAGGAAGATCACAGGCCTGTGATTGGAAAGTCTTGTGAATTCAGTGACGTTGCAAGTATCTCACCACTGGCAGGACTCTCCATGCGTCTCCTCCAGCTCCTAGGGCTCTGGCTGCATCAGGGTAGCTTCACATGGTTTCTCATCAGAAATGTCTCAAAGGGAGTGAGCGAGTGCATCAGAAATGTCTCAAAGGGAGTGAGCGAGTGTCCTGCCTCCAGTGAGCTATTTATCTCCTTAGTGCCTCCAAATGAGGTCTGCATGCTGCCACCTGGTTGGCATGTAAACTTCACCCCTTCACTCACAAGTCTCAAATTGACAACAAATTAGGTTGACATGTAAACTTCACCCCTTCACTCACAAGTCTCAAATTGACAACAAATTAGGTTGATATATAAACTTCACCTCTTCACTCATAAGTCTCAAAATGACAACAAATTATGTTAAATCCCACAAACAGCATGAGGAAGGAATTATTTTTCAAATATTTACATAAAAAGAAATAAAAGTATACAAAATTATACTTGTGAAAGTCATGCTTGAAATCTAAGTCTTTTTGACCCCCAAACCATTGATTTCTATGGCTTTAAATTTTTTGTTTAGTTGAAGAAACTTACTTTTAAGACCTTTTCTAGCTCTAGAGGTATTCCAGAATGGTACTCAAAACATTCAACCTCAATAATATGATGAATTCACAAAAGTTTTAAAAAGAATTTATTCTACAGTTAAAACTAGAATATATTAGCTGATGCTCCACCAGGTATATTTTCACTACATTTTAACCTCTACCATGTTTAGTCTAATTATTGTTGTTGTGGATGGAATTGCGCACCCCAAATTATATGATGTAATATCTTTTGGGCTTTGGATGGTGTGTGTTGTATGGATGAGGTCATATCAGTGTATAATGCTTTTTAAGCAAATCACTTTTGAATTAGAAAAGAAACAGATTCGACAGAGAACAGGCAAGCACAGATGGGTGAAAAAGTGATAGCAGACCACATAAAAAACACCAAGGAGCTGAGGAGCATATCTTAAAAGAGACAACATCCCTCTTTCAGCGCCAACTGAGAAAATCTTCCCCTAGGCTTGGTGCACCAAATTCATTTCTGAAACTTTGAGAAAATAAATGTCTGTGTTAAAACTACCCACTTGTGGTATTTTTTATAGAAGGTCTAGATAACTAAGCCAAATGACAATGGGATCAAATAATTTAGGTAGACCCTAAATTTGATCAAAAGGGAGCAGTTTATGAAATATTGTTAATTCAGCTTATATAAGAAATAATGCAGGAAAATGAGGGCTAACAGTCATGAAAATAAATTTTATGTGTTTTACTATACAAGCATTTTGATTCCTTTAACTTCTTTGTGATTATTTGTTGCTTGGAAATCTGTGAGATGATTCTAGTTGATAAAATAACTATAGCCAATAGTACTTGTATTTATAATTTCTTTTACTTTTTAATATATATCGCCTTATTGGGCCTCTTACAGTTCTTATAACAATCCGTATATCAAGTGTAGCATATTTGTACATATGTTGCCATCATCATTCTCAAAGCATTTTCTTTCTACTTGAGCCCTTAGAATCAGCTCCTCTTTCTTCCCCCACCCTCCCATTCTCATGAAATTTACCACCCTCTTGGTAAATGATAAATTTTATTTTCATGTCTTACACCATCCACTGTCTCCCTTCACCCACAGTTCTGTAGTGTGTCCCCTTTGTGGGTGTGGGTTACATGTCCATCATTTCAATTGGTCTTTTTCTCCCCCTACTCACCCCACTTTTGCCCTACTCTCATGGTATTAATGCTGCTCTGATTATTGTTCCTGAGTGGTTTATCTGTCCAGGATTCAGTGTGTCAACAGTTCTTATCTCTACCAGTGTATATGCTCTGGTCTAGCCAAATTTGTAAGGTAGATCTGGGGTCATGATAGTGGGAGGAAGGAAGCATTAAAGAACTAGAGGAATGTTGTCTGTTTTGCCAGTGCTATACTGCACCCTGACCGGCTCATTCCTTTCTTGTGACCTTTCTGTGAATGGAAGTCCAATTGTATACAGATTCCTACCCCCTTCATTCTCATCGATATGATTGTTTTTGGCCTTCTGATGCCTGATAACCTGATTCTGGTCAATACTTTGTTATCACACAGGCTGGTGTGCTTCTTCCACATGCCCTTTGTTGCTTCCTTGTTAGATGGCTGCTTGTTCGATTTCAAGTCTTTAAGATCCCCAGGTGCTATATCGTCTAATAGCCAGGCACTAGCAGCTTTCTTCATCCCATTTGCATATGTACCTATTTTGTCTAGCGATCAGGTCAGGAAGGTGAGCATCACAGCTTTCCAGATTATTAGAACAAAGTGTTCTTGCATTGTGGGAGGACTTGAGTATAGGCCCAATGTCCATCTGCTACCTTGATACTTAACATAGAAATATATGTACATAGACCTATATCCCTATTGTTATATAGTAATATATTTATATTTACATTATGTCTATATATACATGCCTATATTTACACTCTAAAAATGTCTTTTGCCTCCTTTATTTTCTTTTACTTTCCTCCTTTCTCACTATCACATTCAACCTTTATTCAGCTCTCAGTAATTCCTTTCGGCTACTTTGCACTTGCTCGAAACCCACCAGGTATTCTGCATTTTCCTAACCATTGATTTCAGATCTCTTGTTGTTTCCTTGTCCCTGGGTTTGTTGGCTTGCTCCCCTCCCCATTTCCCCCACCTTCCCCTCTCCCCTGTGGCATTGGAACCATTTGTCCTGTTGTTTTCTTCCTGGGGTTATTTGTCTTGCCTATCTTATACAGATAGACACGAAAAAAGGGAAGAAAAAGAAAGAAAGAAAAAAGAGAGAGAGAGAGAGACTACAAATAGTTCCAGGTCTGTCTGCTGACTTACATGTGCTTTCTGGTCAAATCTGATGAGGTGCCAAGCTCCACCCTCTGAGTCTGAAGTCTGTTTTCTGTATTCCTTGGGGACTTCATTGCTCTGCCCCCTTGTTGTGCTTTCTTTGTGTTTTGCCTTGGTGTGTGGGGGGAGGTTAGACTGGACACAATTCCCACACTGCATCTGCAGTGCTGTCTCCTGGAGCACTGGGTCAGTGAGGGGACATAATGTCTTGTGGTGGGGCTGGCCCTACGGTCCTCTCTGTGCCTTTGCAGCTCAGAGCAGGAGCTTCATCCTTGGGGCTTGGGGGGCCAGGACGCGGTTCTCTCTCTCTCCCACTTTCCCTCTTAGCTTGCTGCTGTGTGGTCTGGGCAGACCCACCACTCTTCCTGCACTGTGTCTTCAGTGCCGTCCTCTGCAGTGCAATCTTCTGGGAAAGGGTCTCGATTTAGCTGGGATAGGGCTGGCCCTGCAGACCTCTCTGCTAGTTCACTGCCTCATGCAAGCTTGGCACACCAGTTGAGCTCTGTCTGGTCTCTCTCCCTGTCCTGTGGAGACATAATCAGTACCCTCCCAGTGGGTGGGCCAATGCTCTGTCCCCCTCTCCAAGTCTTCTTTTATTTCCCCCTTCCTCTCCTTTCCAGTGGGCTACCATGTGCGTTCCTAGGCTGGGTCTGGCCCCTGGCAGTGTTTGGGCCTCACCCTGGGGATGTGTGCATTTAGTGGCTCGGCCCCTATGCCCCCTCTGCTTTTAAAGCTCACCTCAGTGGACTCATGCTGGGCTTGTCTTTTTGTGCTTGGCATATTTTGCTTAGCATTATTTACTTCAACCCTTCCCATGCAATGATGTGTTTCATGCATCCAGCACTGCTTTTAGGGATGTGTAGTACTCCATTGTATGTATGTACCAGAGCTTTTTAATCCATTTGTCCATTGATGGAAATGTACATTGTTTCTAATTCTTTGTGATTATGAACTGCACCAAGATAAACATTGGAGCACAGATGTCTGGCCTTGATCTGTTTCTTACCTCTTCTGGGTATATGCCCAATAGGTGGATTGCTGGGTCATATAGTATCTCGATTTGTTTTAGGTATCATCAAATAGATTTCCATAAAGCTGCACATACCTACAGGTCCATCAGTGTATGAGAGTTTCTGTTTCACCACATACCCTCCAACATTTGTTGCTTTCTGAGTTTTTTGAATTGGGCTATCTTTGAGGGTGTTAGGTGGTATCTCATAGTTGTTTTAATTTGAATTTTCCTATGGAAAATGATCAGGAACATTTTCTCATATGTTTATTGGCCATTCAGATTTCTTCCCTTGGGAAAGTTCTGTTCAGGTCCTTTGCCCACCTCCTTGATGGGCTATTTGGTTTTTTTTCTAATTGTAGGCTAATTATAGATAGCCCAAATTATTAATACACTGGATTATTTAGTGCTATACTTGAAAAGTAAATAAAGATATTTAAGATTAAAATTATGAGAACTCAAGATATTATTATGATTATATAAAATGAATAAAGAGAATGCCTAAGCCAAAGAGAATATTTGGCCTTGCCCCTAAACTGCTTGAGATCACAAGTATGCAAAAGAAGAGGCATATCATACCAGACATAAGATGTAAGTAATCAGAAGATGCATAGTACTTGGAGAATTAAAAAGCAATAATAAGAATGACTTTTAAAAACAAACATTAAAATCCAATGCACTGCCATATTGAGTCAATTGCGACTCTTGGCAATCCTATAGGAGAGGGTAGAACTGCCCTTATGGGTTTCAGAGAGTGTAATTCTTTGTGGGAATGGAAAGCCTCATCTTTCTCCCATGCACAGATGGGTGGTTTCTAATTGCCAACTTTGAGCCGTGCCTTCCAGTGCTCACTACGGCGCCATGCATGGGAGCACAGACCAAGCCAGTACAGCAGTGCGATATGTACTTCAAAAGACAACTTCGTTGACCCAAATCCTAACCTATCCTTTCTTTCCTGCGTACTACTGAAAACTAATGTATTTTTGTTATTTACAGAAACATTTCATACTACATCAAATATCTGTGGAAGTTCACAGTTATATTGTGTGCACACACAGATATCGACAATTTTAAAAATAAAACTGTTTCAGCTGAGTCCTCTGTAGAACAATTCAGGGAATCCAGCCATAGGCAGCAAACAGCAAGGCAGGTCAACAACAGTCAGTCAGTCAGATGACAGGGTCTGACAGTCTCCAGCTCGAGTGATGTATACTCCAGTAGTGTGGCGAAGGAGGTCTTGAAGGAGCCTCAAACTGCAGTGACACAGTCCATGGGTAAGGTGTCCCATGGGTAGTATAGCTTGAAAGTTGAGACAGAGAACCAGCTGCATACTGATCCAATCATTAAAGAACACATTACAAACAAACAAACAAATAAATAAATTTTTAAAAGAGCAAGAGACAAGAAAACGAGGCTCACCAAGCCATTTATCTCAATATCATTGGATATTGCAGCTGGTGTAGCATGTGTCTCTAACAAGTGGCACAACTTATTCTTTTTATAATTGTATTTATTTATTTATTGTCTCTAGATTATAATTTTTGTAATCTTTTTAAAAATAATTTTATTGGGGGCTCAAACACCTCTAATCACAATCCATATACACATCACACCGTATTCTTTTTTCTTTTTTAAACATTTTATTAGGGGCTCATACAACTCTTATCACAATCCATACATATACATACATCAATTATATAAAGCACATCTGTACATTCTTTGCCCTAATCATTTTCTTTTCTTTTTTTTCCTTTTCTTTTTTTTACATTTCATTAGGGGCTCATACAACTTTTATCACAATCCATACATATACATACATCAATTGTATAAAGCACATCTGCACATTCCCTGCACCAATCATTCTCAAAGCATTTGCTCTCCACTTAAGCCCTTTGCATCAGGTCCTCTTTTTTTTTTCTCTTCCTCCCCACTCCCCACTCCCTCATGTGCCCTTGGTAATTTATACATTGTTATTTTGTCATATCCTGCCCTATCTGGAGTCTCCCTTCCCCCCCTTCTCTGACACACCATATTCTTACATTTAAATAAGTGATTAGAGTACAGTAATTATAAAGCTAAGTACTCTGGTGGTATGATAGTTATACATAACCAAAAGATCAGTGGCTCATACCCACCATGGAAGAGAGACATGGCCATGTCTTTTTATATAGTTTATTACTTTGGAAACCTTATGAGAAAATTCTACTCTGTTCTTTTGTGTCACTAAGAGTCCTAATCAACTTTACAGCGACAGAATAAAATTAACAAACAGAGTTGCCTTATTTCAAATCTGTTATCTGTGTGACACTTTGGAATGTTTGTCTTTAAAAGGTTGGGATTTTCAGAGATGCCAGAATTAAACCTAAAGGAACAAAAGCATGATCAATATCTTAATTTCTGAGATTTAGCATGAAATTGGATTTTTTTATTTAATCATTTTATTGGGGGCTCATACAATTCTTATCACAATCCATACATACATCCATTGTGTCAAGAACATGTGTACATTTGTTGCCATCATCATTCTCAAAACACTTGCCTTCTACTTGAGCCCTTTATATCTGCTGTTCATTTTCCCCCTCCTTCCCCACCGCCCCCTACTTCATGAACCCTTGATAATTCACAAATTATTATTATTTTGTCATATATTACACTGTCCGATGTCTCTCCCTGCCCTCTTCTCTGCTGTTCCTCCCCCAAGGAGGAGGCTATATGAATGTCTGTCAAATACATCTTTAGATTTAATAGTTTCCCTCAGTATTTATATATTTGAAGCTTCATGGGAAAGAAACATCTCAAAACTAAAAAGTAGCAGGAATTGTTCCTGTGGTAAGAATTCTTCTGCATAATCTTTTATTAAAGCATTCACTAGTTAAAACATTCACTGGTGGTAGGCAGGCATCATTCCATTCTGTTCCATATCAAAAGATGGAGTGTTCATAGGGACCATTATCAATGCATTCCATGTTTTCCTTCTATTTGTCAGCCTCTTTCCTTTGTTGTGCCAAAGAAAAGAGAGCAATTGACCTTGGAAACCCTGGCTGCTGGAGAGCGTTTAAGACCCAGATACAATGCAAAAGACTAGGATGTAGAACAGAAGCACTAAATAGGTTATGCCAATTAGCTTGGGTTTCCCATAATGACCCTACAATTCCAAACCAAGAAACCAAATCCCGGAAAGTTTTGGTTATACATAAACATTCTCAATAGCTGCTCTTTGTTTGTTTTTGTTGTTTATCTGTCAATCACACATATCAAGTCAACTTTTTAAGGTGTACAGCATCCTGACAGAGGTTACATTAATAATTATCAACCTACCCTTAATGAATGCGATTTTCCTATTACTTTAAAAATAAACCCAGTTATCCTTAAGCAATGATACTGTGGGATTATGCAGAGCAGATTTCAAATTCTCGTGTAATCTAGAGGTTCTCGGGGCTGAACAACCTCCCAAAACTAAACCCTGGGATAATCTTTAAATGTTAAACCAAAAATTTTTCCTGAAGTCTTGTAATCAAACAACAGTTTTGTATAGCTAATTAAAAGTGTCTGCCTGGATCATTATGTTCTTTAAAAACGATTTATGTAGGATTAAATTGACAAAAATAATGGGGAAGTTTAGGTCCAAGATTTATGGGACCATGCATTTCTATGAATGGGCTGAGGAGCAATTCAAAGGGTGAGAATGGTTGCCCAGCTTGGAGAATGGAATCGATGTCCCTAAATTGGACATATAAAGCTGTTTCATTCTTAACAAGCTATATTTGTTTAAAAAACCATTATTGTTTTATCACAACAAGGGATACTAGGTTGAAAATTTTTCATATACTTTCTGCTGAACCTAAATATATGAATAAGATCAATTTTGGCAGACAGAAAGAAGTATTTTTGATTCTTAAGTTTCATAAGCAGAATTTCTATGTTTTCTCAGACTTATTAAAACACACATTAAGGTATTTTTTAAAACATTTTAGGTGAATACTCCATCATTTACTTTTAGACTCTTTGGTAGATAGGTTTATTGTGCCAAGCTGGCCAATAAACATATATGAGATTAATTGAAGGTTGGAGAGATAAATTGCTTGGTGAACCTCACCCTTCTTGTCTCTTGCTCTTCTAAAACTTATTTATTTATTTGTATTTTGTTCTTTAATGATCTGACCAGTGTGCAGCTGCCTTAAATGGTTCTCTGTCTCAACTTTCAAGCTATACTACCCATGGGACACCCAACCCATGGACTTTGTCACTGTAGTTTGAGGCTCCTTCAAGACCTCCTTCGCCACACTACTGGAGTATACATCACTCGAGCTGGAGACTGTCAGACCCTGTCATCTGACTGACTGTTGTTGACCTGCCTTGCTGTTTGCTGCCTATGAATGGATTCCCTGAATTGCTCTACAGATGACTCAGCTGTCTGCTTCCTTGACTTGCACAGGGCGGCCCTCAAGACTTGAAGGACTGCCCGTGTATTAGCTGTCTCATGGAAGTGAGTGGCACTGAGCCATTTGTACTGCTCTATAGACTAATTAGCTCTCTATTTCTTATGTTGTATCTATCTATCTATCTATCTATCTATCTATCTATCTATCTATCTATCATCTATTATCTATCTATCTATCTATCTATCTATCTATCTATCTATCTATCTATCTATCTATCCAATTATAAGTGTCCTGGTTTTGTTTCTCTAGAAACCCTGCTGAACATAGATGCTTTAATATGTTACTATTTATAACACCATAAGATATTGTGCAATGCATTTTTGCCGATCTAAATTTTTCCCCCATTGTTATTATTCTAACACTTGATCATAACTACTGAAAAGAATTTTGGGATATAAAGACAAACATATGTAGCTTTAAAATGCGTCAATTGATTTGCCCTCATTGAAACTAATAAAAAATAAAACAAAGTGGTTTCTACTATGCTAGAAAATAAACGGGGACTCAATTGGAGCAAAAAGAAAGTTTTTATCCAATGAAGTGTGCAAAAGAAATAATTATCATTTCAGGAGTGTATTTCTTAGAATGACTTCAGGAAGAAGCTGTGATAACTTTTGAAGGTTGATGTAGGGAAGATTTACATACACACAAAGAAACTGATCTAAAAACCGTGCAACTCTAGTTTTTAATTTCTAAGGTAAAGGGTATATTTGCTAATATTTACAATGTATTTATAATAAGGATTGACATTTCTTTGAAATATTTCAATAGTAAAAGCATTGTTAACAATATGCATGCATACGTGTAGGCGTGAATATATAATGCAAATATATTCCAAAGGCAACTCATTGTCATCATGTCATTTCAAATTCAAAATAACGCTGTAGGACAGAGTACAGCTAATCAGTAAGTTTTCCAAAGTTAATGTGTATGAAGGAGTCTGCCGTGTGTGCGGAAAGGCTGAGGAGTTCAAATCACCTACCGTTTACTTTGTACCCAAGCACTTAACCTCTGAGCCATCGGGGCTATTACATACCTGTGTGTGTTTAAGTATGTCTACATATATGTATATTTGGGTAGATATATGTCACTATATAAAAAGGAATAGGATTTTATATACATATAACTATATGCATAATACATAAGTACACATATATACTATATAGCATATACATTTAAACGTTTTTTAAATTCATAAATTAATTTTGAAAGGAACAAGTGATTCCCAATCCTTACTTTTCTAATTTAGCTATCTGTTTCAGTTAAAAAAGACAGCCATCTCTAAACTTTGTGAGTCACTCTGCATGTATTCTGTATCAAGTGTTATTTTTTATGATGTGTGACATGATCAAAAGCAAAAAAACATTGTGACACCTTAGTCATGTGCAATAACCATTTCACATCAAAAAGCAAACAACCACGCTGACATTTACTATTATATGGTTCACAAGAGATGTGGTTACTCGACCTGAAGCAGCAAGCAAGCGTGAAACATAATATTGTTTAACATCGTAGTTGTTTGATCGGAAGAATTAAAAAAAAAAGGAAATTTTACAAGGAAAGCGGATGAAATGTTGGCAAAAAGAAAAACCTGGTTGAAAGAGTCTCTGAGAAATGGAATTTCTGCAGGCATACTGGTAATTCCCAGAGAGCTAGTATTATTCTGTTTGGTCATGCAATGGAGCAAATAGTAAGTAATAAACTAAAGATGATAACTATGGTGTTCACGGAGTTTTCCTCAATAATTTGGGGAAGCAATGGGACAAGAGCGTTATTTTATTAAGCAAGAGCTTTGAAAATCTGTAGAGAGGCATTGCATTTCCCTCATGCTTCTCCGAGGGCTATAAGCAATTTCATATTTGAAAATTAAAGGGGTTTGAAAATATATAAAGTTTTTGAGAAGAATCAACTCTGATATTAGGTAGGTTACAGAAGAAATACTTTCTATAAACAGAAAATTTGATTCGGGGAGTCATTTACAACATCGAGCTCTGAAAGGTGGTAGAAAATAAATGTAGGGGAAGAAAGCTTTTCTTTTTATTTCTCTAATAGTTGCAAAATGTGTGAACATAATTAAATTTGGGGGATATAATTTAGGTGAGAGGGTAGAGGGGTAATTGTTATGTAAAAAGATAGAAATTTTAGTAGTTGGCTGCATAAAGTGTTTTTATAAAATAATGCAGCTCAGCAATTACAAATGAGTCTGAACTGCTTCCACTATGAAAAGTAGTAGTTTCCAAGTAAATAATGCTTGATGATAATAGTTATTAAAATATTATGCTTATTACCCTGAATAATTATGAGCATAAGCCCTCAACTTCCCCCCAAGAAAGAAAATATAGGCAAAATGGCAGTCAATTCGATTCCCACTCCAAGCCAACTGCTGGAGCAGGCATGAGTGCGCTCAGGACCCTAAGGGTGTAACCTTATGAGTGGAGCCTGCGTGGGGCAGCGTATGTTGGCTACTAATGGAAAGGTCGGTGGGTCAAATCATCTGCCGTTTCACGAGACAGTTGCGGCAGCCAGATTCCACAAAGATTCACAGCTTTGCAAAGCTCCGGTGACAGTTCCACTCTGCCCTAAAACGTTATCTATGAGATGGAATCAATTCGATATCAAGGGGTAAGAGTAATGTTTACGTAAACAGACTGTCGCAGCATTATTTAGAGAAGAGGCTAGTGGGTTCCTCCTGCCATTCTGTCCGTTAATAGTCAAATGCATAAACACTGCACCACCATTTCTCCTTCCACATCCGATTGATGCTTCGACGTTACAAGCAGTTTGGTGATTGCTGGAATGGGGGCTTTGCTATCATATCTGATAGACACACAACACAAGAGACAGTCACAGTACACGTCACGGAAAGCCATTAGTATTGATAGAAGGTAAACTGCATTTTTCCCCACCACACTTATCCAATCATGCTAAGCAAATCTAAGAAGCTCAACTCTCTGAAGAAGAATGAGGCCGTAGGCCTGGAGGAAGACTAAGTAGCAGCTTACTCTATGAGGTAACACAACTGTGTTTTCTGAAAGCCATACGGTCTTTATGCACTTTCTGATGCAGATCAGACTACCGCTTTCATTATATATTATACATAATCATAAACTCACAGCAACCCGATAAGGCCAGGGTAGAACTGCTCCCTGGGAATGTCCCTTTGTAGGCAGAGAGTGGCAGCCTAACTCCTTTGTGACTATGAATGCCACGTTATTGCTCCCGATTGTGTTTATTCCCGGTATAGTAAATTACGTGATGTCTGATTAGCTCACGAATGCCTAGGATATGGATTGTCATGCCTTCCATTTAATGTCTGATTACTTCCAGTTTTCCTAACTTCATACTTTGCACATTCCAAGTTCCAATCACTAGAAGATTTTTGCAGCTGTTTATCTTTACCTGGAGTTCTCCCACATTAAGCTCCACTCCAGCAGACGTTATCTGACGCAAGTCACCATGGATGACCCCTCCCCCCATCAGCTCCTCTCATGTCACATTATGAGTGCCCTTCGACCTGAGGGGCCCATCTGCCAGTAGGTATCTTGGAAAATGTTCTGTTTTCTTTGTTTAGGTTTTCGGTATTTGAAAATGTTTTCAAGCTATGCGTAAGACTTTTCGCAGCTTCTTCTTCCAAAATGGGGAACTGGGTCCTCTTTAGTCATCTGGCCCTAGCCTGGAAGCTCCGCTGAAACCTGTTCACTGTGAATGACCCTGCTGACATTTAAAATGCCAGTGACATAGCTTCCAGCATACAAGCCACCACAGTATGACAAACTGACATTCGGGTGCTGATAAAATGTTAGATATCAGGTGCAGATATGTAATGTTATTCATAGACATAAGCAACACAATGCATATATAACACACACATTCTCCTGTTTCTTTAAAGTGTCCATCCAACGATCAATTATTCAAATATTTTAAAACGTTTTATATTCTGCCTCACACAAGATAGGTTTGGTACCTAAAACCATCTCTGGGAATTCCTATAAGGCATTTGGAAAATTATGAAGGCTATCTTCTTTCATCTTATAAAAAGAGAGATGCTAGAAATAGTTTATTTGAGTTGTTGGCGATAGTTTTTTAGAAAAATTAATAACAGACTAATCCCAATGAGTTGGAGATTAAAGATGTCCCAAATGTCCAACTCCTCGCAGATGCTGTTCGTCTCCATTTCCCCTCTCCCTAGGCTCTGCAATTCATGGCAAAATCCCGCAGAAACTTAATAAAATGTTAAGTCAATGTCTTTAGTGGTTGTGGGTGAGAGACAAAGGTCAGACAAAGGGGAACCAAATTCAGTGTTGAGAACCAGAAGTCAAAGGTGTTCTAAGAGTAAAGTAGGTCTCTTTGTTTTGATTGAAACTCAGTGAAGAAAAAGAGATTTGGCTTTGATGGAAGTGTGGGATTTGTTCTTTAGCAACCACACCTCCAAGGAAACAGGATGACACCCAAGTCACATCCTCCAAAAGAGTCTTTTGCCTCTTAGGAAACAGAGTATGTCTTGATTCACAACTTCCATTAAAGTCAGGTTTTAATGGCACCTGAATCCTGTCCATCAGTGTAGTAGGAAACACCCCCCCAAAATGAGCCCACAGGCATGGAGTCCAGAATTGCAATACATCACATATGGAATCATAGCTAGAACGGCCTATTAATCAACCACAGTTCAGTGTTATCATTGTTATCACATGTTTATCTGACTAGCATGCAAAGTGTAAAGTTTGAAAATAACTTCAGTCTTATCTACATCTAATTTCTACAAATAAAAATGTTAATAATACCAATATATCTGAAATCAAATGTTCTAAAATTTGACAATACTATATCATATATCATATCATATCATATATTGTTTTATCAAAATTATCATGCTACTCTGTCTATATTAGGAAGAGAGATAGTATTATCAGTCATATTTTAATTTATTATTTAAAATGTCAACTTGGTTTCAATCCTACTCCTTAATTTGAACCTAGCAATCTCATTTTGATGAAAGTTTCACAGCACTAAGCTATGAGGTTATCTTACAGGAATAACTCATTTTATTGTGCTTTACTTTATTATAAATGTAATGTTTGTGATAAAGTGTGTTCTGAGTAAGTCTATCGGCACCACTTTCCAACAGGATATGTTCATTTCATGTCTGTGTCATGCTTTGGTAATTAATACAATATTCCAAAAGTTTTCATAATGCTATTGCATACTTAACAGATTAGAGTATAATGTGAATTTAGCTTTTACGTGCCTTGGGAAACCAAAGTATTCATGTGACTCACTTTATTGCGATACTCATTTTATTGCAATTGTCTGGAAACAAACCTATAATATCTTCTAGGTATGCCAGCTAGGCCAACATGAACCATGAAGTTCAATCTGGTGAATCCCTGAATATTTTTGATTTAGGAAGATCAGACAAAGGTAAACATATTCTTTATAACCCCTTTTAAGAAACTAAGTTATGAAACCAAGCCTGTTGCCATTGAGTGGAATCTGATTCATAGTTGTTACTCTTTAGGAAAGAGTGGACCTGCCCTGAAAATTTCCAAGGCTGTAAATCTTTATGAAACTAGACTAATACATCGTTGTCCCAGGAAGCAGTTGGTGAGTTCAAATTGCTGAACTTTCAGTTAGCTGCAGAACACACAACTACTGCCCCATCAGGACTCCTCCTACCAATAATCAGAAAATGGTTTCCTAACACAAAGAAGGCTAAATTTAAGTGTTAAATCAGTGGCTATGAGATTTGTATTTGAGTTTAGCCCAAAACAAATAAACAAAGCAAAACAGAAACAGAGAAGATAGTTTTGGCAAAAGAGACAAGGAGAAAACATATTTTTAATGTTTTGCATTATTCTATTGAAAGATCAAATTTTACTATTTGATTAGATAACAGATTAGAATTGGATGGCAGTAAAATCAATCAATCAATAAATAAAAGCTCTTAATCACCTGAAAAAAATAATTTGCATTATTTGCATAGTTAAAGGTTATAAAAACATTATATTACTAAAGGGAAGAGACCACAAAAATATTTATTATCTTACTGCTCATAATATAAATTAAATAGTAAACTACATATTAAAATATGTTAAAACAAAATTTATATATTTTATATAATTTTCTTATCACCTGTTAGTATTAGAGAGAAGTTCTCTGCTACTCCCAATAATTCCACTTCTTTGTATTCTCACTCATATCTCCCTATTGTCTTTACTTTTAAAAAAATTTTTATGGAGTATATATACATATATATCATATCATTCCATATTTCAATCACATCAAATATTGTACACTTGCTACCACAATTAGTATGCAAACATTCTTTTTCTTCTTGGAGTCCTTAACATGGGCTCCCTTTGACTACCCTGCCCCCACTGTACCCTCCCAATACCTGTTACTCTACTTGCTGACCCTATAGGTTCATCAATCCTGGGGTTCATATACTGAAAAACATATTCCAAAATTCAAGAGGGTCACTCCAACAACATAGCACATCTGAGATAGACCCCAATATGAACAAACAAAAAACAAAACAATACATAAAATGTTGAAAACCAGATCAGGCCTAATGTATATGAGAGGGGGTGGAGATAGGGAGTCAACTGACGAGGTTTTAACCGTTCAAGTCAGGTTTATCCTTTTGATCTGTAGTCATGTCTGCCAGGCACTCCGTTCAGTAACCACTTTCCTCCCAGCCCTCTATTGTGGACAGAGGGAGATCTCTGGAGCTTATTTCCTATGTAGTTCCCACAAATGTATCTGGGGCTCCCACGGTCACCAGATTCTCACAATTTAGGCTCTGAAACCATTCCCTCTTTTGACTTCAGATTACATGGTTTACAATTCTTCGGTGGCTGATGTGGATGCGCTTCTTCCTTGTGGACTTAGTCAACATCTAAGTTAGATGGCTGCTTGTTTCAAAAAAACCTTTAAGACCCCACGTGCTATTTTATCTGATAGTGGGCACCATATAATTTTTTCACCACATTTTGCAATAACACCCAGATCTTCTGTGTTCCCTTCCTGAGGGTGAGTGTTGAACAGAGGTATGATGTAAGAACTTAATTGTTTTTAAGTCGGAGCTAGAATTTATTGTGAATCTCAAACCCATAAAACATAGATCCCTATTGTCTTTTTCCCACAAGGAAATAAGTCTAGATTTGGGGACCTTCATTTGTTCATGTGGCACAACTCAAAGTGAGGATAAATAGCAGCTTCAGTGTCGTACAGAGAGAGTGGCTTACCTTTCAGGAGAAAAAGAGGACTTTCCCAGAATCCTCATGAGAAGGCCACACCCACAAGGATGCATCATCAGGCTGTGACCTGATGGACAGGCTAGACTCCACCCCTACACTTACTTATCTGGTTGGCATGAAGTTATGTAACTACCACAGTGACTCTTAGCAATATTATAAGATAGAGTTGAACTGCCCTGTGGGATTCTGAAACAAATTCTTTAAAAAAAATACTTTTATTGGGAGCTCTTACATCTCTTATCACAATCCATACATTCATCCAGTGTGTCAAGCACATTTGCATTTATGATGTCATCATCATTTTCAAAGCATTCTCTTCCCACTGGAGCCCTTGATATCAGCTCCCATTTTCATCCTCCTCCCTTCCCCACCCACCCTCCCTCAGGAACCCATGATAAGTTATAGACTATTATTTCCATATCTCACATTGTTCTCCATCACCCCTCACCCAATTTTCCATTATTCATCCTCCTGGGAGAGGGTTATAGGTTGATCCTTGTGATTCATTCCTCCTTTCTCCCCATACCCTTCCCTAATCCTCCTGGTATCTCTATTGTTGGCCCTGAGGAGTTTATCTATCCTGGATTCCCTGTGTTGTGGGCTCTTATCTGTAGCAGTGTGCATGTTCTGATCTAATTTGATCTTTCAGGTATAATTGAGGTCATGATAGTGGGGGGAAGGAAGCACCAAAGATCTAGAGGAAACTTGTGCATTTCATTAATTCTATACTGTACTCTAACTGGCTCATCTCTTCCCTGTGACCCCTTTGTGAAAGGGTGTCAAATTGTCTACAGATATGGGCATTGGGTCTCCACTCCATGCTCACCCCCACCCCAACCCCCAACCCCCCATTCACCTTGGGTATGGTTTTGTTCTGGGTCTTAGATGCCTGATAGCTGATCCCATCGACACCTCATGATCACACAGGCTGTATGCTTCTTCCATGTGGGCTTTATTGCTTCTCAGCTAGATGGCCACTTATTTATCTTCAAGCCTTTATGATCCCAGACACTATAAGTTTGGATATCCAGGCACCATCAGCATTCTTCACATTTGCTTATGCCCCCATTTTGTCTTCAGTGATTATGTCAGGAAGGTGAGCATCACAGAATGCCGAATTATTAGAACAAAGTGCTCTTCTGTTGACAGAGTGCCTGAGTTGAAGCCCAATGTCCATATATAGATATAAGTGCATAGATATATTCCCCTCTCATTATATAAAAATATATTTATATATGTACATGCCTGTATTTAGACCTCTATAAATGTCCTTTGCCTCCTGGTTCTTTCCTCTATTTCCTTTTACTTTCCTCTTGTCCCACCATCATGTTCAGCCTTCATTCAGGTTTAGTAAGTCATTGCTGCTACATTGCCCTTGATTAAGCCCCACTAGAAATCCTACGACCTTTAATCCACTGATTTTAATTCACTTGTTACCTTGTCCCTGGGTTGGTTCCCCACCTCTTCCTTTCTCTCACCTCCCCTTCTCCTGTATCCTGCATCTTTCTCTCCCCTGTGGAGATATAAGCAATACCCTCCCCTTGGGTAGGTTAGTGGCCTATTCGCCCCTATCCATGTCTTTGCCCCCCCTTCTCTTTCTTCCCCCCTCTTATTTAGTTGGCTGCTATATGTATCCTTGGATTGAATTTGGCCCCTCCCATAGTTGCTGGATCTCACCCCAGGGATGTATGTACGTAGTAGCTTTTTTCCTTTGCCCCATTTTTTTAAGCTTACCTCAGTGGACTCATGTTGTACTTTACTTACTTCACTTAACATTGTTTCTTCTAGTTCTTCCCATGTGGCAATGTGCTTCATACATCCATTTGCTGCATTTTAGGGATGAGTAGTACTCCATTGTATGTATGTTCTACAGTCTTTTGATCCACTCATCAGTTGATGGAAATTTGGGTTGTTTCCAACTCCTTGCAACTGTGAACTGTGCTGCGATGAACTATGGAGCACAGATGTCTGGCCGTGGTTTGTTTCTGTTCTCTTCTGGGTATATGCTCAGTAGGGGGATTGCTGGGTCCTATGGTAACTCAATCTTCATTTGTTTCAGAGATCCCCAAATGAAGTTGTAAACCTCATATCTCTCCTTAAGAGCCACTGGTAGGTTTGACCTACTGAGCTTGTGGTTAGTATATCAATGTACAAGTCATTATGCCATCAGGGCTCCCTCAGGACTCCTTAGCACTGACCTCACCAAATCATCATCGCTAATCTCTCTCACTCTCTCTAAGATATTCTAAGACATAATATATACATATACATGGAAAAGTTTTTATTTAATTTTTCTTTGAAGTATCTCATAATCACATATAAGTATAGATAATTTTAGTAAGTTCTCTGATGACTGTTTATAAAATTCATGTGATCTTCATTTATTTTTCCACTTCCACATAATCCACTCTTCCCCACTTGCTTCAAATGAGATGTTGTTATTGGAGGCCACTGTGGCATTGTCTATGACTCTATGTACAACAGAACAAAACACTTCCTAGTCCATGGTCCTCAAAATTGTTATGTTTGAGCTCATTGTGGCAATGAGTCTATCAATGTATCTTATCCAGTATCTTCCTATCCAATAGCCCTCTACCAGGAATGATATTATTTTCTAGGGACTAGTCTTTTTAGATAACCTGTCCATAGCACATGAGACAAAGTTTTGCCATTCTTGTGTTAGCATTCTGACTATACTTCTTCTAACACAGGTTTGTTTTAGTTTTTCTATATGTCCAAGACATTTTAATATGATTAGTCAATACCATAATTCAAATGCACTAATCCTTCTCCAGTCTTTCTAATTATTTTCCCAGCTTTCACATGCACATAAGACAATTAAAATACCATGGCTTGGATCAGTAACATTTTCATTCTTTAACACTTTAAAGAGTTTTTTTTGTGTAGGTGATGTGGGCAATGCATTATTTGTTTCAAGTTTTGACTACTACTTCCATGAGCACCGAATATAAATCCAAGTCATATGAAATCCTTGACATCTCCGATCCTTTTTCTGAGTACTATGATGTTATGTGTTAGTTCAGTTATGAGAATTTTTTCTTTAACTCAAATTCCTGCCTAATTCACACAGAAAGCTGCCATCATGGACCTTCAGCATCAGTATTTCAAGTTCTCTTTGTTTTCAGGAAGCAAGCTTGTGACACATGCATATCACAGGTTGTTAGTGAGCTCTTATCCAATCTGATGCCAAACTAAGTCTCCTCTAGTCCAGTTTCTCAGCTCGTTTGGTAAGCATGCAGATTGAAATAGTGTGATGAAAAGCTACAGCCCTATTGCACATCTTTCCTAATTTGAAGTCATGAGGTGTCTTTTTATTCTGTTTGAACAACTGACTCTTTTTTAAGGATAAACTAGAAACAAACAAATGAAATAAAAAAAAACACAGCAACAAACCCACTGGTATCAAGTTGAATGATTCTGACTCACAGTAACTCTGTGTAGAAATTTCGAGACTTTGAAGTCTTTATGGGATTCATCTTCTGTCTCGTGGAGGGACTGATGGGTTTGAACTGTTTCCCCTTGCCTACCCACAGTGCCACCAAGGTTCTCACCCTTTTAAGATAAAAGCTTCTGTCTTGAACATAGGGCTCATATGAGTCAAAACCAAATTGAAGACATCTAACGTTTTCTCCCTGGGTGTTGAGACTTCTAGTATTTTTTTGTCATTTTAATCTTTGGCTTATATCAATTTCTTCCGGGTCAATCGTTAGGTAGAATAGAATCTTCTCAGGCTTCCAATGGCTACAATCAGTTACCACTGGGAAAAAGGAAGGTATTTTCTCCTCCGTTAGTCCCTGAATGCTAAAGATCAAGCACTTGAAAACTGTAATACTATAGATCTTTATACTTAGTCTGTGTAAGAATCTGTACTTGCTTTATTTTGAGAAGATTGTGCCAAAATTAGATATTTCCCCACTAATAGACCTGTCTCCACACCCCACTCTTTTCCTGTTTATTCTAGAATGAGAATCTCTCTAAATATAAAGAATGTGTCAATACTATTATTTAGTGTTATTAAGAGAATACATAAAATAAGCAGGCAATTGCATAGTTTCAGCTTATTTTACATCTTGTATGTCTAAAATAAAAGGAGAAACTTGGAAATATATATGTGTTTCTTATTTTTAAGTAATCATACTGTTACTTTTTATAAAGCATGACATAAGTTAGAATTTTCCCCCTATAATGTTAAAGTTCTTGGAGTATTAGTTTTATTTTCAATGTATATATACATATTTCCATCTTTCTTTTTTCTACTGTCCTTTTAACGTTCTGTCTGATATTTACTTTTGATAAGATCTTATAATAGTGCCAGGGGATGCTGCGACTGTGCCGTTTTGGGTGGTGGTTAACAGTCAAGGGTTCAGGCACTACCTTGAAAGCCACCAGAGGTCTTTCAATGTGTCCTACTGTGGTGGCTTGCAGGTTGCTGTTATGCTCAACACTAGGTCATGGACATTTTAAATAATAGCAAGACCACCCTTGGTGGACAGTTTTCAACTGAGCTACTACACTAAGTCTGACAAGAAAGAGGGTATAGAAAGACCACTTCTGAAAACCTATGGACGGCAGTGGAACACTGTCTGAGGTAATGCTGGAGATGAACACCTCAGTTTCGGAAGTACCCACAAAATCAGAAAGATTTGATGCATTTATAAATGACAGAGGTTCCGAAGAGTTGCTGGATAACATTAAACAAAATGAACACACGTGAAGAAATTAGAAAATGACTAAGAAGACAGAAATAACCAATTACAAGGATCTACATGTGACCTCCTCCCTGGGGGATGGACAACAGAAAAGTGGGTGAAGGGAGATGTTGGACAGGGCAAGATATGACAAAATAATAATAATTTATTAATTATCAAGGGCTCATGAGGGAGGGGCACAGGGAAGGAGGGTGTGAAGAGCAAATGTTTTGAGAATGATGAGGGCAAAGAATGTACAGATGTGCTTTACACAATTGATGTATGTATGGATTATGATAAGAGTTGTATGAGCCCCTAATAAAACGATTAAAAAAAAGAAAAAAGAAGACAGGAATAAAAAGAGGCTAAAAGTGAGGTCTGAAGAGATCCTGAAACCTGCTCATGACCTTAGAAAACCTAAAGTGACTGGAGAAATTGATGAAGGAAAATAAAACATCAGCGGCATGGGAGTCAAGTTGCTGTGCTCAAGTGTGTTGACACCTAGAGTGAGAACATCAAGAAGGAAGCACATGGTGAACATTTCTCAAACTGCAAGAATTGATGGAGACAATTAGGTTCAATATTGCAGGATTCTACTGGGAAAATGTTGAAGGACATGGGAAGCATCCCAAGAAGTTCAACGGGATACACAGGATCACGGAACCAAAAAGAACAGGTAGCATGTGATCTAGAAAGAAAGGAGTTTTTTTGTTTCCTTCTAATCATTTTATTGGGGGAAACAAAGGTTTTTAAGAAAGTAGTCCAAGCAACACTGAAGACATTGGAGAAATGAAATAGGTCCAGGAACTGATGGAATATAAATCGAAATATTTCAACACACTAATGAAGTGTTGGAGGTAGTCACTCATCTTTGCCAGTAAATTTGAAAGACAGTCCTCTATTCCAAACACAGTTGATGCAGCAAACTGTGAAAAATATGTAATAATATCATTCATATCACAGGCAGGTAAATTTTAGGTAGAGCTAATTTAAAAATTTTTGCAATATACACTGACAGGGACCTGCCAGACATTCAAACTTATTCAAAAGAGAACATAGAAGGAAGGATATCATTGCTGACAGTAGCTGGATCTTGACTGAGAGCAGAAAATACTCATGATTTATTGACATTCAACTCTATGGCCCACAGCAAAGTATGGTTAATATTCAGAAAAAAATGGGAACTACTGGAACTTAATTGTGCTTGCAGAATGTCTGCATAACCACAAGGCCATTCAGACAGCTCTCCACCAAACTCAGGGCCATTGGTCAAAGCCAGCTCACAGTGACCCTATAGGACAGGGTAACCACCCTTGTGGGTTTCCTATACTGTGACTGCTTATGGGAGTGCAAAGTCTCGCCTGCTTTCCACAAAGCAAGGATATACAAATGGTATAAAATCAAGAAAGTGCAGCAAGGCTTTATAATTTCATCATACTCATTCAATTCATATGCTGATTATATGATTTAAAACATTGAATTATATGAAGAAGAATCTGGTGTTAAGATTGGAGGAAGGCTTATTAACATTCTGTGATATACAAATGCCAGGATTTTGCTCATTGAAATCAAAGCAACTTGAAGCATTCACTGATGAAAATCAAAGACTAAAGTACTAAAGTACTACAAGTTCATACTCAATGTTAAGAAAACAAATAGCCTCACAGCTGGAACAATAGACAACAAAGTGAGAAACAGAGAAAATATTAAAGTTGCCAAGGATTTCGTTTTACTTGGATCCATAATCAACACCTAGCGAAACAACAGTCAGGAAATCGAAGGAAGTAGTGCACTGGGCAGATCTGTTGCTCACGACTCTAAAGCATAAACGAGCACAGATGTTAGCTTGAGCACTGTGGTGTGCCTGCGCCGCACCACAGTGTATTCTACTACCTCACCTGCTCAGAAAAGCTGAATCATGAATAAGGAAAACTGGAGAAGAATAGATATATTTGAATTGTGACTTTTTCAAAGAATATTGATTGTTATAGACTTCCAGAAGAACAAACAAATCTGTTTTTAGAAATACAACCAATTAGCTCCTTGGAAGCTCGGGTGGCCAGACTTCAGCTCTTCTGGAGAATTTCATGCTTCACTAGAGAGCCAGCAAAAATGAGGAACACCTTGATGAGATGGATTGACAGAGGGGATATAACAATCGGCTCTAAGATCACAGTTTTGAGGATAGTGCCTACCCTAGTTGTGTTTCTTTCTCTTGTTCACAGGATTCTATGATTTTGAATTGTCTTCAAGGCACCTAACAACAACTGCTATAGGTTTAAAAACCAGTTTATCTACTGTAAAATTGTTTTCCCAAGTTTATTCTCATTAATGACCCTACCAATAGTATGTTAAATGATCTAGTATTGGTATAGTTCAATTTTCCTAACATGATCTGTGAAAATTATTCATTTCTAATGTGTATTCTGAGAAGAAAGGATGTTGAGGATTAAGGTATACCTGACCAAAGTCACGGTATTTTCCATTGCTTCTATATGCATGTGAAAGTTGCATGTAGAATAAGGAAGACAATTTCAGTAATAGTGCTGGTGAGGAATAGTGAAAGCATGAAGGACTGCCAGAGGAACAAACAGATCTATCTTGGAAGAAGTCCAACCAGAATGCTCCTTAGTGACAGGATGCCAGCATTTCATCTCATGTACTTTGGCCATTTTATTAGAACTGACCAGTCCCTGGAGAAGGGCATCATGCTTGGGAAAGTGGAGGGGCAGCTAAAAAAGAGGAAGTCTTTTGACAGTACCTAACAACAACATGACTTATACAATTAAATATTGGCAAAATAGTAAACTAATCAACAACATTTATGGTTATTATTATATTCATTGAGTAGCAATTGATGAGAAAAAGTAATACAGTGGGGAGTATTTCATAGAAGTATACTTAGATACTTGCTCTCTAAATTTGTCTATATCGTGTTTGGTGAATCCCATAAATAAAATTCAAGTAAAGTCAAAATAGGTATGAAAAATCTCTAATAAGTGTTTGGGAAGACTTCATGAAATGCATGATTTAAAAAAAGAATTCTTTGTTGCATGGGAACCCCAAGAATAAACATTGGGATTTGCAAATGTCCAGAGGAAAGACAATGGGAGCTATTGATATGTAATTATGATGTTGAATCTGTGCACAAAAGAGACAGAAAATGCCTGTTCCAAATATGTGAGCAAATAATATTATTTGCACCATATAGGCGGAGATAAGCTTGGATATTAAAATACTATGTAGATTAAAATTATATTGTAGTTTTTGAACAAACTGTATACTTTCGCTATCCAATTTACCATTTAAAATCTTCAAATATACTTTCAAAGCTTTAAAATATAATTATATATTTATATCGTGAGAATAAAGGTTGGGATAGATCTGGAATAAAATATGACTAAAGAAAGTCATACTATTAAGAAGACACAAACCAATATGGCTTGAACACAGCGAATAAGTGCTTGGCAACTAGGTGGAAAATTTGCTTGTTAAACCCACTCGTCCTTTTATGGAAGAAAGATGAGGCAATCCGCTTCAGTTAAGATTTACAGCTCTTAGAACCCCCTGGGGCATTTCTATTCATCTTAATGTTTGCTATGACTTATAAACTATTCAACGGCAACAGTTTCGGTTTGTTTGCTTATTCAAAGTGAACATTTTTAAGTAAGTGTAATACTTAATTTGAAATTACAAAGTAGCAATACATAAAATATGACTGAGTGTGGAAAAAATAAGTAGAGGCTATTGATTATGATTCTAACATTATAACCTAAATGCCTAGTAAAGCATTGATGCTATTAATACATTAGAGTTTAATAAAAAATAGACTTATGTGAAGAGCTGGTTTAGATTTCACTAAATATTAATTATTCTATTTTTGTGCCTAGAAAGAAAATGACTTAGTTAAATAGGAAAATTTTAACTGAATCGCACAATTTCATAAGTCAATGCAAGCAATGTTTTAAAAGTTCTTTACCTGCATCAGGAAGTAAGCTTTAATGGTTAGGATAGTGTGATATTTTAAGATGTTACTTTTGTTAACTTATGGACATAAATATTTCTTTGTAACAATAAAAGAAATATGAAACAATTAACTTCTAATCCTATTTTGCTGGCTTTCAAAATTACTGTAAAGTGAACTGGGATTTGATATAAGAAAGACTGAATTTTTCTTTTTAAGTCCTGGGATATGCTAGGAGCTGTGTTCTGTGTTAATTATTTCAGTGAGAAAAGTAAAAATAAACAGACCATTCTTTTAACACTATGTTTTATTATAGTAAATAGAATTATCTGTAACATTTCCCAGTTTCTTTTTACTTCTTTGACTTTTTCATCTGCTATTTTTCTCACCTTCACACCTAACACTGAAAAATGAAAGAAGTCAAATATGTTACATATATATATGTGTGTGTTTATGTGTGTATAAGTATCTACTATCTTCTTCTGAGACTAATAAAATGCAAACTGTTATGGTAGATACAGTGTTTGATTTTTTAATGTATAAAATTAATAAAAATAAAGTAAATAATGATGTCATTCTCCTAAGATGTTTTCTTCTAGGTGCAAGAATGACATGGACTAGTAGTTGGCCTTCTGGGACAAAAAAAGGGAAGAAGAGCCCAAGCCAACATGATTCCACGGTAGGCAGAGGTGAAACATGCCTCCCCTTCCC
The DNA here is from genome assembly GCF_050624435.1 of Tenrec ecaudatus. Lineage (NCBI taxonomy): Eukaryota > Metazoa > Chordata > Mammalia > Afrosoricida > Tenrecidae > Tenrec > Tenrec ecaudatus. The sequence continues at coordinate 92,951,308 of NC_134532.1, read as the reverse complement.
CACATGTTTTCTCCACACCAACCAGTCTCTCCTAGGGCACTAGCCCTTCTCTATTGGGTTTAATGGTTTGTTGCATTCATCACACAGAACTCACTGACGACTATAGTTTTTATTAGGGAAGTTACCAAGTTACAATTAAGGATAAGAAATGCTCAGGATACAGTTCTTTAGGTCGTATAGCTTTTTAGCAGTGATGGCCGCAGACCTCTCTCTGGTCCTCAACATCTCCTCAATAAGGCCCTGTGGCCTTTGCTTTCTTTGGGCATTTTACAAAGCTCTTCTAGAGCTGATGACAAATGCCATAAGGCCCTTACCTCCAACATAATCAACAGCCCGAAGGCATTTAGCTCCAGCTTTGTGAGTCCACAAACCTGTCTCTCTGCTTACCTCCCATTGCATACAGTGCCTGGAGACATCCCATTCCCCAAATAAGCACCTGACCTTAAGCACTCACTCAACTTTACTCAATCTGTGAACCTGGAACCGCCTTGTTTCTGCTTCTGGTGCTGCTGTCTCTGCTACTGACACCTCCTGTGATCTCTCGTTTCTCTCACCATTCTTGGCATCTCCGATGTAAAGGAAGTTTAGGATGCAAAGTTCTGGGTTCCAAACAATGACAATGTTACTGGTTCTTTCTTCATGGCATTGAGATGCCTCACATTCCTGACTCTGAGATGGCTCATTTTATACCCACCAAGATGGCAAAATTGAACAATCCTCTTGCTAGATTTCCATCCAGATTGTTTGTATGGTCCCACAGAGTTATTTGGTGAGGGTTATAAAGGTTAGAAGATTCATACTAAATACACGTCTGTACCAAACAAGGTATTGCTTCAAATCAAATAACATTATATTAATCCACTTTATATATTTTGCTAGGGATAACATAGAAAATATTGAGTCATCTTTACAAGTTATATTTATGTTTCATTATTTATAAAATTGCACAGTGTGAAGCTTTATCTGTTGTGGATAATTTAAAATATTGACAGTAATTACCTCCAGGAAAATAGTAAAGATACATTGCTATTCCTAAGGATTGACTAAACTATCGTATTCAAGGAATGAGTATCTCTAACTAGCATTTTAGTAGCACTTACACCAGGAGTCCTGGTGCTGTAGTGCATTAGACATTGGGCAGCTGGCTCCAAGATTGGCAGTTTGAACCTCCAAGGGGCTCTGCAGGAGAAAGATGGTGCTTTCTATTCCTGTAAATATTTCGAACCTCAGAAACCTAAAGGAGTGGTTCTACTCTATCCTATAGACTGCTGTGAGTCAGAATTGCCTTGATCATAGTAACTTCACTTGCATTTTTTAATTGTATAGCAAAAAATTGTAAAGTATATGCTGAATGAGGCTTTGCCTAATCAATGAACATTTCAGGGAAAGTGCAAGGGGCCCTGGTGTTGTTGTGGTTATGTGTTGGGCTATTAACTGCAAGGTCGGCAGTTCAAAAGCACCAGCCACTCAGTGGGGGAAAGATGGGGCTTTCTACTCCTGTAAAAGTTACAGCCTTGAAAATTTACAGGACAAGTTCTACTTGTCTATAGGGTCATTACGAATTCGTATTATCTGAATGGCAGTGAGTAGGTTGTGCTTTCACTTTTTTTTTAATTTGAGGGAAAGTGCAGAGAAGTGTGGAAAATTAATTCACTGTCTATTAAAGTGTGATAGAGGCAGAAGCTGAAATGAGAGATGTGGCAATAGACATGAGTGAGATTTCTAAAGTCTGAAAAACTTCAACATGATCCTTAGATTAGGAAAAAAAAAGTCTTGAGCTTTAGTAAATATGCAAATATAATACTCGGTGTCCCAATTGCTGAAGACAAAATGGGTGCATAAGCAAATGTGGTGAATAAGATTGAGGGTGTCCAGCTATCAAAAGGTCTAGGGTCTTAGAGGCTTAAAGGCCACTAAACAAGTGGCCATCTAGCTCCGAAGCAACAAAGCCCACATGGAAGAAGCATACCAGCCTGTGTGATCATGAGGTGTCCATGGGATCAGCTATTAGGTATCAAAGACCCAGAACAAAACCATACCCAAGGTTAATGGGGAGGCGGGGGACATGGAGTAGAGATCTAATGCCCATTTGTAGACAACTGGACATCCTCTCACTGAAGGGTCACAAGAAAGAAATGAGCCAGCCAGGGTGCAGTACAACACCGCTGAAACATACAACTTTCCTCTAGTTCTTTGGTGCTTCCTTCACCCCACTATCATGATCTCAATTCTACCTTACAAATCAGATTAGACCAGAACATGCACACTGCTACAGATAAGAGCCGGAAACACAGGGAATCCAGGATAGATAAACCCTGAGGGCCAACAAGGAGAGCAGAGATGCCAGTAGGATTTCCCACCAAGGGAAATCAATCACAAGGATCAACCTATAAGTCCTTCTCATGGGGAAAAATAATGGAAAAGTGGGTGAGGGGTGACGGAGGACGATGTAAGCCATGAAAATAATAATCTATAACTTATCAGAGAGGTGGCGGGGAGAAATGGGGGGCTGATATCAGGAGCTCAAGTGGGAAGAGAATGCTTTGAAAATGACAATGGTGGCATATGTGCACATGTGCTCAACAAGCTGGATGAATGTATGGATTGTGATAAGAGACTTAAGAGCCCCCAATAAAAGTATTTAATAAAAATACTCTGTGTACCCTGAAGTAGCTTTACTGACTACATCTCTCTCTGGACATAAAATACTATAAGTATATTTTTCAATCTCCTTACACCTAGATGAGCTTTTGTGACTAGATTAAAAATTAAAGCAATTAGGACAACTTCCATATCTGGCCCTTTAAAAATGCCAAACATCTTCCTTTAGTAGCTGAAAATGAAGGGTTATGTACTATAAGAAACCTGTATCTATCTCTAAGTCAGAATCACCCTGTGTTGTTAAGAGTTTTGTCATTAATGGAAAAAGAGCCTTTAATGAATCCCTTGGTGTATAGCTAGAAGAGCTACTATGTGTTATCATGAGTAATATAGTAAGTGTGTCATTAGTGGGGGCTGGTACACAGGAATCTGAGCCAGAGAGGATGCGCTAGATAATAAAACCAGGGTGACTTCATATATCACAGATATTTAGAATAATTAAAGCTCTTGGTCAAAATAGTTGGATCATTTTTTTAAGACTCATTGGAAAGAACTCAGTAGTCCATGATAAAGAGTTGGGTATTATCCTGAAATTATAGCCAGATAATTTACTTGTTTAAATAGCACCCACTCCTCATTTATCACATGGTTAGTTTTCAAAGATGAAGTTCTTATGCAAAAAGTAACATTACACAAAATTGATGAGTAACCACAACAGATCACAAAATTAATGATTTATGTATACATTGTGATAGATAAAGTCGGTAGCAAATGTGCATGGATAAAGAGACACTTGGGCAGTGAGATGCAGGCATTTCCTGTTGTTGAGAACAGATACTACAAAACAGATACCAATTCAACAGTTACTGTATTTTCAAGTCAGTGATATTAAGTATATTCTTTGAGTTATACAAGCATTTTTACCCTGATTTTCAGAGCTTTTTCTTCCTCTTAATATAAACTCACTGTCCCCTAAGGTTTCTATTTGATACCTCAAACTGTTCAAGCTGACTTAATTCACTAATTAATCTAATCTATAATTTGGTGTTAGGAAGGTCTCAGGAGATATGTTTGGTTTAAGAGTGAAAGGTTTTCTCAGGGAAACAGTTTCAAAGTTTCATGCAGCTTCAAGGACTCCCAAAGGCTGGAGTCCATAAGAAGGTAAAATCTCTGTCCTACATTTCCTCTATTTTGATCATAATTCTTCTATAGAATTTTTTATCACAATGCTCAGTAAGAGTAGCTGGGTGCCATGCAGTTTTCATTTGTTTTGTTTGTTTTTATTTTCCCAGCAAAGGAGATAGTTGTAGATGGAGGCAATTAGCCCCATATTCTACATGCTCATCCCATTCCTGAGGCCCACTCTTGCTTTTTTGCTCCATTTGAAGACACTAATGATAATGCGTTGATGGCTTCTTGAAATCTTATAAGAGCATACACAATACACAATAAACTAAGTGATAAAACAGTAATGCGAGAGCATGGAGTGCAAGATACAGACTCTGGGGACAGAGCATGGCACCCCATCAGACTTGACTGGAAGACATGCCTAGAGGTCAAATATCAGACCTTGATCTATTTGCAGGTTTTTCTTTCTTTAAAATATTTTTTAAATTATTTTTTTCTTTTATGGGTCATTGGCTTTCTTTTTTGCTGTCATCGTTGTGTTCTCATTAGTCACATTGTCTTGCTATGCCTTGTTTTTGGTGCCTATTATCATCTCTACAGATCTATCCAGGTAAGATAGACTGGATGAATAGTCTGGAGGAGCAAACAACAGGACCAGTGGTTCTGGGGGACATGGGAAAGGGGGAGGAGGGGTAAGAAGGTGATGTTGACTAACCCAGGGACAGGGGAGCAACAAGTGATCCAAAATCAGTGGCATGGAGGGTGTGAGAGGCCTGGTAGGGATTCAGCAAGGGCAATACAACTGAGAGAAATTACTGAAACCCAAATGCAGGCTGAGCATGATAATTGGACAAGAGGAAAGTAAAAAGAGATAGAGGAAAGAAATAGGAGACAAAGGGTATTTATAGAGGTGTAAACACAGGCATATACATATGTAAATATATTTATGTAGGATGGTGGAGAAATAGATCTGCATGCATATATTTATAGGTTTAGTATTAAAGCAGCAGATGGACAATGGACCCCCACTCAATTACTTACTGAATGCAAGAACATGTTGTTCTATTAAATTGGCATTCCATGATGCACACATTCCCGACACAATCACTGAAGACAAATGTGTGCATAAGCAAATGTGGTGAAGAAAGCTGATGGTGCCTGGCTATCAGAAGATATAGCATCTGGGGTCTTAAAGGATTGAAGATAAACAAGTGGCCATCTACCTCAGAAGCAATAAAGCCCACATGGAAGAAACACACCAGCCTGTGTGACCGTGAAGTGTTGAAGGGATGAGGTATCAAAGAACAAAAAAATCATATCATTGTAAATGAGGGTGTGTGCAGAGTGGAGACCCAAAACCCCTCTGTAGGCAACAGGACACCCCTTTACTGAAGGGTTGCAGGGAGGAGGTGAGCTAGTCAGGGTATAGGGTAGCAACGATGAAACATACAACTTTCATCCAATTCTTAAATGCTTCCTCCCCCCACTATCATGATCCCAATTCTACCTTACAAACCTGGCTAGACCAGAGGATTCACACTGGTACAGACTGGAACTGGAAACACAGGGAATCCAGGACAGATAACCCTTAAGGACCAGTGTTGAGAATGGCGATACCTGGTGTGTGGAGGGAAGGTGGGGTAGAAAGGAGGAACCAATTACAATGATCTGCATACAACCTCCGCCCTGGGGGATGGACAACAGAAACATGGGTGGAGGGAGACGTCGGACAGTGTAAGATATGACAAAATAATAATAATCTGTGAATAATGAAGGATTCATGAGGGAGGGGGGAATGGAGATGGAGGGGGAAATGAGGAGCTGATATTAAGGGCTCAATTAGAAAGCAAATATTTTGAGAATGATGATGGTAACAAATGTACAAATGTGCTTGATACAATGGATGTATTTAGGGATTGTGATAAGAATTGTATGAGTCCCCAATAATATGATTTTTTTTAAAAAACAAAACAGTAATGCTAAAGCCAATCTTTTAACCAATTAACTGTGATGTTTCATGAAACCATTACCCTAAACTCCACACCAAGAAATTAATCCTATCAGGTATTTGTTTTTATAGAAGCAGCCTCAGTATCCATTCTCTATTTTTGTCATTTTTGTAAATATACCCATTACATAAATTTTGAAAATTTAACTTTTTTATAATTCTACAACTTATTGCTATAAATTATAGTAATATTTCACATTACCCAACCCCTAATCAATGTTATGTTTTTATCACCAACTTATTTTAAATTTGATTTTATTATCCTTTTTTAAAAAAGATTTTAACAATAGTCTTATAAAAACTTTCAACAAGTATAAAAATCACTGATAACATAAAGGAATTATAGCGGTATTTCTGAGGTAAAATACTTGTGGCTGACAAGATATGGATAAGGGTGGAAATGCAAGCGTCAATATAAATTTATTAGCCTGCAATTCTTGAAGGGAGCAAATAACCTTACTTTTTTTCCATATCCATCCATTACTTGAGGGTTTGAACCACTGATTTTTTTAGTTACCAGTCAAATGTCTAGCTCACTGTTCCGCAAGGGCTCCTTAAGAATCAGAAATAGGCACACATTTTCTAGTTTAGAATAGGCAGCACCATAAAATAAGAGATTGAGTAAATAGAGCAAAAAATGTCTTGTAAGCATGAGGAGTGAGGGCTAAGTGAGCTATATCTATGGTTACTTTTGTACTTTTGTAGTCCTTAGGTGACAAAAAGGGTTAAGTATTCAGTACTAATCTAAGAGTTGGTGGTTCAAATTCATCCAGAATTTCCTTGGAAGAAAACTCTGATGATTTACTTCAAAAATATCATTGACAATCTAATGGAATAAAATTCTATTCTGAAATATATGAGTCACTATGTGTCAGAGTCAACTTTGTGTCAACTGGTTGCTAGTTATGTTAGAGGTAGGAAGAGGTAGCCAATTGGAAATATAGCTCTTAAATTGATACAATGGTTTGCCACATGTGTTAGTATGGGTTGACTAGAAAAGCAAATCCATAGGCACTCATATGTATATAAGAAAGAGCTTTCTATAAAAGAGCAATTGTGTATTGAGAAAACATCCCAGACCAGCCCAAATCAAGTCCATAAGTCCGGTATTAGCCTATATGTCCAGTACTAGTCCATAAATTCCTCTTTAGATTCACGCAACACATGCAATAGTGTCTAATGCAGGAAGATCACAGGCCAGTGGGTGGAAAGTCTTGCAGATCCAGTGGCAGTGGAAGCATCTTAATGCCAGAGTTGGTCTCCACATGTCTCCTCCAGTTCTCTGAGTGTGTCAAAAGCAGGAAAGGGAAGGCAGAGACACCGGGTCTGACTCCAGTGAGCTATTTATCTCCATTGCCCCATAAAATGAGGTCATCAAGATGCGATGTGATTGATAGGCTAGACCCCACCCCTTCGCACAAGTTGACAGTAGGTTATGTAACTACCACACCACAAAATTATGAGTACTCAAAGAATTTTTAAACTTGGAGAATTCATGATATATTAATCAGATTAATGGACTATTTCCCAACAATCGCTGATATATTTTCTTGAATGCACACACACATGCACACACACATATGCACACACACTCATTCATCATAATCAGCATAAAAACCAAAATCAAACTCGCTGCTATTGAGTTGTTTCTGACTCATAGCAAACCTATAAAGTAGAACTGCTCCTGTGGATTCCTGAGCTTGTAAGGTTTTAAAAATCATTTTATTGGGGGCTCATACAATTCTTTTTTTTTTTTACCATCACAATAGCATGGCTGCTCGTTTATTGAAGGTAGGAAGCGCTGTCCTATAAAGTTTTCATTGGAAAACCTTACCACACCCCTCAGTCAGTGCTGCTCTTGCCGCCCTAAGACTTCATTTTATGCAGATATCAAAGAACGTTGGAGAAGAATATGATGCAGGTCCTTCAAGAATGCTCAAACCGTCCTAGTGTGTGCTGCGGCATAAAGACAAGTCGTCCGGATGCTTTGAGGAAGTGCTGGAGAAATGGAAGCATGGCCGCGGCCTCCAATAGCATGATTTCCTGTTTCACTTGGGGTCTCAGATTTGCTGCAATGGCCACACGGGGCTCTCAAACAATATTCATGATTGAAAGGGCTTATTAAGGAAGACAGCAGGTGGCAATGCAGTCGAAAAATGCTCAGGATACAGTTGTTCATGAAGACATGTTGCAAAGAACATACTACTCTACTGTAAGCCTCAGCCTGAAGGTACTCAGATCCACCTCTCTGGGTCAGCCAGCCCAGCTCCCAGCCTTCTGAAGAAAAGTGCTCACCTTAATCTGCTCCGCGGGCTGTGAAGTTCACCAGTCTATTTCATGCCCAGGCTCCTGGTTCCACTGCTGCTCCTCGGATGTCACAGCTTCTACTCTGAATCCAGACAGGTTACGGTGCAGGTACCTCAGTGTCCAAAAAATGCACCCCACTCTTGGCCCTTGCTAGCAGTGAGAGCCAATCGTCTGCTTCTCAGAAGGTACATTTTATACTGAGCAGGATGGAATTTCAGTGAATCCTATTAGTGAATTCTCTCAGTCTCTTCCCCTACCTTCTGACTGAAACCAATATAGGAAAAGTCTTCAACTGGGAGCTACAGAGATTTGGGCTAGAAGAGCCACATCAAATATTCACTGTCCCTGCAAAAAAATCTTCAGAAATATATAGATCAAGATGGAGGATATGCAGCTCACTGGAAGTTCATGCAGTCTAAAAATGTTATTCAGCTTGAAGTCAAATTTTGATGGCTTGAGATTTTCTTTACAAAAATACAGGCTTGGATCTGGTTGTAGATCAACAGGAAATACTGAATCCTTTATCAATGCTATCGCTCATACAATTCTTATCACAATCCATACATATATCCATTGTGTCGAGCACATATGTACATATGTACATTATCAATCTCATAATATTTACCTTCTACTTCAGCCCTTCATATCGGATCCTCATTTCTCCCCTCCCTCCCCACTCCACCTTCCCGCATGAACCCTTAATAACTCATAAATTATTATTATGTTACACTCTCCGACATTCCCCCCACACACACTCTTCTCTGCTGTCCATCCCCTAGGGAGGAAGCGATATGTAGATTCTTGTAATCGGTACCTCCTTTCCACCCCACATTCCCTCCACCATCCAGGCATCATCATTCTCACCACTGGTCCAAAAGGGGTCATCTGTTCTGGATTCCCTGTGTTTCCAGTTGCTATCTGTACCAATGTATATCCTCTGGTCTAGCCAGGTTTGTAAGGTAGAATTGGGATCATGATAGTGTTGGGAAGGAAGCAATTAAGAACTAGAAGAAAGTTATATTTCATTGTTGCTACCCTGCACCCTGACTGGCTCATCTCCTCCCCACGACCCTTCAGTAAGGGGGTGTCCTGTTGCCTACAGATGGACTTTGGGTCTCCACTTTGCACTCACCCTCATTTACCATGATATGGGTTTTTTTTTAATATGGGTTTTTTGTTCTTTGATGCTTGATACCTGATCCCTTCGACAGCTCGTGGTCACACAGGCTGGTGTGCTTTTTCCATGTGGGTTTTGTTGCTTCTGAGCTAGATGGCCACTTGTTTATCTTCAATCCTTTAAGACCCCAGATGCTATATATTTTGACTGTCGGGCACCATCATCAGCCTTCTTTGCCACATTTGCTTATGCAAACATTTGTCTTTTTTAAGGGAGGAGAAAACCTCATCTCTCTCCTGCAGAGCATTTGGTAGGTTTCAACCACAACTTTTCAGGTAACAGCCTTATGTGTAGCCCACTATGCCACCAGGATACCTTAACACGCTCACAGACAATCTTTTGACGTGGAATTCAAGCTAAAGAACCCCTTGTAACACAGAGATATGGAATAGGAAAACAAAATGAATAGGTTCTTAGACGAGGAGAGTATAGACTATCCAGAGGGATATAATTGTTTCAAATCTACTCACAGGGCATGTAGAATAATAGCTAAAGTTACATCTTATTAATTGTAGGAAGAATCGTTTGTTTTTATTTTCTCCAAATTTACCACAACTAACGTAATCCACTGTCTTTGCATCAACTCAAGGCACAATCACCTGATTAGAAAGAGTAGAATTGCCCCTTTACTTTCAAACCATTAAAGGAGCCGGAAACCTCATCTTGTGGTTATTAGCACAACACACAACTCATCGCACAACTAGTGCTCCTAAATCTACCAGAGTGACTCACAAACCATATGCTCAAAAAGACTTGAATGATGACATAAGGGTTACAATGGGATATATGCTGAGTAGATATTGATTATCTCCAAAAGTAGATCATATTTCAAGAATACCTTTGGTAGGAGAAGAAAGGAACATGAGTATAAAAAATAATTTAGTGGCAGTAGAATAAAAAGAGCTGAAAGATTACCAAATGAGTCATAGGATCCCCAAATCAGGAGTACTGGATACTGGACACATTTTTCAAAAAAGCTATACGGATAAGCTCAGAGAAGAGAGACTAATAGTGAAGCCATATATGATGACCATAGTTTTGTCTGCAAATAACGAGGCTTATGATTTAGGCTTTCTGAACTGTATGGAAGGTTAAATCTAAATCTATTATTATATTTAACACTTGAACTTGTTCTTTTTAACATCATGTGTCTATCATAAGAGAGTTAAGTTAAGCCAGCTTCCAGATCCTCAAATTTCAATGCCACTATTGATATATCCCAAACTTACTCCGGCAACATATATCACAAAGGAAATTTATAGATGATGAGATTAATAAATATTATATTTCTCTTGCCAGGGATACTTGTTTTAGGAGACTATCAAAGGTCTTAATTAGTCATATTCAATCTTTATATGGCTATCTCATATTAGTGAAAAACAACTACTGTAAATATTACCATGCTTTCCACTTGATTTCTAAAACAGGGTACCAGACTATGTCACATTGATGTTTATCTAAAATTCCTATAATATATCTCTGATTATATTCCCATTGCTTCTAATTAAATCCCTAAGGGACCCCGATTGTGTGGTGGTTAAGAGCTTTAGCTGCAAAGAGAAAGATTGGCCATTCAGACCACCCGTACTTCCAAGCCAAAAGATGTGACAGTTGGCTTCAACAAAGATGTACAGGCATTTCTACTCTATCTCAAAGGGTTATTCTGAGCCACAAAATTGTTAAAAGTTGCCCTGTGACATAGTGGTTAGTCACTAGACTGCTAACAGCAGGGTCAACAGTTTGAAACCACCAGCAGCTCTGCAGGAGAAACATGTGACTTTCTGTTCCCTAAAGAACTTTAGTCTCAAAGACTCACAGGGGTGGTTATGCCCTGTCCTATAGGGTCACAATAAGTTGGCACTGACTTGATGGCAACCTGAACACAAACTTCATTTATGATCAGTGAGTTGAAATATATTTGTCTCTGTGTGTGTGTAGATAGAATAAAAATAAACTATGAAAAAGCCCAGAAAACTGCCATCCAGTTGATTTTGACGCATTATTCCCTCATCGTGATTTATGGAAACCAATAGGACAAAATAGAACTACCCTATGAGATCCCAAAGCTGTACATATCTATGGGATCAGAAAACCTCATCATCTCCCCAGATTAAGAACAGAGTTTGGAATTATATCTTCATTTGTGTGGAGTCCAATTTATCCTGCTGCCTCCAAAATAATAGTCTATGGGCTACATTAGTGTTCATATTTTTTGTGTGTTCAACATATTAAACCACATTTCCTCTGCTGTGAGAAAGGTAGTGGATTAGTAAGTAAAATGTGTATATTTTAATAGCCAAGTTTGTATCCCTTATCTGTAAAATAAAGTATATGATACAGTCACAAACCATCACTTGCCTTCAAAATTTTCCTAATAGACTTTGTACAAAGCAGATATACATACACATTTTAATATAATCTTACTATTACTTTCAACAGTAGGCAGCATTATTTAAAAAAATAAAAAGCAATGATAAAATAATATAAATATAGGGCTTTCTTTGTGTTCTCTGCTTACCCTAGGTGGCTACTTTCAAAGTATTGGGTTCTCCATTTGTTGAAAGTTAAATTATTCATATGATTCTCATCTTTTACGAAACATTTTAAAGCAGTCTCTTTTATTATCTTTGGGACTAAGGTGAAGTAGTTCTTAGTCTGAATAACCACAGAGCTGTTTGCTTTGGAATTGAGTTTAATTCAGCAAATATTTAGTGAACACCTGTATTTGGAAGGTACTGCCATTAAGATGTGGAAAATTACAGTCCATTCTGAAGTAATTTGATTTTAAGCTCTACTATTTGTTTTAAAGAGTAGGTCAGAGTGAGATGATTTATAAATGGGGAGCCCTTGTTTTGTCCTCGTTCAAGTTTTGCTAGAAAGAAATAACTTTGCAGTCACAGTTGAAATTGCAAGGCCCCGTCCTTTGTGCCAGTAGAAGTTCCTGTCGAGGTGTAGGCAGCGAACACTTGACGCATTGTTTCGAACCTGCACGCCCCCACAACAATGACTGTCACAGATGTGGCTGAGTGAGACATTGGCATCCACCTCTCCCTAGCGTTTTGGTTTTTTTCCTACTGCTCCTGTATTTTCCAAGTAGCTCAGCTGCCAGATCTCACACCTAAAGGGTCAATCCTCTGCTATATGTACTTTAAGTAAAATTCCACATCGACTTCCAAACTGATGTCTATATCGAGGGATTTCCAAGCATTTGGAGAAAAGGCTCGGGGTAGACATATCATGGTACTGTCTCACTTACAAATGACTCATGCAGATGTACAGACTTCCCTCACTTGCGCTAATGACCAGTGCAGGTCCTGCCGCTGCTGGACGCAAGATTGTCATGACCGGCTCCATGTAACTGACGAGACACTATTTGTGAAAAGGCAACATGAAGCTAGACTATATTCCCCCACCAACATGGCTAGATTCTGCTATAGGGATAATTTCCTGCTGTCGCTGCAGTGTATTGTTAGGAAAATGATCCCAGTTAAAATCGCTTGGTTGGAAGTCAACGCAAATCCACAAAGCCACCTGGCAGGGACTTTGCCTCAGCCACTTGAAAGAAATGACAGGGGAGATGTAAATCTGGCACCAATGTAGTGCTGAGCACAGGAAGCTGAAGAGGAAAGGGCAGACTTGCCACATTTTTACTGTTATGATTGTAGGCTGCTTGTGAAAAGATATAGGTTAGGCAGCTCGGTGTTGGATTTCAATCCACACTTAGGCAAGCTCTGATTTGTGTGTGGCAGTGACCCATTTATGAGTAAATGTTTGTGTTTATATCAGCAATTACATATCCTGCCCAGTCATAGGTAGTTTTATGGGAGGGCCATTTGTCAGAGTAATAAAACATTTAAAAGTCCACATCATCAGAACTTCTTTAGGGGTTGATACACTCCTAGATCAAATTTATGACATGCACCCAATCTATTGAATTGTATACAAAGCTAATAATCTGATCATCAGGAACAATGAAGGTGGGCAGTCACAGGCAAATAATCAGTGACCATCTCCAGCATGACAAGGGTTAGCTGTGTCTTTGTCAGACATTTCTACATATATCGTCAGAGACACTCAAAAGGTATCAGTTGCTTCTAGCTGATATATGAGTAGAGTGTGAGTGGACGGCAAGTTAACAATTAAATGTTGTTTAACTTGGGATAGAAGTTGGAGATATACCAGGAAAGTTCAAAGGGATGAAGGCAAATGACTGATTTCCTCCTTTCCCTCATAAAAATAAAAACACCAGAAAAGGTAATGAAGAGCAGAGAAGGGAGCGATTTTGCAGTGCATTTAAAAAATGCTTTGCTAATCACCTTCCAGGGTCTGTGTGCTCAGTCTTCCTGTGCCGCCTCTCTCTGCGGTGCGTGATTGTTTTGGACGGAGCAATCCCATATCTTATCTTATCCTGTGTTCTTTGTGCTTCACACAGACCATGACACCTGCTCAGTCTAAATTGTTTGCTTTTTCTTTACCGCATTTGTTGTGCTTTATTTAATTTTTAACAAAATATGCCTTAAGGTCTAGAGGTTTGGATTATTTTAATCTTCTAAATTTTGTACTATATATTAATATTTTATTAAATTTTCTGTATATAGTCTCCGTAGATCTTTTGTGTCTTTAACCCACAGTATTGTTTCTGTTCTGATGCCCATATTTCAGGTGATTTATGTTAATTATAGTTTTTAAAATCCATTATCCATGGAATTATTTGCAAGGTAAGGGTTTCCCTGCTTTGGGTGATCTTAGAGAGGATTCGGTCCAAATAAGAAGTATGCTTTTGAACTAGGCATAGAATAATTCCTTTTTTTTTTTTTTTGGAAGGAGGGGTGTTAATGGTTTTATTTTATTTTAAACAGTTGTATTGGGCCACAATCCACATATCACACAATTCATTACTTCAGTCATCTCAAGAAGTATTGTTCAAACATGACTGCAATCAATTTTAGAACATTTCTTCTTTCTTGTACTCCTTATTTCCTCTTCCTTTTTATTATCTTCTTTCTTCTAGTATTCCCTGTTAGTCCCTCTTTTCTTCCGGTTATTTCTTCTTTCTTGTACTCCCTGTTATTTGGTAGCACCGTATCCCCCCCAACATCCCCTGCAATCCCAAGAAACCATTAATCCAGATATTGTCTCCATAGACTCACCCATCCTGAATTTCATATACCAAATAAATAAATAAACAAAAATCTAGCATCAATTACATAGAATAATTCTTCAAAGTTGTAGTGATTTAATATATTTTAGAAGAACAAAACATTTATTTTTTAGGTAATCGTCTCAATTCATATTTATTCATTTTCAAATAATACACAGACTCAGAATTTTAAGCCTTAATCTCAGTTGTTATTTTAAAGGCTCTAAGCATAAGAATGTGTGTCTTCAAATAGCATAGAGGTCACAGCTAATTGTTTGGCGTTGCAGGAGTCAGAGTAAACTCCCACATTAAACTAAACTGAGGAGAGGGGAGACACTGAAGCACTGACTTTTTTAACATTAGTAAAGCTATTTATGGAAAAATTCACATTGATTGCTTAACCTTCAGGATAATAAGACTGCTGTACCAACATATTATGAAAAGTCCTTTGTCTTGCCCACTCCCCTCATTTCCACCCCACCCCCACCCCACCCCACGCACACACCTGCATGCTTACACAATAAAACCTAATGGCCTTTTATGTTCTTCAATTTTTATGTGGTAGAAACTTCTCTCTTTATCTTCTTCGTCTTTTTTTACTAAAAGATAATTTCATTGGAGACTCTTACAACTCTTGTTACGATCACACATTGCATCAGGCATGTTTGTATACATGTTGCCTTCGTTCATGTCTAGACATTTACTTTCTATTGAGCCCTTGGTATCAGTTCCTCATCCCCCCCCCAATACCTCCTTGGTAGATTATAAATCATTGTTATTTTCATACTTCACACCGACCGCCACCTCCTTTCCCCCATGTTTTCTGTTGTTCCTCCTCCTGGAGACGAATATGTGTCCATGATTGTGATCGGTTCCCCATTTCTTCTTCCTCTCGCCCTCTTTCTCCCTGTTCTTCTGGCATCGCTGTTCCCACTCCTGCTCCTGGATTCTGTGTGTCATGAGCCCCAATCTCTTTTATATACCTATGTACATGTTCCAATCTAGTTTGAATTGAGAAGTAGTACTGGGGTCCTGATAGTGGGGGGGTGAGAAAGTCTCAAGGAACCAGAGGAATATAATGTGTTTCATCGATGCTTTACTGCATCCTGGTTGACATATATATAAACCATATATTCACATATATGCCATAAAGAGGGTATAAATGCAAGTCAATCCACGTTCCAGTGCACTCTACCTAAGAGAAAGGCTGTTCAAATTCCTGGTTAAGGTCACAGGAATTCATCAGAGGCTTAATCCACATGTATTTCCCCTTCACTTAAAAATAAAACAAACACAAAAACCTGAAACAACATTCAAATGTTTAAATGATGAGATATTACATTTGATCTTAATTATAGCTATAATCACCAATGTCATAACACTCTGTCTGATGACAAGGCTATTCACATCCCTCACTATGCTCAAAGGTAAGTGTCGTCAAACTGCAGCTCACAAGTCATATGTGGTTCTCTCAGTATAAAATAAATCTGAAAAATTTTAAAGATGTTATTCAGATAATGATGACTTCATTTGTTTGTAAAATATGGATTGTGATAAGAGTTGTATGAGTCCCTAATAAAATGCTTAAAAATAAATAAATAAATAAATAAATAAATAAATAAATGTATATATATTGGGATTCACTGGAGGCTTAATCTATGTCTGGATCCTACAAATGCACTTTGGGCTTCTACTATCTTTCATAATCTTCTGCAAACCAGGTGCTCACAAATCAAGCTCTGATAGCATTCTCTCCTTTGGATTTCCATTCCATTATTGATTATCCTCGGATCACACAGGCTGGTGTGCTCCTTCCATATGGACTTAGTTGATGCTTCACTTTGATGGTTACTTGTTTGAAGTCAAGGCTTTAAGACCCCAGATGCTATTCTTTCTGATAGCCAGGCACAATCTTGTTTCTTCACCACAACTTGCTATAGCACCTGTATCTTCTGTGATCTCTTCATGTGGGCAAGCATCAAGCACGGCTACGTAATAACAACTAATTTTTCTTAGATTTGGGATAGAATTAAGTGTGAGCCCAAGGTCCATACATATCTATCTATCTATCTATCTATCTATCTATCTATCTATCTATCTATCTATCTATCTATAGTTACATTAGAGACATCACCATCATTTTATGTTAGAGGATTTATCTACCATCTCCCTGTGGCCTAAGGTAACTCTATTAATAACATCATCAATTTTGCCAGTGGTATAGGTTTAAAACATTGTTGAGAAAAGGAAATCATTCAAGCATGCTACACTACACACTGCAATGCATGAATTGTTGACTTGGACGGATTCAAGTCTTAAGCTAGATACTGTTTATACAAACAATAGTGGTAGGGCAAAACTTCCAAAAATATTCATTGACAGTGGCAGAGCCAAGCTTAACAGATTCATACATGTCATAACATAGCAAGGAAGGCATTCAAATGGTATGTCTGTGGTAGTTCTGGCCCACCATTCATTGGGCACCCTCAAGGCAAGAGATTCCAACCAAAGTCCAAGGACTACCAGTTCTATACCCTTGGGATAACCGTCTGTGTGTGTGTAATTTTTTTTAGGAGTAGCAATCACCTGTCTGCCCATTGGTCATGTTGTGATGGCTAGTCACTTGAAGCTATACCACCAGTGAATTAGCAAGGTACACCATAGTGGAAGGGTATCCGTGGAGTTTCAGACTAACCCAGACTGGTAAGAAAGGCCTGATAATCCACTTCTGAAACTGAGCCCAAACAAGAAAGACCTGTGAATAGCATATATTATTGCTAACACTGTGCTGGAAGTTGAGTTCCCTAGGCCCCAAAGCACTAAACGTACAATGGCTGGAACAATGGACTCAATTAAATCAAGGACCGTGGATGATGATGGATTATGCATCATTTTCTTTCTGCTGTGCATGTCGTATATGATGGCATACAACAGCCACAGCATGTGTTTGGGATTCTTAAATTTAACATAATCAAATGAATTGTTTATTGTTAATGATTTATGTTGCTGAATCTCTATTTAATAATTGCTCCTATTCCCAGCAATTTTTAAGATACTTTACTTTTTCTCAGATGCCAAGGCTAAGGTGCTTATTCCTGCCATGGAAGCTAAGGCCGCACTGGGGTAAGGCACCCGGGCAGCCACCAGCCCAGCATTCTGGCACCAAGGCCTCCATCTCAGAGCTTATGTGCATCTACTTTTCGGGCCTCATCCTGCATTATGACGAGGTGACCATCACGGAGGAGAAGGTCAATGTCCTAATGAAGGCTGCAGGCGTCAATGTGGAGACTTTCTGGTCCCAGATTGGTCACCAATGCCATGGCCAACATCAGCATTGGGAGCCTCATCTGCAACATAGGGGTTATTGACCCTGCCCCAGCCCCTGTCACTTTACCAGCCGGAGGTCCTCTACCCTCCACTGCTGCCCTTCCAGCTGAACAGAAGAAAGTGGAAGCCGTGAAAGAAGAGTCCGAATAAACTGATGATGACACGGTCTCTGTTGTTGTTTTTTAACATGTAAAATGGAACATGTTCAATAAAACAAACTGAACTCTCCAAAAAAAAGATATTTTTCTTTATATTGTTTTTAATGTTTTGTCTTTGCCATTGTAATTTTTAAAACCATTTGTAATATTTGTGTCTGTGAATGGTGGGAAGTAGAAATTTTTGGTTTGCTTTCACATGGTAATTAATATCCCTTCTATCATCAATTAAACATACATAGAAAGGCTGATTGTATCCCATTTTAAGATTTATTTGCACACCAACACCACTTTGCCATAATTTGCATAGTTTTAGGATTAGTCTTGCTGTATTTTATGATAGATTTTATGTAGTAGGAGCTATGAGGACATAGCAATTTACAAGTTAGATGTCTAATGACAAAGCCAGAGACCACCAGCTGTCACCAAGGAGAAAGATTAGGTTTTACTCCCATTTGTCGAATAGATTAACAATCTCATAAACCTACACTGTAGTTCCCCTCTGTCTACAGGGTCTCTGGAGGTCAGAATTGACGCTGGCTGTGAGGGTTTATGCTAACTGGAATGTGCCAGGATTCTCCTCTGATGTGATCTAACATAGGTGTCCAACTCAAGGATGAGTTCTTGGTGATGCAACCAAGCAATTGTGGGAAGATTAGGGTGGAGTATCACATCCTGAATCTGAGTACAGCCTCCGTATAATTCATGGAGGTTTCATTCCCAGTGCGACTTACATCAGGATCGATTGACACTGTGTAGATAGTGTCCATCACTTCTGCTCAATCGTCACTTGCATCTGGTTTGTTGATCTTCTGTTGTATCACCTTCCGATTTAAAATGCCATCGCCAGACTGGTGTCCTTAGATTAAGTCTGCATCCGCCAGCCTGTGGTCTTCCAGTTTCTTCTTACTGTGTCCTGTGCATCAGTCCCAGCAGCTGCATGAGTTAAGTGGAGCTTCTAGTTCACACTTGACCTACAGCCTTGAACTGAACTAGAATGATCTAGTACTTCTAAAACTCTGTGAGCCATTTCAAGATATAAATTTATTTCTATTTACATACATATACAAATGTTATGGTCTTGTTTCTAAAGAGAACCCAGCCTAAAAGTATGAAAAAAAAATCAATTTTATATTTTCTTCATACAAAAGAGTGCAGTGCTTCTACACATATCTATTTGGGACATTGATTTTAATTTTGCTGCTTATGGTGATCATATGAAACTGGCATTGTTATAATATTTAATAAAATGTGTAAAGCAACATGAATTCGTTTTTATTTTAGGTATTGTAATGACTAAAATTAATTATTTATTTTCATTAGACTTGTCTAATACATAATTTAAATAATATCTCTTTTAAAACTAACTACTGATAGTATAAAGAAATGGCATTGATTTTTAAATGTTTTTGTTTTGTCTAGCTACTGGTAAGCTGCATTTACATATTTTTAATTAAGACATATAACTTGAAAATAATGATACTTTATTTTTGCTTTTCATCTTTCCTTTTTTATTTTTCTCTTGGTTAAATGCATTGGCTAGAAGTTGCATTTAAAATACTGTTTCCATCCATAAAAATGATAAAAATGATGTCTTTATAATCTCTCTGATTTAAAAAGAAATATTTCCAATATTTTACCCCAATGTACAATATTTGCTATGGATGCTTTGTTAACTTGATAGAATTCCCTTTCTTCATGTTCACTTTTACTTATTTGACAGAAAAAACATCTTGAGCAATATATTGTTACATTTTAAAAATTAGTATTATTGTATTCTACTTAAGCACGAGACAAAATGAGACTAAAGCTGCACTTTAGAAAAATACATATAAAGTTAAATTAGAGACAAGCTCCTTGGGATCTGAAAATAACCTTGATTGGAACAGGTTCATATTTACTTGACTCATTGAATCAATGCTCTTAATATCTCTGTGTTAGGGAGAGGCTATTAGAAATGATGTTTTTTCTCCAAAGGGCAGGGAACTTGATTAGTAGCAAGAAAAGACCACAATTTTCACATGTGGTAAAAATGAAGTGGAACACACAAAAATAAAGATCCTACACATCAATGAGCCGAAATGGGCAGAATTGGTTATTTTGAATTGAACAATAATATCAGCGGGTTCCTAACAGTTTGTGAAAAATGCAATTGAAAGTGACTGGAATTTTCCCACTTACCTCTTGATGCACTTTCATCTGTTCTACTAAGTCAGGAAGGCAAGTTAAGGAACAATTACCTCAATTACAAAAAAGACCTTTTCAAAATCTATCCTGAAGCACAACATCGTCAGCGATGGGATGATATGCTGCCTCTACAATTTAGGCCAATCAGTATGACTATTATTCAAATTTGCTCACTAACCACACATGCCAAAGGTGATGAAATTGAGATTTTTATCAAATTCTACAATCTGAAATTAATCATACATGCAATCAGTAGAAATTGATAATTATTGCTGATTGAAATGCAACTATGTATGTGAGTCACAATGAATGTATACAGAGATAATATGAATCACTGAAGTGAACTACAGATTGGCGATTCTAAAAGAAATGAAAAAAAAAAAGTGATTCTATCCCACCCAGAAGCACTGCAGAAGCAAAACCTGCCACTGCTTATGAAAGGTAAGAACTATGAAAACGGAATGGGGTTGCCTGAGCTGTCATTGACTCTAGGTCAATTGGATAGCAATGATTTTTAAATGATTGTAAATGTGCAGCCCATAAACAAACTCATGGTAACTTCCAAACACCAAACCAAACTCATTGCCGTCGAATCATTGCCAACATACAGAGATCATATATGACAGGCTATGAGCTCCCAAGACTGTACTATTGATTGAAGTAAAAGAGGCCATCTTTCTCCTGTGGAGAGGTTGGTGGTTTGAACTGCTGACTTTGCAGTTAGCCAAGCATAGCCACTCAACGCATAACCACTGCTAGGCCTAACCTATGTTAAAGCTGCTTGGGTATTCGGAATGGGTGAGGGTAGTTTAGAATGAATGACCCTCACTGAGACCAAGGGAACTCAGAGCACAGACTATTTCCACAGAAGTGAAACTATCGTATTCTGGGATCTGCAAACAGACTATATGTTTGACCTAAATGCTTAGGTCACTGTAGTATTCAAGAGCACTTCTTGTCAAATTGCAGGTCTATCATCTTTTGGTATGTTTGTCTGTGGTCTGAAAGCAGCTTACAAACATAGATATGGCTTGATTTTCTATGCAAAATCATTTTAGTGAAGGTCTCTGGTGAAATTTTTTAGCTCAGTTGAAACATCTGAACTTTTACTCATTTGCATTTATTAAAAACCCAAGAACATTTATTTTCTACTTTTCAAAGTATTATTAAGCAGATGTCAGTGGTTATTGATTCTGAAATTACCATAGTAACACAGAGATTGACTGAATTATATATTTAAAAAAAAGACAGCCAACTGACTTGAACAGATTTACAACTTGCACATGATTGCTTAGAAAATAATAAGATCTTAGAATGACCTTCTAATTAGTTTACTTAGAGATCTGAGCAATGCATTTCTAAAGATGAATATTTTAGTCAGGCATGTTCACACACACACACACACACACAGCCACACTCACACACACTCACACAATGTTCTTTCCTGGCCTTCTCAAGAACTCAGCAGGCATTGAGAGAGATTCCTGGTAACATTGCTGGAAATACTGAATTGCCCTCAGGGGCAGACAATGAAACCCAACTAAGGAGTTTTTGGGTTATATCCCAGACAGCTTATTAAAAAAAGCAAAAAAAAAAAAAAGGGATAAAAGTTCCCCAAAGATCACACACAAGTTCTGCATTAGAACTGTGATTTGAATTCTGTGGTGCTGAAACTGTGTCAAATAGCCTATAGCAAGATATGTTCTGTGTGCTGCAAAATGATGCAAAAAAAATATTCACTATGTTTTGAGAACAAACTCATTAGTAGGGAAAATACTGTACCAAAGAAACCCTAAGGATATTTGAGAGTTCGCACAGGCACATAAATGTTGATGTGAAGTGTCATTCAGAGGTGATGGGAGCTGCACAAGTTTTATTAACATAAATCTAGAATTTCTACTAGGCTGACTAAAATCTAGTTGAAATCTGTTGGCTTAGGGAAAACACTTGAATAAAATTAATTATGAAAATGGCCACGATTTAATTTTGAATCAAATTTAATTAGCAAAACTTTTCACTCACTCATTTATCAGAATCTGTAAAGTTGGTGAAATTATTATTATGTCAATTTTGTACATGGGTAGGAAAGTTAAGGGTATCACAGGTTGAATGTCCCAGGAAGCAAACCCTAAGCTGGAGATAAATGTGTTTGGTGGGGATTCATGTGCTTGGGATTAATTTCTGAGGAAAAGAAGAGAGAGAAACAAGGTAAGACAGAGGGAAAGTTCACTGGAATTTAGTCCCAATGAAAATCTCAGTGGATCGCCTAGAGTGTTCTCCATGTGTGACCTTTCTGAGGTCAGAGATGGAAACGGTATGGAGATTTTATGTCTTCACATTGATCAATCATCTGATACACACTGTCCAGGCAGGGGATTCTGAACTTGGCCGGCCAGTGTTGACAGTTGCAGACCATTATCTAGTATCACTCCCTGTGATTAGGAAATCAAGCCCCGATTCTTAGAGGAGGAGGTATTTGGAGCAGTACATCACAGTATGCACCACAACAGACACAAGGCTATAAAAACTGAATTCATAAAGGCTGAAACCAGATGTTATGATCCTAGATTACATTTGGTAGATGCTTAGACCCCTGTGCATTGCATTTGTATACTTCTGTAACATCAAGGTTGGAGATCTGACAGCAAAGTGGGTTAATCTTTGGGCTGCTAATTAAAAGGTCTGAAGCTCAAAACCACAGCCACTCCTTAATAGACAGACAAGACATTATACTCCTGTAAAGATTTCCAGCCTCAGAAACCCCAAGAGGCAGTTTTGACCTGTCCTATGGGGTACTTGTACATCTGATCAGCTCAATGGCGGTGAGCTTTTTCAACTGAGCAATATCAAACTGCGGGTCAGATTGTGTCCTCTCCAATATTTGTCAATGTTCTAATTCTTGATACCTGTGAATATGACCATATTATAACTAGAAAACCCAAGTTTCCAATATGGTCACATTCAAACGTATTAAGAATTAGGACATCGCCAAATATTTTTTATTAAAAATACAGTTTCAATGTAGGTACAGCATATCATACAAATAGCACATGAAAACATGCAATAATTAACTATGTTATCAGTAAAGTTTCCATCCAAAAATAGGTTATTAGTTAAGTTTCCTGAGAGTCAAAGATGTATGTAGGTTTTTGATTTTATGGGTCAACTAAATGTTAAAAATGCTTTCAGTTTGTCAGTAGTCTTTGGTTAATGAAAATGGATTAGTGCTTAATACTTGGGCGAGAGTCTCTGGAATTACAATAAAGTCATATTAATATGAGTGGCAAATTGTGTGGGGGTAGGCATAGATCATTCCTTTCCATCCTGGTGTTACAATACCAGGTATGGAATTTTAAATCCTTAGAGCTAGTTGTGACCTTTTGGAGTACGTTTCTAAATTTTCCCCATTGCTCACTCCCTCCCCGCCCCATGCCTTTCTCATACCTACATCACGCATATTTTGTAAGGATTAAACACTGTATATTTTAAAGGCAACATTCTATTGTTATTCATAAGATTCATAGTGGCCACTTCTTTTCTTATTTTTTTTTGGAAGTAGATTGTCAGTTCTTTTTCCACAGTTTGTTTTAGTCTGGAAGATATGTTGAAAACTTTCCTACACAGGTGATGTGCTGGGATCTGAAATATCAGTGGCATAAGATTCTGAAATCACAGCAACACAATAGCCACCACAAACTAACACATGAGTGCATATTCAAGAATTATTGGTACTTAAAAAAGAAATTCAAGTTGATTTGGCCAATTAACAAAACAAAAAGGTCTGGGATGTGATGGAAAGCCAACTGAGATAGTTCACGAAATGTATGCAATACTGAATTGGAAGATATGTACTTCAAAAAGAAGGTGATCCTAAAGAATGCGGGCATTATTTAACCACATATATTGCAATTAACATTGCAAGCAAGCTGTTGAAATATATATGCAATATCACATGGAATCAAAATGCTAATGAAATCATTTTAAATGGTTGGAATATACACTGATAGGGACCTGCCAGAAATCCAAGCTGGATTAAGAAGAGGACATGGAAGGAGAGATACTTCCAATGTCACGTGAATTTTGGCTAAAAGCAGAGAAATACAAGAAAGATATATATCCCTATTGTTAAATGTTTTATTATGCGAAGTCATTTGACTATGTGGATCATAACACATTGTGGATAACTTTGTAAAGAATGGGAATTTCAGAGCACTTAATTACAGTCTATAGACCAAAACAAAGGTAGGGCATTATATTTTTTCAACCACATTTATTAGATCTGTGTGCAGAGCAAATAATCAGAGAATTTGGACCATACAAAGAAAAATCGGCAATCTATGACATGAAGATGTCACAACCCTGCTTCTTCATGGCAAAGAAGGTTTGAAGCACTCCCCGGTGAAAATTAAAGAGTAAAGCCTTTATTGTGGATTATAGCACAACACAAAGCAAACAACTGGCTCAGTTAACAGCATCAATGGAGAAAAAATGAAATCAAACCGAAAATTTCATTTTACTTGAATCCACAACCAACCTCCTTGGAATCAGCTGTCAGCAAATCAATGCATGCATCACTTTGGCCAAATCTGCTGCAAGAGATCTTTCTAATGCGTTTTAATTAGATTGCTTCTTTGGGGATCAAGATGAATCATGCAAAGATGCAAAAAGCCATCGTATTTTAAATAGCCTTGTTTGTGTGTGAAAACTGGACCAAGACTCAAGATGACTGAAGAAGAATTGGTGTAGTTGAATTGTGGTCTTGGTGAAGAATAGATACCACAGATTTTCAGGAAAAATAACAAATCTCTCTTGTAAGACATATAGCTAGAATATTGCTTAAATTCAAATCCCATGAGACTTTATTTCATGTACTTTGGACATCTCAGAAAGTTAACATTTCTGGAGAACATCGCCTTTGGTAAAGTAGAGGTTCCATGAAAAAGAAGATCTGCAGTGAGCTGGGCTGTCAAAGTGGACTCTACAATGCACTCACAGATAGTGATGATGTCATGATATAGTCACTGGGGGTCGTGACTGGACTGCTGACAGCTGACCACATCATTTTAAAGACAATAAGAAATGCTTCCCAGAAAATAAAAATACTTGCATAATTGACACTGTGTTTCCATCTATTTGAACAGTAGTTTAAGAATAAAATATGACTTTTATTGTGAAGTGTATTGTATGTAAGTATTCATTTCATTGGACTTCTCATGTTACTTATATTAGGTATTACGTATCTGTACATATCAAGAAAGCTCATTTTCATGGCTCAGTTACACAGCTGAAAGATAAATGTCACATAACCAGGTTGTAAAAAATGAAGAAATATTGGAAACTCTTTGCATAGCTATTTAACACATATGTCGCAGATTGTACTATTCAGATGATATTTTCATCGACTGCTAATACTACTAAGACATAATTCTAATGTTTTGTCTGCTGTAATATAAAAAATATGGCATTGGACTGTCACTAAGATCATTAAAAGATCAAAGAGTCAAGATAGAGCACAACTTGCAATCTGGGATCATTAATATTCAAGTATTTTTATTTCCTTTTTCTCCCAACACATATTTACTGAACACTCAGTATGAATCAGCCAATGTATGAATCAGCCAATGCATGTTATGCTGGGTGGAAATGACAAGCCAAACTAGACCATGTATTTGCTTTGTCTGAGTTTATGTCTGTTTGGAGACCTAAATACCAGTCAACTAATCGACACAAATAATTTTGAAGATTGATCCAGGAGAGATATTTGGTGGAAAGGTCACTTAACCAATAGCTAAAGGAGAAAGAATGACCTGTTAAAAGGGGTGAAGACTGATCATTGAAGGTTCAGGTATAGAGTCTGTTGGAGTAGCAGAAGGGACATGATCTTATCAATACCCTGAAGGAAGGACTGGGTAATGGCGTTGCGAAAGAAAAAAATGAAGGAAATCAAGCTGCAGAAATTTGAGCTTTAGGACCATGGAAACTGAAATGAGAGATTTTAATACTGTTCTGAAACTATCTGGGAGGTTTTGAAAGAAGGCTAGGGAAAGCGGAGAGGAAGAAGAGCACACAAGATATCTAACTGATCTGTAAAGTAGGCCCTGAAAGGGTAACTTTTGGTAAAGCAGTGGCATATTTAACCAAGTGCTTACACAGCAGTCATTTCTCTGGTGAAGATTTTTCCCTTTTTTCTTTTAAAAATATCAGTAAATGGCATACTACTGCTTTTATATTCACAGAATGTCACTATCTTTATGATTTGGGTTGTAGAATCAAGTGGTTGAGGATCTCTATGAAAATGCCAGGATCATGCTCATTTAAAGAAAAATGTATTCATTCTAATAGAAATTTAATTTAACCCATACTGTCAACCATAAACAAAAGTACAGAGTAATGGGAAATGAATGATTAAAGAACATTGCTACCTTTTCTTAATAAGTATCTGATATGCTTGGAATCCTCTTTTACTCATAGTTTACTTTCAGGTGTTTTTACAAAAGATCATTTTGAAAAGTATCGAAGTATAAAAATAATTGACTGTTTTTTCTTTTGGTTTTTAAGATCTCTATTTAAAAGCAATGCTGTTGTATAAGAATAAGAACAGACATCAATGTTCAATTATTTGTAGCACTGTCAGGTCCCCCCAAAAAAGAATTTATCTAATCAATTTTCAAAATATATGTAAGGCCTGGAGGTGTAATATATAGCCTAGAAAACTAATTTCTGTATGTGGTATGACTACAGTATATAGTTTTTGTTTTAACAGTGGAGCTTTCAGTCCTTAGGAGCCCCAAAGAGATGACATGCGGACCTCACACTTGTGAAAGCATGCCAGGTTAAGGTTCTGAACTTTTCCTGAAGCAAAATCCAATTTGTGTTGTGACTAAGTCCAAAATAAGCCTCTGTTTTTCTCTCATCTGTCTATGGGAGCTCCCGTCTTTGAATGTTGATCCATCCTTTTCATAATACAGCTCTGTGATGATGTGACATCCTTTAAACTGGCACCACTACAAATTATGTCAGAGCGAATATTTCAATATCCTCCTTTTATAAGAATTAATGTGAATCACAAACATGACAAAAAGAAAAATATATTCATTAAATGAAATGAATGGCTGTCAAAAAGTGAAAAGAAGCATTGTTTTCTTGACATATTTCTTTCTGAATGAAGTTATGATTCTCTCGTTTAGATAATCCAGTTGTTTTCATTTTATTTACTGTATTTCTTCTTTCCCTCCATTAAAAAGAAGGCTCAGGGCTGCATAAAGCTTGTTTAGTAAAATCACAAAACCTAACAGCTAACTTGGTATTAGCTAGATTTGTCATACATTTAAAGGAGGTCAAATTATAAAATTTGTGACCTCAGTTAAACTCTTTGGTCTATATATCATTTATGGTAAGCATGAAGAAACTCCTTAGTCTTTTTAAACAATAATAACCTCTTCAGTAGCAATGACCAAGGTAGCATTATTTAACACATGGAGGTTTTATGAAATAATTCATATTTAAGCATGGTACATGGTATATAAGAGCACTTAGTAAATTGTTTGAAAATATCATTATAAAATAAAATAATCTGATTCTCCTAGGCCAATTTAGTCAGAAGTCAAAATAATATTCACTGTTCCTAATATCATTTTATTTAAAATCTCAGCACACGATAAAACATGAAAATTATTGGACTGAAATTCCAGTGATTTCCTGACTTCCTTTTTTCAAGTAGACAGAGCATCAGCCTGGAGAGGAGGGAAATAAATTAGTACAATAGTACAAAATAAATTTTGCAATAGCATTACAATATTACTCAATGGCCCCCTGGCAATTAAAAACTGTTGTCCTATAGTGCACAATCTAATATAGATATCTGTTTTTGTAACTCTTGTGAATCCTTTCAGGAAATACCCATACCCCCACCCCCACCCCCCATGGAGCAGTATCACCACTTTGAGCAACATTGACCTAGTTCAGGCAATCAGCAGCAGCATATGTACCCGCTAGACATGTAGATATCAGCCTAGCCTCAACCCCTAAAACAAGAACAACTGATTTAGAATCTGTATTAAAAGACAACCTTGAGGCAATCCTTATACACATTAAATGAAAGAAACTCTCATTTCTGTAGGGAAAGATGTAAATGGTAAAAAAATAAAATATTATCTGGTCATGTCATAACATTTCCTGTAAATTACTCTGGACATATTCAATAGTCCAGATGTCCATATGTTAGCAAGACTCTTGAAAGCATTAAAAAATAATCATTGATAGGATGAATGAATTGGCAAATACAAAGAGGCTGGAGATAGAGAAAGAGCAGAGAAATTAAAGTGGAGGATGGCCTCTCTGTTTGCGCAGCACATAGCGTACACCTGACCCAGATCTTCATGGCCAACTCTCTGCTTCACTGCGCTTGTACCAGAAATTGCAGAGCGCCTCTCGTTTCTCTAATCAGAACATATCCGCGTACCTGAGCACTGAGGCTTTGGCAGCAGAAAATCCCATTTTAGCCTTCCTTATTAGGATTTAGTAGAGGAGTGTGTGCTAGACTCTGCTTTCTTGTTGTTTCCGTGATCCTTTCTAATTGAAAGTGAAACTTTGTATATATTGGGAATGACTTCAGATGAAAATAGAACTATGCTAGACAGCAGGGGCTCGTGAGGCCACGCTGCTCTGGGTAATTTCTTTGCTGTGGTTATACAGAACTGGTCCCTGCTACAGCTTCCCGTCACCTTGTGTGTTGTTATCTGTTAAACGAGGCCCTTCATAAGCCAGACCTGTTTTTGTCAGAGATTATTTAAAATTTTATCGAATGATAGGTAGAAGTTATATAGTTTTTGACACAGAAATAATAGAGGAAGGCTCTCTGGACCAAATGTCATAGCAAATGTCGTAAGATGCCCACATCCCTTCAGAGCTATAAAATTTGTAATGGAAAAGAGGTGATTTTGTTTTAAATAATGTATGACTTGGACATTAGTGGAATATTCTCAACCATATCATTCTTTGTCTTGTCTGTGGTTGGCCAGTGCTGAAGACCTTGGTAACTACAAATGGATCTGAGGTCTGAATAACAGCACCTTGTAGTCAATCAATGTGTTCAAGCAGTTGACCCCAGAAATCCAATCCTAGGTCTCATGGTGACTGATTTGTGTCAATTTGGCTGGACTATAATTTTCAGTGTTTTGGCAGGCATTATATAATACCTTTCATTCTGTGATTGGACACAAGTAGCTATTCATTTGAAAGGGGAGTTCCTTTGGGAATAAGACTGACATCCAGCTTATAAAGAAATTTTCTAGAAAAATTCACCTTTCTCAATTCTGTACTCTTCCATTGCCTGACTTCTATTTCTTGGGATGTAAATCTTCAGAAAAGTTCAGCCTTCCAGTGGTCCATGGATTTGGGACAAACCATAACCTTGAAGTTAGTTTCTCTATTTATGCGTTTCACTGTTTGTTTGTTTGTAATGATATTAAGGCACCCAGCCAGTGAGATGGGACTATCATTATACCTTCCACATCAACAGAAAGTAAGAGTTGGAAAGTCATATTGGAATAGCACATTCACTCCAATGACGGTTAAATCATTCCATATGCCTTTCCAGAAAACATGATCTAACTGATCTATTGGCTTATTTTTTATGTTTTCATGGTGAACCCAAGACTAAATTAGGATGACAATAATGACCACATAAGCAAACTCTTCTCACAAATAATCATAAAATTTCTAGTGCTTCAATATATTGAAATGTAAACTACTAATATCTTAAATGAACACAAAACACTAAACGTATATTCAGACAAATTTAATGTGCTTTTCAAAGAATTTACAAAAAATATTGTAATTATGTACCTAATTCTGATAGTAATTCCCACAATGTACATACACAAAAAGTCACGCTTTTTTGGTTTGTATACATTTTTATGTTAATTGTTATCTCAACATATATTTCCATTAGTGTAATCACCACCACAATCAATTTTAGAACATTATTATTCATTACATTACTTATTATTATTATTTTTCCATTTCCCTCAACCTCTTTTGCCAGAAACTTAAGAAACTGTTAATCCAGTTATTCTCACTATAGATTTCTTTATCCTGGATTTTATGTAAAGAAAAACTCACAAAAACACTCCCTGGCAACAATAACAAAATAAAGCATAGAAAAATCTCAATAAATTTTCACCCAGTCCATAAAATATTAAAAACTAGAGCAAACGTAAAATGAGCCAAAGGGGACAGCAAATGATGTGGTATTAAGTTTTAACATCACTACATCTACACTAATCCACTTTTTAGTGCCCTCTACCTGATAGCAAGTCCATTCACTTGTATGGCTATTGACATCAATGGTTACAGGGGATTCTCTGGAGGCTTATTCCACGTATGGTCTCTGCAAATGGATTTTCAGCATTCACTGTCAACCATAACCATCTACAAATTATGTTGAAAGGGAAAACATCCTTGAAGACATATTTTGGGCTCCTTGATTTGGGACTTGTCAATTATATAAGACTATATGTTTCATTTTCTGTTTATGCTGATTTTAGTTGAATAAAAAGCCTTCTACAACAGAAAGAATCCTACCACAGTATCTCCTCCCAATTCCAGAACTTTCTTTAAAATATTTTAATAATGTAAAGATAAAAACACAAATAATGAGTAAGAAAGAAAAGGCCACCATCAGTCTTTAAAAGGCCAGGGGAAAAATGCTTGTCCTGGAACAAGCAAGAAAACCTTTCACCTAGAAAAATTTCAGGTTGGGTCATGAGGGAGGTCCACCGACCAAGGATCCAGTTTGATCCAGTGTGATCACCATTACAGTGTGCTCTATTTGATAATAAAGATGTTTGAAACCATTGCCTGAAAAATCATACTTTTCCATAATGTTTTTCCCATCTAGATTAGGGGTTTACACAAAAAGAGACTAACACAAAAGACAATAAATCCACAAAAATGTATTACTTAGAAATGCTTTTTATAATCTTAATGTAATATTTTAAAATATTTCATTTCAAAAAGGCATCTGTCTCCAAAAGGTGGCAAACGTTGTTTTTTTTTTTAATTGGGGGCTCATACAATTCTTATCACAATCCATACATACATCCATTGTGTCAAGCACATATGTACATCTGTTGTTATCATCATTCTCAAAACATTTGCCTTCTACTTGAGGCCTTAATATCGGCTCCTCACTTTCATCCTCCCTCCCTACACCCACCTCCCTCATGAAACCTTCATAAGTCATAAAGGATTATTACTTTGTCATATGTTACACTCTCCGATGTCTCTCCCTGAACACTTCTCGCAACAACCCTTCAGTAAGGGGGTCTCCAGTTGCCTACCGATGGGCTTTGAGTCTCCACTCTGCACTCACCCACATTTACAATGATATGATTTTTTGTTCTTTGATGCTTGATACCTGATTCCTTTGACAGCTCGTGGTCACACAGGCTGGTGTGCTTCTTCCATGTGGGCTTTGTTGCTTCTGAGCTAGATGACCACTTGTTTATCTTCAAGCCTTTAAGACCCCAGACACTATATCTTTTGATAGCCGGCACCATCACCTTTCTTCACCACATTTGCTTATGCACACGTTTGTCCTCAGTGATTGTATTGGGAAGGTGGGCACCCACTGATATGATTTTCAGTTCTTTGGTGTCTGATAACTAGGACCTTCTACACCTTGTGGTCAGACAGGCTGGTGTGCTTCTTCCATGTGAGCTTTGATGCTTCTGAACTAGATGGCCACTTGTTTATCTTCAAGCCTTTAAGACCCCAGACACTATATCTTTTGATACCTGGGCACCATCAGTTTTCTTCACATTTGCTTATGAACACATTTTTCTTCAGCAGTCATGTAGAGAAGGTGTGCATCATGGAATGCCAATTTAATAGAACAACGAGTTCTTGCATTGAGTAAGTACTTGGTTGGAGGCCCAATGTCCGTAAGGTGCCTTAATACTAAACCTATAAATATATTCACATAGCTCTATTACTCCACCCTCCTCTATAAATACATTTACATAGGTACATGCCAGTATTTAAACCTCTATAAATATCCTTTGTCACCTAGTTCTTTCCTCTATTTCCTTTTACTTTCCCCTTGTCCCACTATCATGCTTAGCCTTCATTTGGGTTTCAGTAGTTTCTCTTGGTTACAATGCCTTTGCTGAATCCCTACCAGGCCTCTCACACCCTCCTTGCCACTGATTTTGTATCACTTGTTGCTCTCCTGTCCCTGGGTTGGTCAGCACCATCTCCTTATCCCCATCTCCCTTTCTCCTGTGTGCCCCCAGAACCACTGGTCCTGTTGTTTTTTCCTCCAGACTATTCATCCAGTCTATCTTATCTAGATAGATCTGTAGAGGTAATAATATGCACCAAAAATCAAGCCATAGCAAGATAGGCAATGAATGAGAACACAGCGATGACAACAAAAAAGAAAACCAATGACCCATAGAAGAATAAATTACTTAAAAAAACAACATTTTTAAAAGAAAGAAAAACCTGTAAATAGATTAAGGTCTGATTTTTGATCTCTAGGAGTGTCCTTCAGTCATGTCCCATGGGGTGCCAAGCTCTGGCCCCAGAGACGGTCCTTTGTACTCCCTCTGGGGTTCCCCGCTGTACCTCCACTGTGGCTCTGCCACAAGCTTTTAGTGGTTTGTCTCGGTGTTACAGGGTCAGTGCGGGCCAATCCCGATGAAACATACAGATTTCCTTTGGTTCATTAATGCTTCCTGCCCCCCACTATCATGACACCAATTCTACCCTACAAATATGGCTAGATCAGAGCATATATGTGGGTACAGATTAGAGCTGGAAATATAGGGAATATAGGACAGATAAACTCCTTGGGATCAATATTGAGAGTGGCCATACCAGGAGGATAAAAGGAATGTGAGGGTTGGGGGAGAAAGGGGAAACTGATCACAGTGATCTACCTATAATTCCTTCCCAGGGGGATGGACAACAGACAAGGGGGTAAAGGGAGACATTGGGCAGTGAAAGACATGAAAAAATAATAATAATTTATAAGTTATCAAGGTCTCATGAGGAAGGGAGGGAGGGGGAGGGAGGGGAAAAATGAGGAGCTGATACCAAGGACTCAAGTAGAAGGAAAATGCTTTGAAAACGATGATGTCAACATATGTACAAATGTGCTTGAGATGATGGATGAATGTATGGCTTGTGATAAGAGTTGTATGAGCCCCAATAAAATGATTAGAAAACAGAGACCATGATAATTATTATTTCTTAATTCATACGAAAAAATGCTTCTTGAAAAAATACTTATATTGGAGTTAACATTTAATAATGTTATTTTATTCCTAAATACATTATAGTCTATGAAATATATTGATTTTAATTAATTGGCAAATCCATAGAGAATTTTTCTCATTATTTCTAAATTCATTCTTCTACTGTCAAGCTAAATTTAATGTATAGATGATCTACAGATCAAAAGATAGTATTATTAACTAAATACAGTACAGAATCCTTAAGACAGTTATAGACTCATTATCTGAATTTCAATTTTGTCATTAAGCATATTATTTATTACCAGAAAAAGTGAGAGAAACAAAGAAATAAAGGTGACAAGAAAAGGCAGAAGGCAGGAGGTAGAGGCTGAAAAGAGTTTTGGAAGCTACTCTTTAAAAAAAATGCCTAATTTTATAAAAACAGATATTGAGCTATTAAAATAATATTTTTCTGGTGATGAATTTTTAGATACTGAACAAAAGTACAAACCAAAAAGAATGTTTGCTT
Source organism: Tenrec ecaudatus (assembly GCF_050624435.1). Classification (NCBI taxonomy): domain Eukaryota; kingdom Metazoa; phylum Chordata; class Mammalia; order Afrosoricida; family Tenrecidae; genus Tenrec; species Tenrec ecaudatus. The sequence goes on along the minus strand of NC_134532.1, from coordinate 92,917,508 downwards.
GAACTATTTTTTAAATTAAAATTCCTACTCTGATAAAGCCACAGCTAGATTGTAAAGATAAGCCACCAACTTGGAGAAAATATGTGAAAAACACCTATCTGATAAAAGACATGTATCCAAAATGAACAAAGAACTAATAAAACTCAACAATAATAAGAATCCATTTTAAATTAGGCAAAAGATCTAAAGAAATGCCTCACCAAAAGAGATATACAGATGGCAAATAATCGTCTGAAAATGTGTTCTGCATCATTTGTCATCAGGGAATTTCAAATGAAAACAACAATGGAGTATCACTGTACATGTATCAGAATAGATAAAATCATAACAAACAAGCAAACAAAAATCCTAGAAATACGAGTTATTGGCAAAGGCGGATGGAAAGTAACAAGATCTCTCTTCAACTGCTGGTGGTAACGTAAAATGATATAGTCACTGTGGCAGAGTCAGGCATTCTCTTACAAATCTAAGCATAACCTTATTATAAGATCCAGCACTCCTGCTCCTAGCTATTTGCTTTCAAACAGCATTTTAATCTAAAAGCCTGCATGTTTTATGTCTAACTTCTCAAACTGCAAACATTCAAATGTCCTACACCAGGCAAATCAACACATAGATGGCAAATTCTTACAATGCAATATTATTCAGCAATCAAAAGAGATGATTAGTGAGCGACGTGAAGGAATTGATGGATCTTAAAGGACACAAGCTCACTGAAGAAATTAGTTGTGGTCCATTGTTGTTAGTTCATCTTGAAGGTCTTCCCCGTTCTTCTCAAGGCTATCTAGATTTTGTTAGGATCCACACAGTTGAGTGTCTTTGAATATTCAATAAAAACATCTTTCTGGAATTCTTTGCTTTATGTTGTTGAAAGTTTTGCAATGAAGGAATTGTTGGTCTTGAAAAATTCTATCATGTGATCTTCATCTTTATTTCTATCTCCAATACCTTATTTTCTACCTACTGATTTTTTTTGTCTTGTTTCTACCTAGCTTTCTCATTCTGTTGTTATGGTTAGGGGCCATTAGTTGGCTTTGACCCATTGCAACCCCATGCACAGCAGAGCAAAATACTGCATAGTCCTGCACCATCCTCACAATTGTTCAAATACCTGAGCAAAATGATACAGCCATTGTGCTAGTCCATCTCATTGAGGACCTTCTTTTTTGTAGCCCCTCCACTTTACCAAGCACGATGACCTTCCCAAGGAATGGTCTTTCCTGAACATATATCCAAACTGTTTAGACAAAGTTTTGCCATACTCGACTTTAAGAAACACTAGTCTTACTTCTTCCTATACAGATCAGTTTGTCCTTTTAGCACTCCATGACACTGAACAATATTCTTCTCCAACACCACAGTTCAAATATATCTATTGTTCTACAGTCTTCCTTATTCCATGTCCACCTTTCACGTGCATATGATGCAGAGGACTCAAGTCACGGTGTTTTCCATTTTCCATAGTATCATATGCATGGGAAATTGGACATCAAATAAGGATTTTGCTCTTCTGTACTGTCAGATGTAATCAATATGAAGTCTACAATCCTTGACCGTCATCAGCAAGTGTTTCAAGTTCTCCTCACTTTCAGCAAGCAGTTGTGATGTCTGATTACCATGAGCTATTAACAAGTCTGCCTGCAATCCTGACCCTACACTCTTCTTCATGTAATCAAGCTTCTCTTATGTTTGCTCATATGTAGATTGAACAAGTATAGTGAGAGAATACAACTCTGACTCACACCTTTCCTCAGTTTAAACCATGCAATTTTCCCTTGCTTTGTTTGCACTACTGCCACTTGATCCACGTACAAGCTGTTCATGGGCACGATGAAGTGTTCTGGAATTCCCATTCTTCTCAAGATTATCCAGTTTATTATGGTCTATTTTGGTTCATTATGGTCTGCAAAGCCTCTGCATAGTCAATGAAATACAGTTGAACTTCTTTCTGATATTATCTGTTTTGAGCCAAGATACACTTGATATCAGCAGTGATATCCCTTCTTCGGGTCCTCTGGTGATTCTGGTCTGAACTTCTGGCATTTACCTGTCCATGTGCTGCTGTAACCATTGTTCAATGATATTAATTACAATTTTATTTGTGTGTGATATCAATGATATAGTTCTATAATTTGGGGATTCTATTGGGTCACACTTCTTTGGATTGAGCAGACATTTCCAAATTTCCTGCCATATATGAGTGAGTATTTCCAGTGCTTCTTCAGCTTGCTGAAATATTTCAATGGGTATTCCATCAATTCTCATTCTAATCATCAATAATCAATTATTAATGCATTTTGATTGCAGTTTGATCAATTTCAGATAAAATAATTCTTAGATATCTTCAATTTCTTTATCATTAACTGTTGGTTGGTGTGAAAGTTTGAATAATGATTGTATTAACTAGCTTTCCTCTTATTTATGTAGCTATTATCCATCATTTATAAAACTTTGTACTTCAAGAGAGATCTTGAAATGTTCTTTTTGATGATGAATGTAACATCATTTCCTTTAATTTTATCATTCCTGCAAAGGAAACCATTTGATGTTCTGACTCATAATGGACAATAACAGCATATTTCAGCTCACTTATGATTTTGATCTTAAGAGAGTGGACTTTATTTTTGACAACTTACAATTTTCCTAGAATCATGCTTAATACATTCGACAGAATTATTAGATTGATGTTTCTTATCATTTTGACCAGTTTTCTATCAGTGAATTGCATTTGTACTCATTCCATCTACATGCTTCTGGTTGACTCTTCATTGTGGAGGCTGAACTTCCCTACTAGTAGTTTGAGGGACTTTCCACCTGCAGGCCTCAACTTCTGGGACTATTTTGACAATGTTCCACTGTTATTCATATTGTTTTCAGTGACTAATCCCTCAGAAATGGATATTATATTCATTATTTTTAGTCTACTGGTAGTCTGAAATATATACTGAATATTTTTGTCATTGGAGGCCCTGTTGATATTTGAAATTCCCTGGCATAAGTTCTACCACAGCAACATGTAAACCACTATAGTACAACGAACTGAATTAGGTGGTATAATAACTATATGTCTAAACTTAAATTGAACAATAATTTAATGGATGAAGGATTATTGGATCCAGTGTCCTCAAAACTTCAGATGGAGTTTGCAGACAAGTAAGGGAAGGAGGTTAAATGATTCACTTGATAATGGACCATGAGTGCAGATGCCTGTATTAACTCACATTTTGTTTAATATAGTCACAGTAATCTTATAGTTATGTGAATAAATAGCTCTCATAGATTTAGACTCACATAACCGTATAGGGTCCTGTGAGCTTCCCAAACTGAAATATTTCTGGGAGAAGTAAGTCATGTCTTCCTTCCACAGAGCAGCTGGTTGTTTTGAATTATGGACCTTTCAGCTTGAAGCCTCATTTGTAATCATAATGCCACCAGAATTTCCTATGTCAATAAATTGGGGCTTGTATATATTATTTCCCATCAAGTTTCTTTCAATATAGCAAGAATTATGGTGTGCCAATTAGAACTGTACTTCCTAGGGCTTTTTTCCCCCTTTCTTTTTGTACAACAATTATGCATTTATTTTCTCAACAGTCTTATTTGTAAATAATTTACATATCATACAATCCCATAGTTCAATCATTCAATCATATCAAGGGGCATTGTATAGAAATTGCCACATCAATCTTAAAGTATCTCACTACCCTGATCCTTGCCCCCATGGTTAAATCACCTTTAAAATGAATTGTGCAATCACAATCGATACTAGACTCCCTCCCCCTACTGTCTTTGTTGTTTACTCCTGAAATCCCCTTTCTCTCTGTATCCCTCTCCCCCTCCCCCCATATTCCCTATAACAACCCCTTGTATCAGTTATTCTCACTATGTGTCCATTCTTCCTGTGCGTCACAGCTGGGAAATCCAGGAGAAAACCATTTTCAAAAAATTGCATAAAGGTGGTAAGACTCAAATCATAATAGTATAAATACAAAAGTACAAATAATGCATAAGAAGGAAAAGATTCCATCAACATTCACAAAGTCAGAAAGGAAAATGCTGTCATGGAACAAGTAAGAGATACTTGCTCCTAGTTCAAATTCAGGCCTGTCTATAGGTGGGGGTGGGTCATCCACTGCTCAAGTATCAAGTTAAAGGCTAATTTCTTGGAAAGATACTGTTAGGGTTTTGTTCTTACGTACCTCTGAAGGGACTAGAACCTCCATTGCTAATTATGAAATTAGCATAATTAGAACCAACAGCTTTTCTCATCTTGTAATAAGGGAGAAATGACCAATTATAAGACATGAGCAGCAACTGCATCAGGCTATCTGGAAGTTTAAAAATAAGAAGTACTTGACACACACACCAATTAAGTATATAACAAAGCCAATTGAAACAGTGCCAAAGAGCGAATGTGAAAGAAATTCAACCAACAGTCATTGTATGGGTGCTATGGCAAAGTCTGGTATAGCTATCAGAAATCATAGCACCTCACGTCTTAAAATCTCATCTTCAAACAACTGGTTAGGTGTCACATAAGTTCACATGTAAGAAGTACACCAGCCTGTGTAATTCAAGGACTGTAAATAATATAATCCAACCTCATAGGAAGGAACTGTATCAGAGCTTCAGTTGTGAACACCTGGTTTTCAGATGACTGTGGTGGATAGTGGAAGCCCAATGTCACTTGGAGGGCCAGTACAGGAACTAAGCCTTTTGTGAATCCCCTCTGACTAGTGTTGAAGGATGTGGATAGTCTTGTTACCAGACAGAGAGTGCTGTAAAGTAGATTAGGGCTGATATAGTCAGGTTAAAATGTAATAACTTATCATTTGATCTTCCTTTTGATCCATTAAAATTTTTTTTCAGTTTTAAAGAAAAAATGTAAGGGGGCATACATGTGGACTAAGTCGTCAGTGAGTCCCCCTGACCATCGACTAGGAATGCGAACAGTCTTCCTATTATGCAGTGTGCATTGGAAAATGCATTATTGCAGATGTAGTTAAGTTGAATATCTAACACCTTATCTCCCCTTTGACACATTTATTTTGTTCTAGTTTTCAACTTTCCTTTTGATTGCATTTTTCTCTGTTTTAATTTGCTACTGTTTTTAGTTATATTGTTGTTGTTGTTTGTGTGTGTGTATGTGTGTGTGTGTGTGTGTGTGTGTGTGTGTGTGAGAGAGAGAGAGAGAGAGAGAGAGAGAGAGAGAGAGAGTTTTTCTGTATATGAAATCCAAGATAGGTAAACTTATAGAGGCAGTAACTGGATTGATGGTTTCTTAGGGGTATGGCAAGAGAGGTTGAGGGGGAAATGGGGAGCTAATAACAATGAGTATAAAAAAGAAGAAAATATTGAACTACTGAATTGTATGATATGTGGGTTGTGTGCCAATAAAACTGTTTTTTTAAAATAGTCATTGATTATAAACCAAGATGGCCAATACTCATGATTCAACACTAGTATAAAAATAAAGCAGTGAATACATAAATGGGCTGCAAAGAAAATACAGATTCCCTTAACGGAAGAATGCCAAGTATCTTGTATAGGTATTGAACTCTCTAGTGGGGGTGGATCATTTCCCATGATTCAGTGCAGTCTGTGCAATGTGACTTTGCTCCAAAGAGTGCATTATGGAATGTGTAAGGTAAGAGTGGGGGCTTGTATAGGATTGGAGCTTTGTTGTATAGAAATCTAAAAACACTGACTTACACAAGCGATTGTGTTCAAAATCAACAGAGATAAGTCATTTGATAGCATATACCCTTAATACACTATGATGAAAAATGGTGCTTTTTTCTTTTTCTCTCTTAGATTAAAAATCCAAGCCTAATCACGAGGAGAAAAAATAACATACAAACAAAAACAAAGCACCAGACATTCCATTAGAGAGATTTTCTGTACTCACTGATCAGTATCTGATAGCAATCATTGATAAGAAGCCAAGTTGGATAATGTGTTATAGCTAGTAGGAGTCTAAGATTACCTAATGGCTAAGGGTACTGTAGTAGCCCGGATGGAAACCTGTGGTTGTTGTTGGATGCCAGTATAGCTAGTAGGAGTCTAAGATTACCTAATGGCTAAGGGTACTGTAGTAGCCCGGATGGAAACCTGTGGTTGTTGTTGGATGCCATAGAGTGCTTCCGACTCACAGTGAACCTGCGTACAACAAATGGAAATCCTGTCTAAACCTGTAACATCTTCACAATCATTGTCAAGCTGTATCAATATATCTTATGGAGGTTGTTCCTATTTTTCACATATCCTCTCCTTTTCAGCCATGAATTCTTTTCCAGGGACTGCGCTCTCCTGATAAAATGGCCAAAGGGCAGGAATGGAGAGCTCACCGCCATCACTTTGAAGCAGCAATCTGGCTGTACTCACAGAACAGAAAAAAGAATATTCGATGAAAATTCATGAAATTAAAAAAATTGAAGGATATATAAGTTATAGATTTATATAATAATACGGGATAATGCTTAGATAATAACACTGAATCAAGGTTGGCAGATTAATTATAACAAATATACCATTTTTCCCTGTAAATCAAGAAATGTTCTAAAACTAAAAAGCACATAAACATAAACTCCTCAATTTTTCCTAAACGAATCAAGCAAAATGTGATTATTTCTTTAAAAGTGAACCAGGGGTTGAAAGCCAATTTATTGAAATAGAGGGCTATGTAATACATATTAATGCCTAATGACAATGCTGTTAAAGTGGTTCACCCCCTCTAACTCAAACTGGTTTCTTAAGAATCCAGAACAGACACGTCTGCGTGGCAATGCAGTGCCAACCTTGGAATGTGGAAACATCTGGATGTTCATTTTCTGTCTTTACATTCTGCCTCCGAAAGTGGCATTAAACCATTTTAAATAAAAGCAGATTAATAGTATATTAAAAGGGGAGGTTTGAAATTGTAATGGAAAATGCATTTGTCATCAACATAACAATCACAGTATTCATCTGGAATGATAAGAAATCGCTCTGCCATAAAAGCTAATGAACAGTTCTCCCATTAATGGAATTCATTGAATGCCCTAAATAATTGAGTGTTCAGTAGCCAGCAACTCAAATGGAAGTCAGAAGTTTTGCTTGTACGGGTGGTTTGTCTGCTGGAGGTCCAAATTCTCATTGGTGTTGTCCATATCAATTATTCTGAGACATTGTCTATTTAATGTCTGCCAGTTTTTATAACAGAATACTCTTTAAAAACTGCTAATGCAACATTTATCAAATTTTTCTCAGAGTAACTGTCTCTTTTCTTTTTTTTTAAACATTTTATTAGGGGCTCATACAACTCTTATCACAATCCATACATATACATACATCAATTGTATAACTTTCTCTTTTCAAATAAAGACAATCAAGATTTAGGGAAATGATTTTATGGTTAAATGTTAAATCAATGAAATATTCCCTTATATTTGAGCATTTAACATTTGTCAATTAAGATTACATGGTATATATCTGCAAATGGCCTTTCCTGAAATACTTTAGTATTTTTATAATGACATTATAAAACACTCTCTCTCAGATCTAGAATTTTTATTACCTTTGCTTTGAAGCAAGTTTACTTTTTTTGAATCTTGAATAAACGAACAAAAAAGATTGTTTTTAAATGTATATTTATCAATTAATTTTTAATATTGTTGAAATATTAATTATACATGTTGAGAAACACATATTCAATCTTGATATAGGTCTATTACTTAGTCTTAAGAAAGGATTTAAAAATTGTTTTCACAAAAATTAATTAATCAACAAAACAAGAAATATTGCCAATTGTCTTTAGTGATTAGTATTAGCTACTGGATGGCCAAATGCCTAGTGCCAACTTCAGTGTCCACAAATTACTTGTCAGTTTGTCTTACTGCGGTTGCTTGAGGTTGAAAGTTTTCCCAACTATGGTTGAAAGGTTTCAGTGGAGCTTTCAGTCAAACTAAGAAGAAGAACCTGGGGATTCCATTACAAAACTCTGGACAGTAAAACTCTTTTGACTAGCAGTGGAACATTGCCTAGTGTTTTGCTAGGTGGATGGGAACTCAGGTTGGAACACATAGCAAACCAGCTGGGAAGAGGTACTTCCTCCAAGTGGAGTCAGCCTGAATGGTGCAGATGGAGCAAAGCTCTTGGAAACTTAACTTGCTGCAGCATGACTTCTACTGCAAAAACAGGTGCAGAAACGAATGCACACTATACAAATCTAAGAAAATTGGAAACAAACAAACAAACAAAAAACTGAAGTGGGACACATGAATATCAATGGCTTAGGGATTAGTGAGCTAAAACAGACTGGTATTGACCAATTTCTGTATTGAAGTTAAGTAAAATTTAAACAAGTCTAGTAGAGGCAAATTATGGCCTTAAGTATGTATCATCTGAATTTAGAGGACATTTCAAGAATATATTTGATTCATTGAACACTAATAACCAAAGATGAGTTATGAGATATCATCGCATGGCATATGAAAAAACACAGAAAGAGCATAGAGACCATGCATTATTGGGAAGAGGGGAAGGGGGGAGGGAGGGGAAGTCATTAGCAATCAGTGGATCCAGGAGAGTGATGGAGCTTTAGATTTTTGTGACGATGTACACCCAGAATAACACATTGGCTTATAGTTATCATGGGTGAAAGAAGAAGGACTTTTTCTTAGGGGACTTTGAGTTCGTTTTAATAGTGGTAGAACAATTTGGAGTGGGGTAGCAATAATGGCTGTACAGCACGAAGAGTATAATCAATGACACTGAATTATACAGGTAGAAGTTGTTGAATTGGTGAATGTGTTTTGTATATATTTTTGTCAAAATGGAAAAATACATGAATAACAATGAGCACAGGAAAAAAGAACATGTTTTAAAAATTGATTGTGGTAAAGATTGTGCAACTTATTGATATGTTTGAACTCAATTGTATGTTAAGTAGATGGAGTGTCAAACTGAAATAAAAAGAAAATAAAAGGTCATTTAAAACAGAGGAAAGAAGAGGAAACAACTAAATCATGACAAAAGAAACGCTGAAACTTGCTCTTAAAGGAGAAGTAAATCAAATGGAGGCGGCGAGGTTGTAAACGGGCTGAAGAGAAGAGCTCCAAAGCACAAAGCAAAACCTGATCATGGGACGAAGGAAGGAAACGAAGAGGTAATAAAACACTCGGCATTTCCCAAGCTGGAGTGAAGAAAAAAATCATGTTCTGAGTCACCAAATTGACAGAGACTGAACAGCAAAGGAAGTATAAAAAGTGTAAAGGGGCATTTTATGACACGATATAGTCTGTTCAAACATGTCTGGAGGCAGAAAATGATCAGGAGCCCATGTTATTCAAATTTTTCATGCCCACTACACCCCCCGGGGATGAAGATAATTTTAAAATGGTTGTAATAGTCCATCAATATTGTGCTAGTCAAATTTAAACTCTGCATCGAAAGAAGATAGTGGGGTCAGCACTTCTAAACACAGGGGCTCCAGAGGAGGAAGAAGAGGCTTTTGACTCACATAGAAAGTTACAGTCTATGAACCCACAGGGGACGTTCTCCTCTGGCCTGTAATTGTTTTGTTGTCAGGTGCCATGTAGTGTGTTTGCATAGATAGCAAGCCTGTGTGAAACAGAGTGAAACACTTCCCTGCTCTGCATCATCCTCACAATTGCTTCTATGCTTGAGCCTGTTGTTGCAGCCACCATGTGAATCCATCTCATGGAGGGTCTTCCTATTTTCTGTGCCCCTCTGCTTTACCAAGCATGATGTCTTTCTCCAAGAAGTGGTCTCTCCTGACAACAAGTGCAAAGTATATAAGACAAGGCTCGCTATCCTCGCCTCCGAGGAGCACTCTGCCCATACTTCCTCCAAGAGACAAATCAAGAGGAAGCTCCTCAGAAGATGTATTGACGTAGTGGCTGTGACAATGGGCTTAAGACAGGAGCAGTTGTGAGGATGATGCCGAGCAGTGGTTCCTTCCACTCACAGGGTCACCCTGGGGGGAGCTAACTCAGTGGCACCTAACAGAATCCACTACTTTACCACGAATTGTACTCCGCTCCAGGAATTGGTCTCTCCTGAAAACAAGCCCAATGTATGTAAGATGATGTCTTGCCATCCTTGCCTTTAAGGAGCATTCTGACTCTACTTCTTCAAACAAAATTTTGTTTTTCCTTTCAACAGTCCATGGTACATTAAAAAAAATCATTATATTGGGGGTTCATACAATTCTTATCACAATCCATACATACATCCATTGTGTCAAGAACATATGTATGCTTGTTGCCATCATCATTCTCAAACCTTTGCCTTCTACTTGAGCCCTTAGTATCTGCTGCTCATTTTCCCCTTCCCTCCCCCCCTACCTCATGAATACTTCATCATTCATAAATTATTATTATTTTGTCATATATTACACTGTCTGACGTCTCCCTCCACCTTCTTCTCCATTGATCATGACATGACCTACTGGTCCAGTTGTGAGGACTTTGATCTTCTTTACACTGAATGGTAATCCATCCTGAAGGCTGTCATCCTGGTTCATCATCAGGAAGTACTTCAAGTCTTGCTCCCTTTCAGCAACTAAGTTGTGTCATCTGCACATTGAAGGTTGTTAATAAGATATTCTCCAACCCTGCTGCTGAGTTCTTCATATACTCCAACTTTCCTGATGATTTTCTCAGCACACAGCTTGAATAAATATGATGAAAGGATATGTTAACAGACGCCCTTTCTGATTTTAAACCATGCAGTGTCCCCTTGTTCAATATGAACAACTGCCTCTTGGTCCATGCATAAGTTCTGGATGAGCACAATTCAATGTGCTGAAAGTCTTATTCTTTGCAAGGTTATCCATAGTTTCTTATGAGCCACACAATTAAATACTTTGGTATGTAAATAAAACACAAGTAAACATCTTTCTGACATTCTATGCTTTAAACCAAGATCCATCTGACATCAGCAATGCTATCCCTTGTTCCATGTCTTCTTCTGAATATGCCCTGAACACCTGGCAGCTCCCTGTTAATGTACTGCTGCAATCATTTCTGGATGATTTTAAGCAAAATTTTACTTACAGGTTACAGCAATGATATTGTTCTATAATTTGAGTACTCTGTTGAGTTTCTTTTTTGGAATAGGCACAAATATGAATCTCTTACAGTCAGGTGGACAAATAGCTGTTTTCCAAATTTTCTGGCATACAAAAGTAAATGTTTCCAATGCTTCATCCATTTTTGGGAACATTTCAATAGGCATTCCATTAATTCCAGGAGCCTTGTTTTTGGTTTATGCTTTCAGTGTAGCTTGAATTTTTTCTTTCTGTACCTTTCATTATTACTCATGCTACCTCCTAAAATGAATGAATGTTGATTGCTTATTTTTGATACAGTGACTGTGTATTCTTTACATCTTCTTTTGAGTGTCCTGCATCATTCAATATCTAGCCCAAAGAACTTTTCAATATTGCAACTTGGGGCTTGAGTTTTATCCTGATTTTTTTCAGTTTCTGATACTCTAAGCATGCTCTTCCATTTTTATTCTCTCACTCTAGGGTTGCACACATTTAATTATAATATTTTACATTGTTTCTTTGAGCTGTCCTAGAAATTTCCTTTTCAACTCTCTGACGTCATCATTTCTTCCATTTGACTGTTATTTTCTGATTGAGAACAATTTTAAAGATTCCCTGACTTCCACTATGATATTTTCTTTCTTTAATGTCCTCTATGTTAGGCTGGGTTGACTAGATAAACAAATCCAGAGACCTTTATATCAAAGAGCAATTACTAGTATAGGACATATGGCCTAACATCAGACTTGTGGACTTGATGTAGACTGGCTGGAATGCTTTCTTAATATCTAAGTCCAATGTTAGGCCACATGTCCTATACTAGTCCATAACTTTCATTTTAGACTCATGCGGCACATTTAATGATGTCAAGTGCAGGAAGATCACAGGCTGATGGGAGAAAATCTTGTGAATCCAGTGCTAGTGGAAACATCTCAACGCTGGGGCAGGTCTCCATGTGACTCTTCCAGTTCCAAGGTTTTTGCTGTCATCAGTATGGCTCCATGTGGCATGTCAACAGGAATGTGAAGCAGAGAGAGAGAGAAAGAGAGAGAGAGAGAGAGAGAGAGAGAGAGAGAGAGAGAGAGAGAGAGAGATTCACCAAATCCTCCTGAGAAGACTATGCCCACAGGAGGCATCAGGCGATGACCTGATAGACAGGCTAGACTCCCTCCCTTCACTCTTAATATCCTCAAGTTGACACAAGATTATGTATTGATCACTTCCTCTTAATGACATTTTACTTTTTTCATGAGTGTTGTTCTTGCTGTCCTCCCACAGCTCATCATGTCTTCTATTATTAGTGTTCAATCCAGCAATTTTGTTCTTGAGATGTTCTCAATGTAAGGTGGGATAGACTGAAGGTCCTATTTTGTTTCTTGTGAATTTATTTTCATTTCAAGCAGATTCAATCTGAACTCACATATGATCAATTAATGGTCTGTTTCACAGAACTCTGTCCTATAAGATCACTATGAGTTGGCAGTTACTCAATGACATAGACTTTTGTGAGTTTTTTAAATGGGTAAGCATTTTTAAATATGGTAAGCATGGGGATTCTAGAACACCAAAATATAATATTATAATTATAGACCCTGTAAAAAGATCTAGAATTTATTATTCTAAAAATAACAACAACAAAAACAATCCATGAATATACACTTAGTTTAAAATCAGGAAAGCTGAGCATAGAGTTTGTATTCTTTCACGGTATTTATTCAATCTGTATGCTAAATTAAAAATCTGAGCATCTTGACTATAGAAAAGAGACTTTTATGATGATAAGAACAGTCATTACAACCTGAAATATACAGATGACCCCACCTTCCCTGATGGAAGTGTTGCCTGTTGATGCACTTATTGATAAAGATTGATGATTACTGCTTCAGTATGGTTTGCATCTCAAGATAAAGAAAATTTAAATCCCCAGAACTGGATTGATAGACAGCAATTCTGATAAAATAGAGAAACAATCAGAATTGTAAAGGATTTTATTTTGTTTGGATCTATAAACAATGCTCATGGAAGCAGCAGTCAAGAAATCTAAATGCATATTGGGACATCTGCAACATAAGACTTCGTCAAGCTGTCCATTTGAGGCTAAAATGCACTGAATTCAAGCCATGGTAATTTCAATCACTTTATGTCTTTAAAATCTGGACAGAGGATAAGGAAAATAGGGGTGGATTGATGTATTTGAATTTTGGCTTGGGTAAAGATACTGAAAGAATTGTAGAATACCAGAAGTTCAAGAATTCTCTTGAAAGGATTAGTAGGCAACATCATGACCAATGGAGGAAATATTACAGTTGGCAACAGTTTCATTTTACTTGGACCCATCCTTAATGCCCATGAAGACTTCAGTTAGGAAATCGAATGACATAATTCTATAGAAATTTTGCTGCAAAAAATAGTCAGCAAAAGTTTCAAAAAGCAAGAGGTCTCTCTGGGTTCTAAGGTGCACTTGACCCAAGCTGTGATATTTTTGGTTGCTTCAAATATATATGAAAGCTGGACAATGAATAAGGAAAATGAAAAAAACTTAAGCTTTTGAATGATGATGTTTGAAAATGTTTTTAAAAATAAAGCAGACTGCTAGAAGGAACAACTCTGTCTTTGAGGAAGGACAGCAAGAACGCTGCTTGGAGATGAGACTAGTCAGACTTTGTCTCATCTACTTTGGACATGTTATCAGCAGGTCCCAGTCCATGGAAAAGGACATCACTCTTGCTAAAGTATCAGCAAAAACAGGATTGACAAGTGATAGTGACAAGGAGATCAAACATCGTAATAGCGGTGAGGATGGCCCAGGACCATTGTTTACTTCAGGTTTCTATGGGACCATATGTCAGAAAGAACATACTCTTCTAACAATAATAACAATGACTTCTCTAAAATTAGACATTATCAATGATGCTAGATATGGTTATTACATCTTAATCACATTTTCCAATACTAATGTTTTGTTATGTTATTTAGATATTTTACTAATTATTTAATACGTAACTTCAAACACTAGAAAGCAATTTAAAGTGAAAATCCTGTTATGTGTTCTAAATATGTTGTAAATATTGAAATCCTAAAAGTTATTTCAAGAATACATACATGATTTGTATATTAAGGGAAAATATGAACACATTTGATGATTTTGAAGCTGTGAATGCTCATTAGAAAAATTGAAGAAATCTAAATTGATAAAGAATAATTGATATAACAGTTGACTGCATAATAAACAGAAGCTTGAGAGATTATTTTATACTGTTGACTGTTTAATGTCTCTGTTTATACGTGTGGTGAAGGGAAAATGCATACCATGTCTCTCATTGTCCTGTAAGTACTGCTCAGGAGTGGGAGTGTGGAAGTGATTTGGAGCACTCAGTTAAATTAATTCAATTAATTTTATTTCTCAAAAATATGGTTTTGGTGTACTTATATTGGTAGGAGCTGCACTTACATAGCGTTTCAATAATCTTCAAGCAGCTCCCCTTTAAAATAATCAATCTGGAAAACATGTGAGGTTCATTGAGGATCAAAAAGCAAATCAACAAAAACACGTTGGATTCACTGCTATCCAGTCGATTCTGACTCACAGCGATCCCAAGAATAGATGAAATATATTGTTAGTAAATATAATCAATTTTGAGTTACAGATAACTCTAAGAACTCAGAAATAAAGACGATGCTTTAGGAATCACCACATTACACAACTGAAGAGAAAATGTCTCCAGGAGTACGTATCTCTTCAGTTGATTAGGGCTGTGCTGAGATGAGAGTGATTCCAACAGGGGAAACATAGACATAGCAGAAGGCCTCTACTTTCTTCAACAACAACAAAAGGTAAAAGCCATGGCCACTCAAGTGATGGGCGTAGAAATGCAAGTGGTCTATATGGTTTCAGTGTATGGTCAGAAACATGGATACCGATTTTTTTTTATTGCATCATGTTATTAAGTCTTGGCGCCTTATCTCTAACTCTGGCCATGATGGTTAGCATGTACTTTCAGCACTGCAATTCTTAAATCTTTATTACTCATGCATTTCTGCCTTAACGTTGTTGTTTTTCCCCCAGGGATAATGCAATAGAAGAATATCAATCCAGAATTAAACATTTAGAATCATCAAAAGCGCAAGGAGAAGGTAAGGAAAAGTGGACAGCCTCTGGTTCTGGAGGGAAATATATCCCCAAGCAGAGGGGAATTAGGTACCTAATTCCTGGTCAAAGGGAAACCTAAATATAACTTACAAAATTGTTTATAGATTGATGGCTCAAGACATTGTGCAAGTCTTATTTTAATTGACATTGTTGACAATATTAATCTGTGCACATCCTTTCATATCATTAAAAGCTCCCGTTTATTTCTTTCAAACTGAAGGCTTCAAAGCCTTTTTTTTCCGATTGATTTGGCATTGGCGTGTGAAACACAGAAATAATACAGAAGTACATTTGTAGAAAGAAGTGGTGAAATAAGACCACACCGTTTAAGAAGAACTTCCAGACACCAACATTTTATGACTCTAAAACCATACTCACTCATCAAATGTTTGTGATGTGGCTGTCACAAAGGAATATCAGCAGAGAGAGGGTGTTAAAACCAGAGGAGTCTAGCTCCGGGTCCTCTCATTGTAAATCATTAAATCACAACTTTGATTTTTACAATCAGCCCTTGAGTTTATTTAAAATCACGAGTCCCACCTAGAAATAGACAACAACATTTCTGTCTGGAAAGGATGACGTCCAGGTTTGGAGCAGAAACATCTATCAAAGGAAGGAGGTTCTTTGGGAAGGCGTCCTGCTGCCATTCCCCAGCCACACTTCCTCTGCCTTATGAGTCATGTGGAGCATGCTCCTTTGTCTGAGGTGAACTCTGCAGTGGATATTTTGCAGAAATAGAAAAATTAAGATAGCACTGTACATTTTTGCAGCCTCCCATAGTTTCCACGTTTTCATAGACTTTTTCAAATTTACTAAAGCAAGTCAATTACATATTGTTGTCCTCAGTTTGTCAATGAAAATTAAACTAATATGGTGTCCTGTAGCCAAATTTAAAAAGCTAGTCAACAACAGATGCAATATTCGGAGCTGGTTATTTGGAAAATGTATCTAGTATATCTTTTTTTCATATTCTCAAGTAAACCTAATAACAGGTACAGGATAATGGATTCTGGATTTGGCAGTAACAATAGGTGGTGGACATATTCTCAACGATCTGGTCATACTATATTCCTACATGAAACTACTGAGAACTGACAGTGTTCATAATCAATTAAAGGTACTAAGTGTTGGGCTGCTAACCTCAAGGTCAGCAGTTCTAAACTATAAGCTGCTAGTGGAAGAGAGATGTGAAAGTCTGAAAGTCACACAGGCAGTTTTCTCTTGTCCTGTGATGTCCCCATGAGTCAGAATTGACTCAACAGTAGTGAGTTTGGTTGAGTTTGGGTTCTGTTATTAGATATTAAAATTGTCCTTAAAAATACTCACCCAGGGGAGGCATGAAGAGGAGTATGACTTGCCACTTTTGTTCTACTGATTTACTGCTCAGTTAGAGGATTTTCATAAGCTAGACACCTATAAAATCTGTAGTTTTATATAGACTTATTACTCTCCAATACATTTTAAAGAAATAAGCAATGAAACCTAAAACCCAACTCTTATAGAGTCAACTACATAGCCACACTGTATAAGGTTTCCAAGTCTGTAAAACTTGAAATCTCAGACAGTGGAA
This sequence comes from Tenrec ecaudatus, assembly GCF_050624435.1. Classification (NCBI taxonomy): domain Eukaryota; kingdom Metazoa; phylum Chordata; class Mammalia; order Afrosoricida; family Tenrecidae; genus Tenrec; species Tenrec ecaudatus. The sequence goes on along the minus strand of NC_134532.1, from coordinate 92,900,735 downwards.
CGTATAAAATATGAATCTATGAAAATTGGGAGTTGTCAAAAATGGAATGCATAAAGATCAATATCCTAGCCATTAGTAAGCTGCAATGGATGGTATTGGACCTTTTTAATCAGAAAATGATATCATTTCCTAAACTGGGAAAGACAAATTCAAGAGGAATAGGTTCAACTTCATCTCCAAAAGAACATTTTGAATGGATTTCCTTGCACTATGCCATCAGGGCTGCGGTGATGTAAATACTATTTAAACTTGTGTCTCAATCACTAAAGCCAGTAATAAAGATATTGAAGAATTCTACTAACTTTTTCAAAATGATGCTGATCAAGCACACAATCAAGATGCATTAAGTGCTCACAATCAGAAAGCAAATGTTTGAAACAAAGTAGAAGGATCATAGTTAGAAAATAAATCCTTAGTTACTGGAGATAACATGATAAAATTTTGCAAGACCAAAGATGTTCATGGTGAACACATTTTTAAAGATAAGTGTGACTATAAAACAGAACTTGCTAGATGTGCTACACAGGAATCAATTGACTGCACTTATGACAAGAAGCTACAGAAAGTTCAGTATTGTCAGCACAAAAAAAATTATGAGCTGACTATGAGGAGACAGCATTTTCCCTGTCATATTTTGGGTGAACTCCAACCTGACAGACCCATCTATTGGTAATACTCAACTAGTGGCGAGTCCTTCTGAAGTGGATTAGTAATCTTCCTTCCTAATCTGTTCCTAGTCTGCGATGTCACTGAAATCTGTTCACCACCGGTGGCTGTGCTTGGCCGGGTTGTCTAGAGAAACAAACTAGTGACACAGCTATGTACCAGAAAGAACACTGTATCAAGAAGGTGCCCTAGCCCAGTCCAGCTCTAGTCCATAGGTCCTAACCTAGCTGGGTCCCTCTTCAGACTCATAGAAGTACAGGCAGATGACACTGAAATGTGAAACAGGCAACAGGAAGGTCACAGGCAGGTGGATGCAGAGTTATGTGGACCCAAGGTCTGTGGGTACCTGGCAGGGCACCAGAAACCCTCAGGGTTGGGCACCCACCTGGTTCTACTCCTGGAGGCAGCACCGAGTCCCAGCCAGCAGGAATGTAAAGGGACAAAATGAAGTAGATCCCAGAGACTAAGGTTATGCCCGAAGGCGGTATCGTCAGCCTTCCACTTGATTACAGGTTAGGTTCTGCCCTTACCTCCGCACAGGTACCATCAAGCTGACGTAAGATCTAATTGACACAGTGACTCTGCTAGTATTCAAAATATTGCTGGCATAATTTCAAAAATGACAGCACCACACACACTACCACAGTCTGAATCCTAGTTCCGATTCGAGAATAACTCGTTCTCACATCATGTCCCTGCTAAACACCTGTTCTCTGGAAGAGAGCACAGAAGATATGGGCGCTGTAACAAAGTGTGGTTAGGAAATTAGATGGTGTCCAGTTATCAGATAAAATAAAGTCTCGGGTGTTCAAGGCTTGTTTCCAAACAAGCAGCCATCTAAATAAGATATATGTCTTCTAAGTCCACATGGAAGAAGCACTCCAACATCAGTGACCAAAGATTGAAAATCATATCATCTGAAACCAAAGGAGGAAATAGTACCAGAACTCAAATGATGAGAATCTAGTTTGCAGAAGGCTATGGAAGACAGTGGGAGCCCCAAATACATTTTGTGAGATCTATACAGGAAATTAGTCTCCAATGCTTTCCTTATATACATAATGGAGGAATGGGAGTAAACGGGATACAACAGAGTAAATTGGACAGATGACTACAGGAGATCAAAATGCTAGGCCTGACTTGAGGAGTTACAACCTTGTCATGTTTCCCCCATTACACTTGGGACCTGGTCTGGTTTCCAACATTTTCTGTTTTGTTCTTTCCCCCTTTTCTTCCCCCTCCCATTCATACTGGGGTGTAGCTCCGATGTATTTTGTCATTGGGGGAACCCTCTTCAATTTTTATTATATTCTTTTTTGTTTGTTTTTTTGGTGTGTGTGTATATGAAACCCAGGATTGATGAACCTATAGAGACAGCAAGTGGAATAAGGGTTCATTGGGGGTCCTGTGGGGGAAGGTGGGTGAGGGGGTGTCAAGGGAAACTGATATTAAGGAGGTCTAGAAGTAAGAGAATGTTTTGAAACCGATCGTGGTGACAATTGTACAACACTGTTTGAGTGATTGAACTATGCAATGATATGATATCTGTATTAGCTACCAATAAAATAGGTCTTAGAAAAAAAGAAAAACTGAAGGAATAAAAGACTCGCTGGACCAAAAAGATTTGGTTGACATAGACGAATTTTAAGAGGTATTATGTGATTAACAGCTGATATGTTGATGGAAGAAATCCAAGCTTCATTTTTTATTAACAATCAAAAGTCTTAGAATTGATGGAGTACAAATTGAATTTTTTTTTAATGATGAAGATCTGGAAGTACTTACTAGTGTACACCAAGAAATTTGGAAGATGGCTGCCTGGCAATTAAATGGATAAGATCTCTATTTATGTACAGTTCAAAGAAAAGTGACTCAAGAGAATGCATACATTGTCATATCAGTTTAGTAATATATCAAACAAGTAAATGTTTGTCAAAGATCATTAACAAATCAAGTGCTCAGAGACAAAGAGCTGACAGAAATACAATCCAGATTCTGAAGAGGGCATGGGAGATGATATGTTGCTGATGTCAGATGGATCTTGATTGAGAGCAGATAATATCAGAAATTTGTTTATCTGTGTTTGATTGATTATATCAAGGTATTTGACTGTGTGGAATTTGTGCTAGGCCAGGTCGACTAGAAAAACAAACCCAGTGACACTCATATATGTGTAAGAAAGAGCTTTATATCAAGAACTATGTATCAAGGAAACATGTTAACCCAGCCCAACTCAAGTCCACAAGTCCAATACTAGTCCATAAGTGTCTTCAGAATAGTGCAGCACATACAATGATGTAGAATGCAGGACGATCACAGGCCGGTATGTAGAAAGCTGCTTGAATGCAAGGTCAGTGGCAAGATCGCAGGGCTCCGGAACCAGCAATTCTCCAGGTGGTAAGCAATTAGGAAGTTCAAGGCAGAGAGTGGGAGGTTCCCTGGGTCTCCTTTATGAGAAGGCCATGTCCACAAGGCTAGCACCATCAGGTTGAGCCCAATTGACACATTTAATACAACTCCTTCACCCTTATATATCTTCAAGTTGGCATACAATTATGTCGCTACCACAGAATTATAACAAATATTGATAGAAATGAGAATAGGAATTCCAGAACACTTAATTGTGGCAATCACCCACAAAATCGTAGAGCACATTGACAGCAATCTGCTCGATTCAGAAGAGTATATAGACTAAAGGATATAATTGGGGATATCAGATGTATCTTGGCTGAAATCAGAGAATGCTGAGACATTAGACTGTGTGGACCATAAAAACTCTGAACAACCTTGAGAAGACAAGGAATCCAAGAATACCTCCTTATGTTCATGAGGAAACTGCATGAATCATGAGGCAATTGTGCAAACAGATCAGGGAATGGTATACAATAAGGAAAGGTGTGTGTCAGGGTTGTACACTCTCACCACACTTTTTCAATCTGTATGCTATGCAAATAATCTGAGAAGCTGGATTATACAAAGATGATAAACTGAGGATACATTGAAGTTGACAAGGATTTCATCTTGGTTGGACCCACAATCAGCGCTCATGGAAGCAGCAGTCAAGAGATTAAAGGATGCACTGCCTTGGCAATTTTGTGGTAGGGTTGCTTTGATTCGGAACTGACTCAATGGCACCTTACAGCAAATCGGTGTGCTAAATTAATCATGTAAGAAGCTGTATGATATGAAGAAGGCTACTGCATGAGGATCGAGTAAGACTACCCACATTTTGCTGACTACACAAACTTGCAAACTGAGTTGAAAAGCAATTAGTGATGAAGATAAAAGGCTGTAATTTTCAGTGTGGATTGCAACTCAATGTGGAGAAAAAATATCTCATATCAGGACCAACATCATGATTAAAGTTGTGAAGATCCAGTTACATGGATCCACAATAAAAACTTATGGAAGTATCGGTCAAAATACTAAACAGCATATTGTACTTGGTAAATCTGCTGCACAAGAGCTCTTTAAAATCTTTAAGAGCAAAGATGTCACTTTGATGTCACATTGAAAGATGTCACCTTATCAAAGCTATTTTTCAGTTACTTCATATGCAGGTGAAAGCTGGGCAGTCAATAAGGAAGACTGAAGATGAACTGACAATTTTTGAATTACGGTGCTGGTGAAGATTACTGAAAGTAGCATGGACTACCAGAATACAAATCAGTCTTGGAGAAAGTACAGCCAGAGTGCTTCATAGAAGCCAGGATGATGAGACAGTCTAATGCACTTTTGATATGTTATCAGGGGAGACCAGTGCTAGGAGAAGAACATATCTTTGGTTAAGGAGAGGTTCATCAAAAAGAGTAACACCTTCCAAAAGATAGTTTGTGCAGTGGTCACCACACTGGGCTGCGCCGTGAGAATTTGAAAATGTTTGCAGAACCAGGCAGAGTTTCAATTTCTTTGGACATAATGCTGTTATGGGTCTGAAACAACTCAATGTAATTTCACCCTGATAACAAGTTTAGTGATTAGCAAACTCTCCTGCCCATTTCCAGCTAAAAATCACCTCATTTTCTAATCCCCTTTTCTGAGAAGATATCGAATCTATGTATATAAAATTGCCATTAGATTATAGTGTGTTGTTCAAAGGTTTATAATGAAGATTCCCAGAAGTGAATATAATACTAGATGTTTTAGGACACACTTGTTAAATTTAATTAATATTAGGAATAAATTAAGATCATAACTGAAAATTCTAATAGTTCCATTCATTCATTGCTTCACATCAAATTTAATTTATAGTAACCCCATAGGACAGAGTAGAGCTGCCCTTTTCAGTTTCTCAGGCTATAAATTTTTATGGGAACAGAGAGCTTTATCTCTCTCAGAGTTGGGGAAGTTGAACTGCTGACCTGGTTGTTACCAGGCCAAGCCATAACACACTACTCCATTGGGGCTTCTTCTGATTCCATTAGATTGGAAATTTTGGACCTAGAATTAATTAATTACTCAAAGAAACTCTCTTTTTTTCTTTTGAGGAGCCCTGGTGACTTAGTGATTACACATTAGGCTGCTAACCACAAGGAAATGAGATTGAAACCACCCATTGCTCCGCGGGTGAAAGATGGGGGGTTCTACTCTTGTTAAGAGTTGCAGTCCTTCAAACTTACAAGGGCAGTTCTATTTTGTCACAGAGAGGCTCAATGAATCAACATCATCTCAGGACAGTGAGTGTGAAGTGACTTTGAAATTTAATTTATGTATGTGGAGACCAGAAGTCCTTGGGTTGCAGTGTTTTAAAAACTCATCTATAACACACTTTTAGTGCGTTGTCTCAGTGTCACATGGTCAGTCTGGGCCAGTCCTGGCCCTGAGTCTCCAGTGTTGTCCCCCTTAGGGCCCTGGGCCTTTGAAGGACGATGTGTTTCCTAGTGGGATCAGCCATATTATCCACTCTGTCCATTGGCTATTCAGAGAGGGGGATATCATCCAGGCTTACTGGGCCAGGATGTGCTCCACTCTCTCTTCCTCTCCCTTCTTTGGCTCCCTTTTGTGCTGATCTGGAATGCCCCTTTCCCCTAGCTGGAGCTTCAGTGCCGTTCTCTCAAGTAAATTCTTCTGGGGTGAGGGGAAGTTGTCCACGTAGCTGGTTTGGAGGCTGAGCCCTCAGGCCCCTCCACTGGCTCCCCACTCCTGTTGGCACACTGCAGTCGACTGGCACTGACTTTATATCTGGTCCCTCTTTCCCTGTGGAGACACAGGGAGCCCCCAAGGGAGTACTAAGGACAGACTCTGAGGCCAGAGCATGATACCCCATTGGACCTGACTGAAGGACACATCTAGAGATCAAAAATCAGACCTTTATCTATTTGCAGACTTTTCTTTGCTTTAAATTTTTTTCTTTTAATTAATTTATTCTTCTACAGGTGATTGATTTCCTTTTTTATTGTCATAGCTGTGTTCTCACTCATTGCCCATGTTCAATGACTTGATTTTTGGTAGATATTATTATCTCCATAGATCTATCTAGATAAGATGGACTGGATGAATAATCTGAAGGAGAAAACAATGGGACCAATGGTTCTGGGGGGACATGGGAGAGGGGGATGAGGGGGCAGGGAGGTCGTGCTGAGCAACCAAGGGACAGGGGAAAAATAAGTGATCCAAAATCAGTAGCAATGAAGGTTTGAGTGGCCTGGTAGGGAGTCATCAAGTGCAAAGTAACCAAGAGAAATTACTGAAACCCAAATGAAGGCTGAGCATGATAGTGGAACAAGAGGAAAGCAAAAGGAAATAGAGGAAAGAACTATGTGAAAAATGGTATTTATAGAGGTCCAAAGACTGGAATGTACATATGTAAATATACTTATATGAGTGTGGGGTAAACAGATCAATGCACATATATTTAGAGGTTTAGTATTAAGGCAGCAAATGGACATTGGGCCTCCACTAAAGCCCTTACTCAATGCAAGAATACTTTGTTCTAATGAATTGCATTCCACAATGCACACCTTCCTGACACGATTGCTGAAGAAAAATGTGTGCATAGCAAATGTGGTGAAGAAAGTTGACAGTGTCCAGCTACCAAAAGATAAAGCATCTGGGGTCTTAAAGGCTTGAAGATAAACAGGTGGCCGTTTAGCTGAGAAGCATCAAAGCCCACAAGGAAGAAGCAAAGGAGCCTGTCTGACCACAAGGAGCAGAAGGGAGCAGTGGCTGAACACAAGGTGTAGAAGAGACCAGTTATCAGACATCAAAGAGCTAAAAACCATATCAGTGGGTGCTCACCTTCCTGACATAACCACTAAAGACAAACGTGTGCATAAGCAAATGTGGTGAAGAAAGCTAATGGTGCCCGGCTGTCAAAAGACATAGCGTCTAGGGTCTTAAAAGCTTGAAGATAAACAAGTGACCATTTAGCTGAGAAGCATCAAAGCCCACAAGGAAGAAGCAAAGGAGCCTGTCTGACCACAAGGAGCAGAAGGGAGCAGTTATCAGACAGCAAAGAGCTAAAAACCATATCAGTGGGTGTCCACCTCCTTGATACGATCAATGAAGACAAACGTGTGCATAAGCAAATGTGGTGAAGAAAGCAGATGGTGACCAGCTATCAAAAGATATAGCATCTGGGGTCTTAAAGGCTTGAAGATAAACAAGTGTCCATATAGCTCAGAAGTATCAAAGCTCACATGAAGAAATACACCAGCCTGTGTGACCATGAGCTGTCGAAGGGATCGGGTATCAAGCATGAAGGAACATAAAATCATATCATTGAAAATGTGGGTGGGTGCAGAGTGGAGACTCAAAGTCCAAGGGTAGCCAACTGGACACCCCTTGCTGAAGGGTTGTGGGGAGGAGATGAACCAGGCAGGGTGCAGGGTAGCAACAATGTAACATATAACTTTCCTCTAGTTCTTGAATGCTTCCTCACCCCACTATCATGATCCCAATATTACCTTGCAAATCTGGCTAGACCAGAGAATGTACATTGGTACAGATAGCAATTAGAAATACAGGGAATCCAGGACAGATGACTCCTCCAGAACCAGTGATTAGAGTGGCGATGCCTGGTAGGTGGAGAGAATGTGGGGTAGAAAGGGGTAACTGATTACAGGAAACTACATGCAACTTCCTCCCTGGGGGAGGGAAAGAAGAGAAGAGGGCAGGGGGAGATGTCAGAAGGTATAATATGTGACAAAATAATAATAATTTATGACTGATGAAGGGTTCACAGGGTGGAGGCGATTGGGGAGGGAGGGGGGGAATGGGCAGCAGATATTAAGGGCTCAAGTAGAAGGCAAATGTTTTGAGAATGCTGACGGCAACAAATGTACATATGTTCTTGACACAATGGATGTGTGTATGGATTGTGATAAGAATTGTATGAGCCCCCAATAAAATGATTTAAATAAAAAAAAATAAACTAATCTACTCAATGACAGACATTGGAAACACTATAGAACATGTCCACTAAGTTCTATAGGGTCTTTATGAATCAGAATCAGCCAACAGTAATGGGTTTGGTTTGGGTGTGCTATGTAGGAAAAAGGAGGGAAGGCACTGTAACAGTTAATTTAATGCATATGCCACTGGATGATCGTGCAATGAATGTAAATAGTCTATTTCCCATACTCTAAAAATTTTACCTTGTATCTTCTCCAAGTGCTTCTCTTTCACAGGATAGTCTGGAAACACTCTACTTAGAGAGTTTATTTAGCCTCTAATATTGGAAAAAATATAATGTTTCTTCTGGGTCTCTTTAAAGTAACCATTGAGTACTGTACTATCAATACAGAAACAGGTAGGGCTCCAAAGGATGCTAGAGGATGTTCCATACAAACACATGAAAAGACCATTGCTATGGTATTGTTTTAGATCTATAGTTAGACATTTCTAAGTGGGTAGGATCTAGACTGTATGAATTAAGATCTTTGAGATTTTTTAAGGTATATATTATTCCTTTTTAAAGTTTCTAAAATTTCAACCAATATTAATGGTTTCTATTATGATGTGTCTCACTTTAAAAATGTTACTCAATCAATAGTGTGTTTATTATTCTCCTAAATGTGAAAAATATATGGTCAGTATGATCCTAATTCAATCCCTATTCTAAAAGAAGTGTACAGAGGGTACATCTCAGATCACAGAGGTTTCCAAGAGTAAAGATTTAGAATGTTAAGACTATGTCATGTTTGATTACTCTTCTAAATCCCCTCTCCATGCTGAATGTCTAGTTCAGTGGTTTTCAATTCAGTGGTATTTTGTGTGTTCAGTGCCAATGTCTAGAGACTTTTGTATTGCTATAATTTGGATGGAGGACGGTTTGAAAGTAGCATACAGTCAGTAGAAGGAGGGATGTTGTTAAAGATTCTGCATCATGCAGGACATTATTATCACAACAAAATGTCCCACAGAAACTGTCAATAGCCATGATCCCCAAACAAAACACAACTTCACTGCTGTCGAGTCCGTGCCCACTCATAGAGACTGCGCTGTGAGTTTCCAAGACTGGAACAGTGAATAGAGTAGAATGCCTGTCTTTCTCCCGCTGAGCTGCTGGTGCTTAAAACTGCCGACCATGGGGACCACAGCCGACCACTTCACCACTAGCCCAGCAGGACTCCTTTAGAACAGAAAAGTATTCATTGATTTGTCAGAAATCCAGTTGAAGCCAGATACTGTACTGAGTGGCTATAGTCATGAGCAAGATAGTCCACACCCATGTCCTCAGTAGAATGTGTAGCATCCTTAGAAAGAAGCTTGATAAATAAATCACATAAAACTATAATCATGAACTGTGTCAAGAGCTATGCAAACTCAAAGTTGAGTTTGTCTATATGACTCAGAATAGATCAGTCCAATGGACTTAACGATATGAGTTTATTTTCTTCATATTAGTTAAGAGTTTCAGGAGTGTAAATGCCGGTGATCTTTTTGGGCTTATCCTTGTGGTTGTTATATTCTATCATTACATCTGAGTGACAGGTTATGGTAAGGAAGAAAAGACAAGAACACAGCCGTTTTCTGACTAAGGGTACCACTCTTTTCATTCATTTCCCTGAAAGCCAGTCTCCTTTCAGTTTATTGACCATAAGTCATCTTGTGACCCTTTTGACTATGAGGTGGGTCAAAAATATATTTTGGATTTATATATTACTTTTTAAATCATGTTATTTGGGACTCATACAACTCTTATCACAATCCATACATAAACCATTGTGTCATACATCCAAATGTACATTTGTTGCCCTCATCATTATGAAAACATTTGCTTTCTACTTGAGCCCTTGATATCAGCTCCTCATTTTACCCCGTCTTCTCCACCTTCCCTCACTCATAAACCCTTGATAATTTATAAATTATTATTATTTTTTCATGTCTTACACTGACTGATGTCTCCCTTCACTCACTTTTCTGTTGTCCATCCCTCAGGGAAGGGGTATATGTAGATCATTGTGATCAATTCCTCCTTTCTTCCCCCACCTTCTCCTTAGCCCCCTGGTATAACTACTCTCATTATTGGTCCTGAGCTGTTTATCTGTCCTGGATTCCCTGTGTTTCCAGCTCTTATCTGCACCAGTATACATGCTCTTGTCTAGATGGATTTGTAAAATAGAGCTGGGATCATGAGAGTGGGGGTGGGGGGGAGAAAGCATTGAAGAACTAGAGGAAAGTTGTATGTTTTAATGGAGCTATACTGCACCCTGACTGGCTCAACTCCGCACCGTGACCCTTCTGTAAGGGGATGTCCAGTTTCCTACAGATAGGTTTTGAGTCTCCACTCCACACTCCCCTCCATCCATAGTGATATGATTTCTTGTTCTCTGACACCTGATAACTGATCCTATTGACGCCTCCTGATCACACAGGCTAGTCTGCTTCTTTCATGTGGGCTTTGGTGCTTCTCAGCTAGATGTCTGCTACTTTATCTTCAAGTCTTTAAGATCCCAGATGCTATATCTTTTGATAGCCAGGCACCATCAGCTTTCTTCATCACATTTGCTTATGCACCCACTTGTCTTCAGCGATCTTGTTGGGAAGTTAAGCATCATGGAATGCCAGTTTAATAGAACAAAGTGTTTTTGCACTGAGGGAGTACTTGAGTAAAGGCCCAATGTCCATCTGCTACCTTAATACTAAGCCCATAAATATATGCACATAAATCTACTTCCCTGTCATCATATATAAATATATTTAAATGTATATATGCCTGTATTTAGACCTCCATAAATGCCCTCTGCCTCTTAGTTCTTTCCTCTATTTCATTTTACGTTCCCCTTGTCCCACTGTCATGCTCATCCTTCATTTGGGTTTCAGTAATTTCTCTTGGTTACATTGCCTTTGCTCAAGCCCTACAAGGCCTTGTACACCCTCCTCATCATCAATTTTTGAATGACTTGCTTTTCCCTTGTCCTTGGGTTTGTTAACACCCACTACCTTGCCCCCCTCTAATGTTCCCCCAGAACTGTTTGTCCCATTGTTTTCTCCTCCAGAGTGTTTATCTTACCTATCTTATTTGGATAGACCTGCAGAGATAATAATATTCACAAAAAACAAAACAGAGTAAAACAAAGCAACAAAAGAAAAAACAACAACAAAAATGAAAAGCCTGTAAGTAGTTCAAAGTCTGTTTGCTGACTTTTAGGAGTGTTTTCTGTTCAGGTCTGATGGGGTGCCGTGCCATGACCCCAAAGTCTATTTTTGGTATTCCCTGGGGACTTCCTTGCTCTGCTCCCCTTGTTATTCTGTTGCATGCCCTTCATGTTTCACCTCAGTGTGGTGGGGTCAGATTGGGTGAAATTCCTGCACTGTCTCTCATGTTGTCCCCCATAGGGTTATGGGTCAGTGAGGGACATCGTGTCTCATAGTGGGGCCGAGCCTATGGTCCTTTCTGTTCCATTGGCTTCTCTGAGCAGCAATATCATCCTCAGGGCTTGGGAGCCAGGATGTGCTCCACTCTATTTTCCTCCTCCTTCATTTGCTCCTGTGAGCTCTGACTACACATGTCCCTCTCCCTGAGCTGTAGCCTTGGTGCCGTCCTCTGAAGTAAATTGTTCTGTGGGGAGAGGGTTTGTCCACATAGTTGGGATTGGGACCAGCCCCTCTATATTTTGTTTTTAAATCAGAACACATTTCTAGACACTGCTAACAAAATTTAGTTTTTGGTGAAAGGAGAAGAGAGAAATGTAACTAGATACCCATGACACAATGACGACAAAGAAAACTTCTAGGAACTTTGAACTCAATTTAGAAAGCCTAGGAAAGATGATCTGTGCAAGTGGAATTTTAGTTAGTATTATAAATGAGGAGAATTAGGTATTTATTAGAGGATAAGACGACAACTTACATCCCCATCCTCACCATTCCCAAATGGGAGGTATAGCTTCTTTAAAATAGATTACTTTTTTAGGAGCAAACTCCAGTTTACAAGGAAGTCATTGCTTTGAATCGAATATTGTAATGTGTGAAAGAACTTTTGAACCAATGTGTTTGAATTATGGTGCTGGTGAAGAATGGTGAAAGTACTGCTGGAAGAACAAACAAATCTATCTTGGAAGAAGTACAGCCAGAGCGCTCTTTAGAGCAAAGATGATGAGACTTCGTCGCATGTACTTTGGACATGTTGTCAGGAAAGACATCGTGTTTGGGAAATCTCAGGGCAGCAAAAAAGAGGAAGGCTCTTAAGGAGCCAGATTGACACAGTGTCTGCAACAATGGGCTCTGGCGTGGGAACAATTGTGAAGGTGGCATAGTCCAGGGCAGGGTTTCATTCTGTTGTGTATGGAGTGCTAGAAGCCGGAACCAACTGATGGTCCCTAATAACATGATAAAAATACTATAATTAAAGAAACAGATGATTCTTCAGAGATTTTCCCCCCATTGATGTCAGTTATCTATTAAAAAAACAAATAAACAAACAAACAAAAACCTGTGTAAGCTTTTGTTTTTCTACCCAATTTTGAGGCTTGAAGGAAGGATTGTCTGAGTCATTGTCTCCATTGCAACCACTTTACTAAGTCAAGACAAAGGTTTTCATTTGCATCTGCAGTAAAAAAAAAAATCATTGCATTAAGATGGAGCATGGCACCTGCTCTCCTCTGACTACAAAGGGGTGAGGCAGGAGCATCAGCATCAGCATTAGCATCAGTTCACGTCTCCCTTCTATGAGGAAGAGGTCAGGCACACTCCTGATCAATTCTGACACCAAGCAGTCATGCACAGCGCTCTCCACATGGCAATAATCCAGGCAGCGCAGCGCCCCCATAGACCATGTTCATGATTACGGGCTTTATTAAGGAAGTGAGCAGGTTAAAATGCAGGATTAAAATGTTAAAGCTAGGGCAGTCCTCTCTGACCAAAACGGGCTCTTCTCTGCTGTGGTCAGAGACAGACCTCTCTCAGTCCTTTAGCTTGTCCTCTGCCCTGTTAGGGCAATTTTATAAAGCCCTAAAGTCATTGCTGATAAATACCCAGTAGGCACTCCACTGTCACAAGGCTTAGTCTGGAAGCACTCTGCTCTAGTTTAATGCTTCACAAACCAAGTGACCCGACTTAAGAGTCTAGAGGCACTACTCACAGCAAAACCCCCCCAAACCTCTGCCCTATGGTACTCAGCTTTATGTGGTCCATAGGCCAGGAAGCTCACCCTACTTCACCAGTCTGGATTGTTTCTAGCTCTTTATTCTGCTATCAGCATTCTGCTGCTGCTTCTCTGATACCACAGGTTTCTATCCCGGGATCGAGGAGATTCAGCACACAAGGGTCTTGGGTCTGAAGAATATGATCGTCCTTGCTTATCTTGATAGTAATGACTTGTCCATTCTGCTTCTGAGATGGCTCATTTTAAACCCAGCAGCATGGCAAAACAGAGCAATACCTCACTGGGTTTGAAAGTTTTAACATCCCAATTGAATGATATAATCCTATCAGCATCTCCCTCTATCGTCTCTTATCTAAACCCATCAGGAAAAAAATGTCTTTTGTTGAGTTACGAAGGCAGTGGTGAGATAAACCATATCAATTAATTCTGTGATCCAAACTAATCCTTCCAATGTGGTCCCTGAATTATCCTTGAAAAGAATAAGAAGCTAACAGAACAAACTCTGTTTCCCTCAAAGAAAAGTTAGATAAGAAGCCCCACTGAATTTACCTATGACTTAATCCCATTTCCCTAATTCTTTGATTTATTTTTCATTCATAAATTGGCTTGACAATCTTGCCTTTGAATGTCTAGCTTCAAAGTATTGCATCAAATGTATGACTTATCCCCTCCTGTCTCACCATGAGATAAGAACAAGTGATTAAAATCAAGTCATGTACCTCCTCATCTTACATTTGATTAATGTGAAAATGTACAAAGAAGGTACTTATAGTCATTGTTTTCTAAGTCATGAAGTCTGTCTTTAATGTGCTCGTTCCCTTGCTGAAACACTTCTGTGGAATTCCTGTACCGACCAGGAGAGTCTGGCTCCCTTCAAGGAGTGCTAGCACAGGAAATTTTGAAGAGTGAGATAAAATAGTAAAAGCGAGTTGACTGAATATTTCTTTTGTCTTCCCAGTGACCTTCACCAAATGAAAATAGCAATTCAAAGGGTAACTGGCAACAAAATCAGAAGCATTTGATGTGAAACTAAGTGTGGAAAAATCCAAAAGACAGAGAAATGGCTTCGAGGTAGATCATTTAGGAAACACTGTAGAAGAATCCCCCAAATACTAGCGTCATTTGTACATATTTCTTCAGTTGTTTCTATTCCTTTCTTCAAGAAATTTCGCATGTTTTTTTAAAAATCTTTTTATTGGGGCTCATAAGGCTCTTATCACAATCTGTACATACATCAATTGAGCAAAGCACCCTTATACATTCGTTGCACTCGTCACTCTCATAATTCACTTTCCGCTTGGGTTCCTAGAATCAGCTCGGTTTCCCTTTCCCCCCCCCCCAGCCCCCTCCCTCCCCGATCCCACCCCTGGTCCCTTGATAGTTTATAAATAATTATTATATCTTATCTTACACTCCCCGGCGTCTCCCCTCACCTGCCTCCCCATTGCCCTTCTCCCAGAGAGGAGGTTACACATAGATCTCCGAGATCGGTTCTCCCTTTCTACACGCCCTTCCCTCCTGGTGTCTCCACTCCCACCGCTGGTGTTGAGGGGTTCACCTGTCCTAGATTACCTGTGCCTCCAGATCCCCACTGCACCGCTGTACATCCTCTGGTATAACCAGGTCCGCAAGGCAAGGTAGAATTGGGGTCATGATGACTGGGAGGGGAGGAAGTGTTCAGGAACTAGAGGAAGGTTTTGAGTTTCATTGTTGCTACACTGAACCCTGAGTGGCCAATCTCCTCCTCACTACCCCTCTGGAAGGGGTGTCCAGCTGTCTACAGGTGGGCATTGGGTCCCCATCATGCACTCCCCCTCTTTCACGGTGATGTGATTCTCACCACCACCCCACCTTTGTTGTTGGAGACCTGGTCTCCTCTGTCTTTCATGGTCACCTATGTTGGTGTGCTGCTTCCGTGTGGGCTCAGTTGCTTCTGGGCTAGATGGCCGCTTATTTGCTTTCAAGCGTTTAAGTCCCCAGACGCTATATCTCTCAGTAGCCGGGCACCATCAGCCTTCTTCACCACACTTGCTTATGCACACTTTCATCTTCAACAATTATGTGGGGAAGGTGATCACACAATGATTGTTTTTGTTCCTTTGTATCTGCTACATGGTCCACTCAACACCTTGTTTTCGCTTAGGCCGTGTGCTTCTTCTCTGTGGGCTTTGTTGCTTCTGAGCTGGATGGCCGTTTATTTGCCTTTAAGACCCCAGATGCTATATCTTTTTGATAGCCGGGCACCATCAGCTTTCTTCACCACATTTGCTTACACACACATCTGTCTTCAGTGATCATGTCGGGAAGATGGGTATCCTGCAATGGCTGTTTAGCAGGGCGAGGTGCTATTGTATTGGGGGATTATGCATGAGGAGGCCCTATGTGCATCTGCTACCCTACAACTGAACCTATACATATATGCACATAAATCTATTGCCCCCATAATCATAAATATATTTACATATGTACATGTCTGTATTTAGGCTTCTCTGTATGCACTTTGCCTCCTACTCCTTTCCTCTATTTCCTTTCACTTTCCTCCCGACCCATTACCATGTTTAGCCTTCATTCTGGATTCAGTAATTCCACTCACCACCATGTTGACCAGTCTATGAAAACTCACTGGGCAGTGCATGGCACCTGACTTTTTAAATGTGAGATATGTACAAAAGATCATTTTAGAGCACCCAGGCCTTGGTTGAGCCCATTGTCGCAGCCAGGGTGTCAACCCATAATGTCCAGGGTCTTTCGCTTTTTCTGTCCCTCTATGTTACCAGGCATGATGTCCTTCAGATAGACATATCTGCAGATAATATGGCCCAATACATGGCATGAAATCTCAATATCCTTGCATCTAGGATGCATTCTGCCTCTACTTCTTCCAAGACACATTTGTTTGCTATTTAGGCAGTCCAAGGCACTGTCAATATTCTTTGGCAGCACCGTGAATCAGACACATACACTCTTCTTCAGTCGTTCTTATTTCGTGCCAAATATTCACATGTATATGAAGCAATTACAATGTACACGAAGAAAGGAAAAGGTCATTAAAAATGAAGGAAGATAGAAAAAACTAAAGTGGATATCAGAAGAGATTCTGTAATTTGCTCTTAATCATAGAGTAGCTAAAGCAAATGGAGGAAATGGTGAAGTCCAAGAGCTGAACAGAAAATGTCAAAGGACAGCTTGATAAAAAAGGTCAAATATATTGAAATGTGCAAAGTGCTAGAGTTAGAAAACCAAAAGAAGGTCAAAGGGTCACATATCATAAACGGAAAGAAGTGAAAAAAATCAAGGTGACTCAACAGATTGTGCAAGTTATAGAACAATATCATTGTTATCACATGAAAAATTTGGCTGAAGCTTATCAAACAATGGGTGTAGCAACAATTGACAGGGAGCAGCCCGAGGTTGAGGCTGGATTCAGAAAAGAACTTGGAACAAGGAAGATCATTGCCGATGTCAGATGGCTCTTAGCCAGAGTGAGAAAATACCAGGAAGATGTTTACTTTTGTTTTATGAGCGATGCCAAGGCATTAAGCTCTGTGGATTATAATAAATAAACTATGGTCAATTTTGTGAAGAGTGGGAATTTCAGAACATTTCATTGTGCTTTTGAGGAATTTGTACATGGATCAAGAGGCAATTGTATTTCTTTCTTTTGCTTGTTTGCTTTTTCACATAATAAAATATGATTTTAAATCAGGAAAGGTGTGTGTTGGGGTAATATCCTCTCACAAAATGCATTAAATATGTATGCTCAGCAAATAATCAAATAGGCTGAATTATATTGAAAATAATGTGGAATCAGGATTCGAGGAAGACTTATTAACAACACGTGATATGCAAATGATACAAACTTCCTTGCTGTAAGTGAGAACGTGAAAGACTTGGTGATGAAGATGAGGAATTGTATGGAATTGGAGTAATCAGTATAATTATAACTTAGTGAAAAAGCAAACAAACAAAAAATTACCCTCACAAGTGGATCAACAGGAACCATCATGATAAATGGAGAAAAGATTGAAATTTGTCAAGATTTTCATCTTGATTGGATCCACAACCAGTGCTCATGGAAACAACAGTCAAGAGATCAAATGACACATTTTATTGGGTAAATATTCTGCAAATATCCTCGTTAAAGTGTTGAAAAACAAGGATATTACTTCGAGAACTAAGGTGTGCCTGACCATAGCCATGGTATTTATGTGTGTGAAAGTTGGACATCAAATACCGAAGACCCAAGAAGAATTGATGCACTTGTATTATGATACCAGGGAAAAGGTTGAAAGTACTATACACTACCAGCAAACAAACAAATTTACCTTGACAAAAAGTATTGTGAAAATGCCTCTCGGAGACAAAAATGTCAAGACTGTTTCATGTACTTTGAACATGCTGTCCAGAGAAACATTCAGGGGTAGTGAATTATTTAATGTGACTCTATGCAAAGTCTCTATTGCCAATTGACCTTGTCTTGCATGGGACTTGTAATAAGGTGCCGGAAGATTCTGATAGGATTCACCTGTCATTAATTGCGAAAAAGATTCCCAGCAATGCTATCCTGCTTTGTATAAAATGAGCACTCCGAGTACCAGGAGAAAGGATATCATTACCAACCAAGGCCAGGAACGTCCAATGACCTCTGGAATCCATTACCTATGCAGTGAATTTCCTAGATGCAGAAGGTCAGCTGTAACATCAGAAGAGTAGCATTGGAACCTGGAGCCAGAGCAAGGCACAGAGTGGACTTCCCAAGCTAGGGAAAAGGTAAAGCTGACTGCTTTTGTGCAGGTGCGGATTACGGAGTGGGTGTGCCTCTGGGCACTTACTCCATGGCGCTGGGCTTGCTAACCCATGGAGCTTGAGCAGAATATCATTGGCTTGAGACTCCCAATAGAGTGGTATGCCCATTTAGGTGTTTATTAGCAAGCATGAAAAAACTTTGTGATGCTTCCTGATAAACCACTCAATCCTGATCATTTCTCACTGGCATTGCAACTTGTTAACTTCTTTAATAAACCATTGAATCACAAATTGTGTCTGTGAGTTCTATGTAGCCATTGAAGTGGATATTAGACCTTAGGGATCAAGTAGTGAATACTAGTGAAAATAACACGGACATCTTGCTTGCTAATGTAGAGAGACAGTGACAAAGGAGGACGGTCCTGGAAAACATGAATTAGCACAGTGGTTGCAACAGTGGGCGTAAACATAATGATGGTCAGGTGGCACAGGGCTAGGCAGTCCTGTCCACAGGGTTGCTATGAATCAGAAGCTACTCGATGGCATGAGGCAGCAACAATAACCTGAAGCAGTTGACAACTGGAGTCAGGGGCTCCTCAGTCCTCAAAGCAACATCCTTGCCTTTCAATACTTCAGACGTCTTGCACAACAGATTGATCCAATATTCCCTATGGCATAGTGCATACAGGATTGAAGCCTGCAAGGAAGTGCTAATCAATTTATATGTCTTATTTATATAATTATTCATTTGTGTTCCTTGAATGGAAGAGTAACTTAAATTTTGCTAACTATATGCAAACAGTGTGTCTTACCGAGTTCTTTGAAATCTAGTTCAATTGCATAAGAATCACCAGCAAAACTAGGCTAAGTATACTCTTTTCCAGGTCATTAGATTCAGATCCTTATTTGGAAAAGAAAACATCTTACTCTCAAAGTGTGTTTGTTGTGAATGTTTATAAATTCACTGTCATGAAGTCAATTCTGCTTCACAGTGACCAGATAGGACAGGGTACAATTGCCCCTCTGGGTTCCTGAGACTGTAATTCAAGCTAGGAGGAGAAAAACTCTTTTTTTTTCCTCCTGGGTAATGTCTATATAATTTATGTAATCATGTATTCTCACCAATGATAAAAAGAAAAGTCAAAAACTGCAACCATCAGGGTGTTTGAGGACTCAGTGAAAGAAGTCCCTTCTCAGAGGAGGGTAAATGTGATGCTGGCCTATGTGACTTCAGTAGCTTGGGGGACATGGCTCACTGTGCTCACGCACAGTGTGAAAATGCAACGCTTGCAGACACTAGCAATTGTGTAATTAAAATCTGTGAGAGGCAAATCGGATTGACTCAACAGTGGGCCAACTAAACTGTTCCTAAGTGAGCTTCGCATACATTCTTAGCCCTATTTTCACTGTTGAGAAAAGAGGGACGCTTTTATTCCATTTGCTCATAAAATGCCCAATGCAAGAATATCATTGTCTATACCTGAGGGTCCTTTAAAATCCCTGTCCACAAAAGGAGAGGGAGTGTAACTTTCTTGGATATTTGGTTAGTCTGTAGCTTTCCATAAAACTTAAACAGTTTGTCTAAAATAAGCAGAACCAATGAAAAGGAAAGGGATTTTGTTTTCAATGATCAAACTGGAAAAAATGACCAAAAATCCCTCTGGTTATTTTTAAAAAAAAATTCTATGTTCTCCTAACCATCATTTATGGGCCACGTGAGAGCTGAAAGAAAGGATGTTGAAGGCCCTGGAGATATGTAGCTGCATTAGCCAAGTACCAGAGCACATATAAAAGGCTTATAAAGCATTTGGCACTCCAATCTGACATATAAACTGTGCTATAATTGTCTTCATTTCCCCTGAACTCTGACTCATTCTTGGTTTCTTATTCTGATGATAGAAATGCTGACTTGAAGAAACGTTTGAAAATTTCTGCAGCTCAAATTAATTGTACTATATGGAATTTTAAAATGGGGAAATTATTGTCTTCCTTTGTAGTATAAGATATAATACTTCTTATGGCTTTTAAATTACTTCTTTGATTATAATATTTTCTCAAAAATAGAGAATAACATACAATGAAGAGTTAAGCATATTTGGGCAAGCATATCAATTTTGTAACTTTTTAAAACTATGGTGAGTATTACTATGATTGTTTAATATAGATGCTTGGTTGGAAGTTTTTATATGATTAATATCACACATGAAAGCATTTCTAGTTAATTTTTATCAATATCAGTCATGTTTTTATATTTCTAATATTCATCACCCTTAAACTATTTTATAATTAACAGTAAAGTCATCAAAAGACCATGAGAGACAAAAAAGGGGAAATGGAAACCTACAATTGATTCAATATTTCTTAAGGAATAATAGACTTAGAAAATAATGAGAAAAATGTAGAGATGCAATTTTGCTTTTATAAACTGGAAAAAAAAGAATATGTCCACATAGAGCATTAAATAATGGTGACTGACTTTCCCTTACTACAAAGAACTTCATAGTCTAGTCCATCCAATGTTATATTATTTAAATATTAATCAAATAAATACTGCAATATTAGATAGATAAATTTGTAAAAATTTAAAATGTTATTACTTTCATCATTATTTAACTGTCACATGAAAACTAAGAAAAATTATTTTTCTTAAGACAAAAATATTGTACATGAGTGAAGTATACTAAAAGACAGCAATTGGCAAATTTAACATTTTTATCATATGTGTCACAAAACAAGCCAAGTTATATATTTTCCACAGTTATTCTGGAAAATTACCTTTGTGTGTCCTTATAATTTGTCAAATTCCAGGATGCTATAGTAATCACTTTAAAGGACAAAGTACCATACAGAAAAAAAATGTGTGAGATTAAAATACCTCATAGCAGTGATAATTTATAACATTTATGGAGATCATCCAAAGAATTTGCAAAAAAGCAAAATAAATGAAATATCATCATAATAATTATAAGCAACTTTCAAAAGTAAAGAAGAGTAAGAAGTTGTGCATCCTTTAAATCCCCACATCCCTGCTTACTGAAACTTATCAATCCAGGACTCAAAATTGGCACCACAGAGAAATTGCTTGGAGGATGAAAGGCTCTGGAGCCTGAGAACCAAGATCTGGAACACAAGACAGATGGACACTTCCTGCAAATGCAATGAGTAAAGGTGAGTGTCTTCGGGCAGAAAGCTTGGGTGAGGAGTGGCTTCTTCCAGGCATTTAATTTGGGAGCTATGTTTGCTGACCCACAGATCCATCGTTTAACACCTTTGGGCTGAAAGGATACCAGATTGGCAGGTACTTTGAGCATTTATCAGCAGTATTAAACAATATATTGGTAGCATTCCCCTGCTTGATAGAGTAGGGGCTAATGCAGAAGAGAGAGGCCATTGGAAAGATGGATTGATACAATGGCAGCAGCAATGGGTTCAAACATAAGAACAGTTATGAGGATTGCAAAGGAATGGGCAGTGTTTCCTTCTGTTGCCCACAGAGTCCCTATGAGGTGAAATTGCTCAGAGGGCATCGAACATTGTCCTAGTAGGGCGGAGACCAAGGGGTCATGAAATGCCAAGAGCCCGAGAGAGGCCTCCCTGTGAGACTATCCTGCCCTCTCTAGTTCTGCTCCTGAATTGTTACCTGTTGACTTCCCCAACAAAATCCATCATTGTGTATGAAGTTTGGGTGCTCCGTGTGGCCAGTGCAATAAATTATCACACGTACCTGAGAAATAGGGACTGCTGTGGGGGGAAGGTGTCCGAATTGGTAAGAAGTTTGGAGGAGGGAAGCATATCTCCATCCTCACAGCAATGAGCTTTGATGCGGAGTTTCTCTTCCCAAGCCTATCTTGTGAGTTTTAAAGCAGTCAGATACTGCCCCCCCTCATGCCCCCATTGCCATCTCACTTTTTAAGAGAAGCAACATAAGTGATGACCTGCCATGTGGAAGCTCGGGGTCAGAAGTTTGAAAAAAACTGTTGTCATTGCACCATACAAGGGGACACTGCTGAGTCGTTTGCCATCCTCACACCCATTGCTGTGTTTGTTCCCATGTCCCAGCCATGGTCCCAATTCACCACGGTAAGGGCATCAAGGACCTTCATGCTCTCCAGGACCTCCACTTGATCAAGCATGTCCATTTCTAGGGATAATCTTCTTCTGATAAAATATCCAGAGAACATGAGACAAAATCTTGCCACCCTTGCTTTAAGGAGCATTCAGGCTGCCCCTTTTTCCAAGATAGCAGCCTATTTCATATTCGATATTCATATTTTAATGGCAATGGTTCGTATTCAGTCTTCTGTATTTCTTGCCAAATGTGCATGCATATGAGGCTATTGAGAATTCTGTAGCTTCTACTATCAAACGATATATTATCTGGGGTATTAAAGGCTTGAAGATAAACAAGCGACTATCTAGCTGAGAAGCCACGAGGCCCATATTGGAGAAGCACACCAGCCTGTGTGATCATGAGGTGCTGATGGGATCAGGTATCAGGCATCAAAGACACAGAACAAAAAATCATATCAAGTGAATGAGGGGGAGCACAAAGTGGGACCCAGAGCCCATCTGTAGACAATTGGACATCCCCTTACAGAAGGGTAAGAAGGAAGAAAGGAGCCCGTCAGGATGCAGTACATCACTGATAAAACATACAACTTTCCTCTAGTTCTTTAATGCTTCCTTCCCCCTCCCCCACTGTCATGACCCCACTTCTACCTTACAAATCTGGCTAGACCAGAGCATGTATACTGTTATAGACAATAGCTCACAACACAGGGAACCCAGGACCGAAATAAAAGTATTGCTCTCAGGAGGGTAAGGGAAGGTGTGGGGAAAAATGGGAAACCAAACCCCATGATCTATATATAATCCCCTCCCAGGGAGAACAACCGAAAACTGAGTGAAGGGAAACAGCAGCTGATGTAAGACATGAAAAAAATATATATCCAGGGTTCATGAGAGAGGGATGGTGGGGGAGGGTAAGGGCTCAAGTAGAAAGAAAATGTTTTGAAAATGGTTATGGCAGCATATGTAAAAATGTTCTTCAACCAATAGATGGATAGATGGATGAATTGTGATAAAAGCTGTAAGAGCACCCAATAAAATGATTAAAAAAAGAAAGTGCTGTGGATTTTGCCAGGCACACCACAGTCTTCAAACTGCTATCTTTTAAAAAATCATTTTTCATACAATTCTTATCACAATCCATACATACTTCCATTGTGTCAAGTATATTTGTATATTTGTTGCCATCATCATTCTCAAAACACTTGCTTGCTATTTGAGCCCTTAATATCAGCCCCTCATTTTCCCCCTCCCTCCCCACTCTCTCATTAGCCCTTCATAATTCATAAATTATTATTATTTTGTCATATCTTACACTGTCTGATGTCTCCCTTCACCCACTTTTCTGTTGTCCATTCCCCAGAGAGGAGGTTATATGTAGATCCTTGTAATCAGTTCCCCCTTTATACCCTA
Organism: Tenrec ecaudatus; assembly: GCF_050624435.1. Lineage (NCBI taxonomy): Eukaryota > Metazoa > Chordata > Mammalia > Afrosoricida > Tenrecidae > Tenrec > Tenrec ecaudatus. The sequence goes on along the minus strand of NC_134532.1, from coordinate 92,877,292 downwards.
CCTTCCTTCTACCCTCCTGGTAACGCCACTTTCACCACTGGTCCTAATGGGGACAGCTGTCCTGGATTGCCTATGTTTCCAGTTGCTATCTGTACCAATGTACATCCTCTGGTCTAGTCAGATATGTAAAGTAGAATTGGGATCATGATAGTGGGGGGAGAAAGCATTTAAGAACTAGAGGAAAGTTATATGTTTCATCATTGCTACCCTGCACCTTGACTGGCTCATCTACTTCCTGCAACCCTTCATTAAAGGGATGTCCAGTTGCCTACAGATGGGTTTTAGGTCTCCACTCTGCACTCACCCTCATTTACAATGATCTGATATTTTGTTTTTTGATGCCTTATACCTGATCCCTTCGACACCTCGTGGCCACACTGGCTGGTGTGCTTCTTCCATGTGGGCTTTGTTGCTTCTGAGATAGATGACCACTTGTTTATCTTCAAGCCTTTAAGACCCCGGACACTATATCTTTTGATATCTGGGCACCATCAGCTTTCTTCACCACATTTGCTTATGCACACATTTGTCTTCAGTGATCGTATCGGGAAGGTGGGCACCCACTGATATGATTTTTAGTTCTTTGATGTCTGATAACTAGACCTTTCTACACCTTGTGGTCAGACAGGCTGGTGTGCCTATTCCATGTGGGCTTTGATGCTTCTGAACTAGATGGCCACTTGTTTATCTTCAAGCCTTTAAGACCCCGGACACTATATCTTTTGATAGCTGGGCACCATCAGCTTTCTTCACCGTATTTGCTTATGCACACATTTTTCTTCAGCAGTTGTGTCGGGAAGGTGTGCATAGTGGAATGCCAATTTAATAGAATGAGTTCTTGCATTGAGTAAGTACTTCAGTGGAGGTCAAATGTCCATCTGCTGCCTTAATACTAAACCTATACGTATATACACATAGATCTATGTACCCACCATCCTATATAAATATATTTACATATGTAGATGCTTGCATTTAGACCTCTATAAATACCCTTTGGTAAAAAAAAAAAAAAAGAAATGAGACCCTTACCTCACTCCATGCACAAGATTAAACTCAAGGTGGATCCGAGACCTGAGATAAAACCCCAAACAATTAATAAGGGAATTGGGACAAACTTGAGAACCTTGGCACAGGGAATACATCGGCTATTGGAAATACGGAAGGATACAAATGCAGATGAGTCACAAATAGACAAGTGGGATATACTGAAGATAAGACACCTGTGTACATCGAAAGAATTCACCAATAGAGTAATAAAAGAGCCCACCGACTGGGAAAACATCTTTAGCAATGACACATCAGAGAAAGTCCTTATTACTAAAATCTACAACACTTTTCAAGCTTACAATAAGAGAAAGACTAACTGCCCACTGCAGAGGTGGGCAAAGGACCTGAACAGAAGTTTCGGAGTCTGAAATTCGAATGGCCAATGAACATATGGGAAAATGTTCCCGATCCTTAGCCATAGGACAAATGCAAATCAAAACAACTATGAGATACTACCTAACACCCTCAAAGATAGTCCAAGTCAAAAAAACAGAAAGCAACACGTGTTGGAGGGGCTGTGGTGAGATAGGAACTCTCATCCACTGCTGGCAGAATTGTAGGTATGTACAGCCACTATGGAAATTGATTTGATGATTTCTAAAACAGAAATTGAGCTACCAATCAACCCAGCAATCCCCCTACTATGCATATACCCAGGAGAGGCAAGAAACAAACCACAGGCAGACATCTGTGCTCCAATGTTCATTGTGGCACAGTTTCACAATCGAAAGGAGTTGGAAACAACCCACATTTCCATCACCAGATGAATGGATTAAAAAACTGTGGTGCATACATACAATGGAGTACTTACTACCCATCGCTAAAAAGCAGCGATGAATGCACGAAGCATATCCCGCATGGGAGGAACTGGAGGAAATTATGCTAAGTGAAGTAAGCCAAACACAAAAGGACAAGTACAATATACGTCTGTTGAGGTAAGTTTATAAAAAGAAAAAAAAAGCAGAAAGAAAGAAAAGAAACATTCCAAAGGGCACAGGGAAAAAGCTACTGTATACAAACACTCCAAGGGTGAGGTCCAGGTAGTGTGGCAGGGGCCAGACCAAATCCAGGGGAACATATGGCAGCCAATTTATGAGGATGGGGGTGGAAGTGAGGTAAGAGGGGACAAAAAGAGAGATGTGTTGGGGGGGAATAGGGCACTGATGCACCCAAGGGGAGGGTATTGTTTGTGTCTCCACAGGGTAAGAGGGACCAAATTTAAACCCAGTGTTCCAGGATGTGAATACAGTGTGTAGGCAAGGAGAGGGGAGCTAGTGGAGGGGCCTGAGGGCTGGCCCTCATACCAGCTACGTGGACAACTGGTCCTCCCCCCAGAAGAATTTGCTTGAGGGGATGGCACTGAAGTTGCAGATAGGGGAGAGGGACATGTCTGGTCAGAGCACATGGGAGCCAATGAAGGGGGAGAAGAGAGAGTGAAGCACATCCTGACCCACCAGGCTTGGAGGAAGATATCCCCACTCCACAGCCAATGCACAGAGTAGACCATATGGCTGATCCCCCTATGAGACAAGCTGTCTCTCGCTGACCCAGGGTCCAAGGGGGACAACACTGGAGACTCAATGTCTGGACTGGCTTGGTCTGACCCCACCACACTGAGACAAACCACTAAAGGCATGCATCACAGCAACGGGGGGAGCAGAGCAGGGAGCTCCTGAGGAAGTACAAAGGATAGATTCTGGGGCCAGAGCGTGGCACCCCATCGGACCTGACTGGAGGACACGCCTAGAGCTCAAATATCAGATCTTGATCTATTTACAGGTTTTCTTTCTTTTTAAAATTTTTTATTTTAAAAAAATATTCTTTTATTGGTCATTGATTTTCTTTTTTGTTGTTGTCATCGCTGTGTTCTCATTCATTGTCTATCTTGCTATGCCTTTTTTGATAAGATAGATAGGCTGGATGAATAGTCTGGAGGAGAAAACAACAGGTCCGATGGTTCCAGGGGGACATGGGAGAGGGGGAGCTGGGGTAAGGACCAACCCTGGGACAGAGGAGCCACCAGTGATGCAAAATCAGTGGCAGGGAGGGTGTGAGAGGCCTGGTAGGTATTCAGCAAGGGCAATGTAACCGAGAGAAATTACTGGAACCCAAATGAAGGCTGAACATGGCCTTTTTTTAAAAAAAGAGACACTTTTAAGGGATTATTTACAGCATATTTTTCCAATGTGATGTGTCATTTGATTTGATTTACTAACTGATTTTTCCATGAGAGTTGATTGCAGGCCCAAGAAAGGGAAATAATTTACAAGGAAAATATTTTATATTTATCATAATGCTGCTTATTAAACCAATGTAAAATTTTTTAACTTTCTTTATGTTGAAGTATTATTTATATTGAAGGTTGTGATTTTTATCTGGATGTTCTCCAAGTCTCCTTTTCTTTTAGAAAACAAGGTTATGTAACTGTTTGCGATGGGCTAATACGTCTTCAAACTTGACGTTTTGTTCTTCAGAGAGCTCAGTTTATCAGAGTATTTGCTCAGTATACAAATTTAACAAATATGTGAGAGAATACAAGTGTGATACACACTAAATTTGTGAGAACTACATTCATGGAATAGGATTAAAATGACAAATTTGATATTTTAAGAAGTAAGCAGATATGGAAAAATCTGAAAGTCTTAGTGAAAAAAAGTAAATTCCAGAAATAAAGACAAAATTATGATTACTTGTGAATGGCATGTGTAAAAACTATTTTAGGGTCAAAGACCAGAAAAACTAATGTGAGCCTTTGTGATATTTTTTATCACCAAAATAGAATTTCAGGACCTGACTTTTTGAGGATTTAGCCATTGGCCCCCTCAGTCAGCATCTGTTTCCATCTGATTCTCAGTCTCTTAGCCATGTGGTCCGTTGGCTTTTGTCTCCATGGACCAAGTAGACAGCCAGTTTTTCCTCTGTCCCAGGGTTCCATAATCTCAGGCCAGATAAGAAGATTCCCCAGAGTCTCGATACTGCTCCTCTGAGCCTCTGTGCCAGTCCCTATACACGTAGTCTTCATGGCCTCCACCACTTTAGACATAGATCCTAGACGTGCTCTTGCAAGTGGCCCTGCAGATTTTGCCCTGTCCCAGAAGACTCTTATACACATCATGAGGAATAGCTATGATGGCTGTGGATTTGTCTTTGAGCCTATCATAGTCACACCCTTTACTACAGTAGTCTTAAAGATGCTCTCAAGGAAACAAAGGGTGTGTCTTGGTTTACATCCTCTTCCAAGGTCAGTTCTCAATTCTACCCCATCAGCATAGTGGGGAATGCCCTCCAAAAAAACCCAAACCATAATGTATAGTATGGATAGAAGGGTCATATTTATTGACAAGAACTCAAGCACTGCTAACTGCTAATCGCAATGCTGGAAGTTCAAACTCATCAGGTGCTCCTCTGGAGAAAAATGAGGCTGTCTGCTCCCATAATTGGAAACTCTCTCTGGAGGATTACTGTACCTTGACACAGCAGGTTTGGTTAGGGTTGGCTTGGTCTCTACAAAATGCTAATATATTTGGGTGATAAAACATTAGTATACTTATTTTCTACAATATATGCTTACTTTCAAGATAACTATTGTTTAAAAGATAAAGGGATGGTATCTGGGAAAATTAAGAATAAAATCTTTGACTCTGTTTTGTAAAAACTTCATTCAAATAAGATCCTGCTTGAGTTGCAAAGTTTATGGTGTTGCTTGCCATCCAGTTGTTTCCAGTTCATAGAAACCTTAAAGGACAAAGTAGATCAGGCCCATAGAGTTTTCTATGTCTAAATTTTATGGGGGGCGGGAGTAGAACATCTGATGAATAAGATTGGCTGCAACTTAAAAGCTCAGAAGTTAGAATGCTCCAGTCACTCCATAGGTGAAAGTTGTGGCAGTCTCTGTCCAAAAGGATTGATAGCCATGGAACATATAGTATAATTCTAGTACATCCTACAGAGGCATTATGAGACATTAGTTGGTTTTGTTTTGACTCTTTGTGGGAGCAGATAGACAGGTCTTTTCTCCCACAGAATGGCTGGTGGATTCAAATCATCGACTATTGGCCATTGGTTAGCAGCTAAATGACTAGCCATTGTACCACTATTATCCTTTCAACTTCTATACGATGGACATCACTTTGAGAAAGTGCACATAAAATGGAAACATTAAAAATATTCATATACTTTCACTTATGCTTGTCATAACCGGTCTATGAGAGGTATTTTAGAGTGTTAGAAGCAAAAGGATAGCATTGTGTGTGTTTAACACGCTTAAGCACTGCCATTCTAAATGATACTCTTCACTTCATAAAATGCATTTTAAAATAGTCACAGCCTGAATGTGTCTGGTCTAACTACTAGAAGTATTTTGAAAACTCATTAAAGAGGAGAGAGATTTTTGAAACTTTCACAAATAAAATTTAGTAAAATAATCTGTATTCTTTTATTAGTATTTGAGTTAAAGATCCAGGAAGTAATACCCCTAAGTGATAAACAATAGCGTCAATACCCCACATGTCCCCAATTACTCTTACATTCACTACCAGTCAGCACTTTCCACCATCCTTACACGCTCACACTGACAGCAAGCCCCTCCCCAACCAACAAGCACACACATAGACATGTCATTTTAATGTGTTGTTGGTGTACAACACCAAAAAAGTGATATGAAGTAGACTATAATTTTACCTTTTGCTTCAAATACTTTTATTGGAGGCTCTTACATCTCTTATCACAATCCATACAATCATCCATTGTGTCAAGCACATTTGTACCTTTGTTGTCACAATCATTTTCAAAACATTTTCTTTCTACTTGAGCCCTTGATATCAACTCCTCATTTTCCCCCTCTCTCCCCCACCCTCCCTCCCTCATGCACACTTGATAACTTATAGATTATTATTTTCATATCTTATATCATCCTCTGTCTCCCTTCATCCACTTTTCTGTTGTTCATCCCTTGGGAGGGGGTTATAGATTGATTCTTGTGATCAATCCCCCCTTTCACCTCCCACCTTACTGTTATCTTCTGGTATTTCTCTTCTCATTGTAGACCCTGAGAGGTTTATCTATCCTGGATTCCCTGCGTTTCAGGTTCTTCTCTGTAGTAGTGTGCATGTTCTGGTCTAATCCAATTTGTAAGGTAGAGTTCAGGTCATGATAGTGAGGAGAAGGAAGCATTAAGGAATTAGAGGAAAGTTGTGTGTTTTATTGGTGCTATACTGCACTTTGACTGGCTCATCTCTTCCTCGTGACCCTTCCATATGAGGGGATGTACAATAGTCTAAAGATGGGCTTTGAGTCTCCATTCCATGTATATCCCCCCATTCCATTGGGTATGAATTTGTTCTGCATCTTAGATGCCCGGTACCTGATCCCATGGATACCTCATGATCACACAGGCTGTTGTGCTTCCTTGATGTGGGCTATGCTGCTTCTCAGCTAGATAACCACATGTTTATCTTCAAGCCTTCAAGACCCCAGATGCTATATCTTTCGATCGCTGGGCAGCAGAAGCTTTCTTCAGCACATTTGCTTATGCACCCATTTTGTCTTCACCGATCATGTCGGGAAGGTGAGCATCACAGAATGCCAGATTATTAGAACAAAGTGTTCTTGTGTTAAAAGAGTTCTTGTGTTAAAAGAGTTGAAGTCTAATGTCCATCTGCAAAATTAATTCTTAACATATAGGTATAAGTGCATAGGTATATTCCCCTCTTTTTATATATAAGTGTATTTATGTATGTACATGCCTGTATTTAGACCTCTACAAATGCCCTTTGCCTCCTAGTTCTTTCCTCTATTTCCTTTTACTTTCCTATTGTCCCACCATCATGTTCCACCTTTATTCAGGTTTTATAATTCCTCACTATCACATTGCCCTTGATTAAGGCCCACTAGGCATCATACACCCTCTCTCCATTGACTTTAGTTCACTTGTTATTCCCTTGTCCCTGTATTGGCTCCTCCTCCCGTCCTTTCTCTGACCTCCCCTTCTCCAGTATCCCCACTGGAACCTTCTATCCTGTTCTTATCATCTCCGAATTGTTTATCCCGCCTATCTTATCTAGATAGACAAGCAAAGACATTAATAAGCACAAAACCAGACAAAACCAAACAAAACAAGGGAAGTCAAAACAAACAAAACATTAACAACAAAAATACAAAAACAAAACAACAACAAACAGAAAACCATCTTCTGACAAAAAATGGAAAAGCCTATAAATAGTTCAAGGCTTGTTGAGCTTGGTGAGTGTTCTACAGTTGAGCCCAATGGGGTGCCGCACTCTGGCTCCAAAGTCTATTTTTGGTATTCCCCAGAGATTTCATCACTTTGCTCCCTTTGCTGCTCTGTTGCATGCTTTTAGTGTTTAGCCCCAGTGTGTTGGGGTCAGATTGGGCAAGTTCCCACACTGAGTTTACAGTGTTGTCCTCCATAACTCTATGGGTCAGTGAGGGACATTGTGTCCAGTGGTGAGGTCGGCCGTATAGTCCTCTCTGTGTGTTGCCTGCTCTGAGCAGGAATATCATCCTCAGAGCTTGCTCTGTGCGCTAATCAGACATGCCCCTCCCCCCAAGCTGTAGCTTCAGTGCTGTCATTTGAAGTGCATTCTTCTGGTGTGTGTGTGTGTGTGTGTGTGTGTGTGTGTGTGTGTGTGTGTGTGGTGGTAGGGTGGTGTCCAGATAGTTGGGATTGTGGCCCACCCCACAAATCTCTCTATTTGTTCCCTGGTACATACTGGTATGTTGTATTCAAGTCTTGGCACACAGGGTTAAAGCCTGGTCTCTCTCTCCCTCTCCTATGGATATATCATCAACACAGTCCCCTTGGGTGGATCAGTGCCATGCTTCCCTGCGCCAGCCCCCACCCGCATTCTGGATTTCATATACTGAAACACATACAGAGACAAAAGAATAACAAAGAGTGAACACAACAAACAGTAACAAAATAAGACAGAGAAAAACCTAGAGGAAGAACCAATGATTAGGTATTAAGTTTTTTAACCTAACTACCTCTTCTATGATCCACTTAATTTCAGTCTGTATAACAAGGCTATTCACACCCCTGGTCTTTGTTCAGAGGAGATTCACCTGAGGCTTAATCCATGTACATTTCGCCTTCACTTATTTTTTTTTTATTATGAAGCTAGTAGAACTTTTAAATGAGTTTAAAGAAAGACCAAATCAGATGTTACATTTTACCCCAGCTAAATCTACTTTGATGGTTTCTACAATACTCTCTGTCTGATAACAACGCTATTTACATCTATTAACTATGGTCAGAGGAGACTCACTGGAGTTTTATTCTCTGCGTGGACCCTACAAATGAACTTGGGGCTTCCCCTGCCATCCATAGCACCTGCAAACCAGGCTCTCACAATTTAAGCGCAGATGCCCTTTCCTCCTTCAGCTTTGGGTTATGTTATTTATAAACCTTTGATCACACAGTCTGTGTGGTTCTTCTTTCTGACAGCTGGGCACCATATAGTTACTATGCTACATTTTGTTCTAGCATCCATATTAACAATGATTTGTACATGAGGGCAAGTATCAAGCAGGCCATGTCATGAGAGCTAATTTATTTTAGACTAGTACTAGAATTACGTGTGACCTCAAAATTCATTCATGTATCTACAGTTTATATTTGACTCTGGTTCACCTTAGAGACATCATTGTCATTTTATGTTAGAAAATATTATCACTTCATCTCCCTGACTCATAGGGTCATTATGTTCATAGTTCATTAATTTGGCAAATGATAAAGCATTTAAAACAGTTAAGAAAATGAGATTATACAAAAGTAGGTTGGCTGTGAACTGAAATGCATGAGTTGTTGATATACAGATAAAAACAGTGTATAAAGTCACCTTAGTCTATAGGATACGGTCTGGGTCACCAGAGCCTCAATAAAACTAGGTCTGAAGTGTCTAATAAAATTAGGTCTAAAGGGTCAAAGCAGAAAAATAGTACCAGACAAATTCTCCCCATTATTAATTGACTGCATCTCAGAAGTGAAGAAAAATTTCAACCCTGGACTTGCATTATTGAAAAAGTCTATGGACAGAATATTGAACAACACAAGGGGTAAAAAGAAATACCATACGTACTCAAATATAAGCCTACATGAATATAAGCCGAGGTACCCAATTATTACCTGGGAAACCAGAAAAATTGATTGACTCAAGTGTAAACTTAGGGCGGGAAATGCAGAATGTGAATTAACAGAGACCAGAGGGGAGAGACCGAGCACAGCCACAGACACATCCTTACCAGTTCAGTTGCCGGTGTAAGTGAATCACTACCGTGTTTCTGCACATTGGAGCCGTCCACGTTATGGTACGGCTCTGATAGGTTAGATGTGAGTAAACAAACATTCAAAGCCCTGCAGTGTCACCGGGGCTTTGAATAAACAGGGGAGGAATGGCAGTCACCCACGAGATGTTACACCTTGCCGGGGTACCACTGACCCGTGTAAAAGCTAAACCCCAGTTTTTCAGCACGTTTTTTGTGCTGAAAAACCCAGCTTATACACGGGTATATATGGTAATAAGAAACAATGTGACAAAAATAATTGGTCAGTGTTTAACCATATTGTACTGCAGCAAATGATTAAGTTCCAATCGAGCACCAATGACACCGATAGAGAATTTCAAGCAGTATTTAAGGCACAGACAATAAATTAGGATCCACAAATCGAATACATGTGGAAATGTTTCAATAAACAGATGTAAACCTGGTGGTGCTCATGCATATATTCCAAGAAATTCGGAATGCAGTTATGTGGCCACCTGATTGAAAGAGATACATATTTGTGCCTAATAAAAAAGTGATCTAGCCAAATATAGAAATAACACGCAAGTGTAATATTTGCTGAAAATAATTAAAATATTGTTGCAGCAGTATAACAATAGGGGGGCTGCTAGATCTTAAAGATAGATTTAGAAAAGGACATGGAATGAGGGATAGCTGTATTAATTTTAAATGGATCTTGGCTGAAAGCAGAGGATATTAAAAAGATGTTTACTTGTGTTTAGTGACAGAGCAAAGGCATTTAACTGTGTGGACCATTAACAATTCATGAATTACATTAGAAAAAAAATGGTGTTTTGGCTAGATTCTCTTGAAAAGCTGTACTAGTGAACATTATGTAAGAGGGTAGTAAGTAACTATCGTTGCTAGAGCTCCATTGCCTACCTGCATTGGTTTATTCCAATCATGTGCTTCAACTTATCTATGCAATGAGTGGTTAGCTACAGACAAGTTTTCTTATATACTTGTAATAGTTGGTTTTATTACGGTATCTTCAAAAAAGGTCCAGACAAAGCAGAGTATTTGGGGCTTCTCTGCTGTGCTTGCTAAACTCAAGGCATAAAGGTCAGTTCAGAAAGTTAGGAGGATTTTTCCCCCACTAAATGGGAAACCTTGATAACTTTTTCTCAAAAGATACAAGGGCATATTATAAAGAAGTTTTTTTTTTTTTTTAAGTAAGGAAAAAGCCAGGAAAGTTTTCTTTAGGATTTTTTCCCCCATTATGACAATACTTCTGTTATTTTGGACTTCTTTTTGCTTTATATACTCAAAGAATATTTAAACAGAACATAATTTGAGTCTCTCAAGGATTCCAAGACTTCAAATTTGGTTCATTGTGCTTTGAAGAGAGCAGCATTCTTCAGTGAAGGGTGAGAGGTGGAAGGCACCACTTGAAATGAATGGAAACAATTCAGGAGTGTTCAGACCTAGATGGAGAATACATTGAGAACGATTCACATTTTCTTAAATAAAAGCTTTTTCAATTTTTTAGCAATATTTTGACTGATCTCTCTCTCTCTCTCTCTCTCTCTCTCTCTCTCTCTCTCTCTCTCTCTCTCTCTCTCTCTCTCTCTGTGTGTGTGTGTGTGTGTGTGTGTTTAAAGAGAACAAAAGAAAGATTGGCCCCAAAGTCTCACTTGAATGTACAGCATGGTGAGTCTTAAGTTGTTAGGTCCTATATCAGGATGGAGACTTTTAATAACATAGCTTCTGGGCTAAGGAACACAAGAAAGGAAGCTCAAATAGGGAGGCAAACAAATCACAAGGTCCATAAACAATATAGAAAGTCATTAGCTCAAGACCTGGAAGTCAGATGTGTAGAGCTCTCTGGGGAATTCACAGCAAGCAACACAGTAGAGAGCGTTGGTTACAGCAGTGGTTCTCAACCTGTGAGTGACCCTTGTGGGGCTCAAACGATCTTTTCACAGGGGTCACCTAAAACCATCGGAAAACACATATTAAACAGTTGACTGTTTTCGTAACTGTGCAATGAGTTGGATGCGCCAAATAATGCTCTGCTATTTCACACTGAAGTGGATAGTTGTCAAGAGGGAAAGTTTTAAAACGTGTTTTTGAGCTTCATGATGAACTCAAAATGTTTATTAATCAGAAAGCAAGATTTCAGTTCAAAGCACTTTTCAGTGATAAAAGTGAACTATAGAAAATAGCTGACTTGGTTGCCATCTTGAATGAGTTAAATTTATCACTGCAAGGACCAAATGCAGCACATCTTAATTTGTCTGAAAAGAACTGATCATTCCAAATGAAACTTCAGCTTTGGCAAAAACTTGGCTGAAAATAAAATGTACATGTTGCCCATCTTATCTGCTTTCTTTGGTTATATGGCATTGAATCAGACAAAAAGATTACAATGATTGTTTCTGTGAAAGAACATTTGCACATGTTTGCAGACAAAATTTCATCAAACTTTCCAAATCTACCTGATACGCCATTTGCACTTGCCAGAAACCCATTAACAGTCAAAGTTGAGATGTTCCTGAGACAGCACAAGAGGGTTAATTGGACTTATTAACAGTGATGCACCAAGAAGATATTTCTCTATAATACCAGGCACAAAATTCTAGATCATGTGCTTGCAATCATATCCTGTTCTGTTTGAGACTTTGTTGCGCCTTCTTCTTCCATTTCCAACAACACATCTTTTCGAAACAGGGTTTTCCAGCTTGTTGGTTATGGAGTCAAAATACAGAAGTAGACTTGTTGTGGAAGATGATTTATAGTTGCAAAGACTTTCCAGAAATTTTCTGATCTGGTGAGAAAGAAGCTATCTCAACCTTTGCAGTAATGGTGGCTTTTTACACATACTGTTGCAAAATGTAGCAATGTAGTTTACTGTTGTTATTTTAAGACTGTTACCCATGCTACACCATGCTTCAAGACAAAATTTCACTTATTTTTAATTAGAGATAAATATTTCACAATATATAATTACATATTGTTTTTGTGAGTAATCATTGTTCTTTAATTATGTCCAAGTTGTAACAATGAAAATATTTCTTGCATATCAGATATTTATATTACGATTCATAAAAATAACAAAATTACAGTTATGAAGTAGCATCAAAAATAATTTTAAGGTTGTGGGGGTCACCGCAACATAAGGAACTGTATTAAAGTGTCATGGCATTAGGAAGGTTGAGAACCATTAGAACCTACATATTTTCCAAGCAGCCCAACACCCAGGAAACCTCCCTTTCCTATGATTGGTTGCTCATAGTGATTTTTCCTTGGGGAGATTACATGATAGTAGGTTTCACTATGGGAATGACAACAATGAAGTCTAATATAGAAATAAATGTATGATTCTATTAAAGAGGAGAATCACAGTCTAGCCATGTTGACACATAGCTTAACTATCACAATTAGAAATTCTAGAAAACTTACTTGAGCTTATTTTATGTAGAACCTGTGCATAAGCCAAGAGGCAGTTGCTCAAAATGCATAACGGGATACAGCATGGTTGAAGGTTAGGAAAGATACGTCTCAGGGTTTGATTCCTTTCCTTCGCCCTTCCTTATGAAAATGTCCCGCTGAGGGTTGTTCCTTGAAGCTGCAGTGTGAGTAGAAGACGTGACTTCAGTGTTGGAGGGAGGGTGATGAACACGCGGAGGCACGCGGACGGCGCCTTCTTGCTCGGGTCATCGTGAAGGACTAGACTAACTCCCGGATGAAGATCAAAGACTACAGCTGTCAGCGTGGGTTACACGCCACCAAAGGGAAGCAAAACGCCTCGCCACTGGTCTCATGAGCAGCAAAATGATAAGCAGAGAGAAGGTTGACATTGTCAATCTATTTTATTTTATATGGATTCACAATCACCACTCACGGAAAGAAGTCATGAAATTAGAACAAAGATCAGGTTTGCTGCAAAAGACCCCATTTAAACTTCAAACAACAAAGTTGTCACTTTGAGGATTAAGTGTGCCCAACACAACCCATGATATATTCAGTACCCTTGAGTTTATATTAAAATTGGACAATGAATAAAGGAAACTATAAAATTTTGATGCATTTAAATCATGCTTTTTTCAAAGATGATCAAAAATACTATGAACTGCTAGAAGAAATAACAAATCTGTCTTGGAAACAATAAAGCAAAAGGATGCTTCAAAGGAAGTTTGAAGAGATTTTGTTTTACATGTTTTTATTGTTTATTGTTATTAGGTGTCATGGAATCTGCTCTGACTCATAGTGACCATATGTACAACAGAATGAAATCCTCCCCAGTCCTGATTTATTCTTATAATTAGTGTTATGTTTGACCCGTTGGTTGCAGCCTCTGTGAATCCACCTTCTTGAAGACCAACTGCTATATTGCTGACCTGGTGTTTTAACAAGCATGCTGTCTTTTCCAGGGATTGATCTCCTCTGATAACATGTTTAAAGTAGGTGAGAAGAAGTCTTTCCATCCTCTCTTCTAAGAAGCAATGTGACTGAACTTCTTCCAACACAGATGTGTTTGTTCTTCTGATCATTCGTAGCTGTCTTGCATATTATGTACATTTTATCCAGACAGAGGGACCCAATCTCTGGAGAATATCAACATGCCTTATCATACAGGGTCAGCAAAAAAGCAGAAGATCCTCAAAGGGAGAGTTTGACACAGTGGCTGGGAGTTTAAACGATTGTGTGCACGGTGCAGGGTCAGGCAGCTTTCTTTCTGAAGTACATACGATGTTGGAAGAAACTCCAGGAAACACCAATAAACATTGGATAAAATAAGCTCAAATACTTGTGCCTGCTTAGAGAATATATAAAGAATGAATCTTTCTGGGCTAAAGAAAATTATTTGGGTAGTATTAACTGCATTTAAAAGACCTCTGATGAACATAGGTTATTAAAGAAAGTACTGCTACAATATCATAGAAAGCAAAGACAAATATTAAACTGTGCTCTGTACTTCTAAAGGAAACGTTTCCATCTCTCTAACCTTCTCTGTATAATTCTAGCCTCTTCAATTTAGCAACAACAAAATGGTAGTCCTGATTTCCATTAGCTTTTATCTTGCTAACAAGTTTTATGGAAATATCAACTCTTTTAGCCAACATATCTTCATGTAACTAATTTTTACTAATCCCCTTTTCTTTGCAAGTACCTTAACAAAAGTAAGATGATGGCATTAGTGAGAGAACTTGTTTGTAACCATCTGGTGATTGTAGAGAAAGGTCTAAATGTATTTTGATTGGAATAAATTTGTGTGCGTATGAGTCGGAAACCTAGTGTCAAAACTTTAAAAAAAAACTTACCTTCATGGAAAATTTAGTAAAGTTGGAAAGAATTTGTAAAATGTAGAGATCTAATTTTCATTTTAAGGTATTGGGGGAAGGAGTTTTTTTCTATAATGGGTCCTTAGTAATCTTATAACATTTGTTGATAAAAGTATTAGTAAAGTTAAAATTATTAACTGCTTATCATGAGATCTGATTAAAGAGATTAGAAAAATTTACTTCAATTTTCCACCAATGCTGTAGTTTTCAAGTTCTATGTAATTGGATCTAAATGCTATTTGAAAGTAATTACTAAATTTTAAAAAAACCCATTTACTACAAAAATAACAAAATGCATACTCAAAAATGTTATGGTCTTCATTGAATGCATAAAGCACTAAACTTTTGAAACCTAGAGCTCTAAATAATTCAGATTTATTTAAAAGTCACGCTCTGGGTCTTAATAACTTGCCAGGACTAATTTGCATATCTTAGCCATAGAAACAAGTGGCTAATAGATGAACGTACTTATATCCTTGTAAAGAGACCGGTTTTTAACCATATGAAAAAATCTTACATTTTCTCATCCATGATTTTTCTGGACAGTCATTAAACGTGTGTCTTGGATAGCATTTATTAAGCTTGCAGCTCACAGTATACGCATCTCCTTCCCATTGTGGAAAGATTATGTTCAGCTTTTGTTTTTCGCATTTGTGAGATTCCAGAGTGAAAGCATTGGCAGAGTGTATGGCCAAAAGATTGCCTGGAGTAAACCTAAAAATCCCGGGAAAACAGAAATACCTGTTCACACATAGATACACTTGTCTCCTCTGCTCTTACAGCATTTGTTAAATGAAATAAACACAAGCTCTATCTGTATGTGTTTTTCTGAGTTTTTAATTTTCTTAACGGCCTGTATCCATCAGCACTTACTACTATAAGCCCTGACAAGAATGAGTGTTTGCTGTTGGTGTTGTGGAGGGGATTGGCTGTTCTGACTTAGCGCGCCCATGTAAACAGTAGGTAACATGTCTAATCGTGCACCAGCCGCACAATCATTGCTACGTTTCATCCCATTGTGGCAGTCACTCTGTCAGCCTATCTCACGGAGTCTTCCTCTTTCTCAGTGATTCTGTGTTACCAAGCAGGGTTTCCTTCCCCAGGATTGGTCCTTCCTGATAACACTTTCAATGCACGTGATATGGAGTCTCACCATTCTCATTTCTGAGGAGTGTTCTGGCTATGCTTAGATTTGTCCTCTTTCTCTGGAAGCCTGTGGTAAAGATTAAGAAAGGAATGTTAAAGATAGGAGATGTTTAGCAAAACCAACGTAACAGAATAGCTGTTATACTCTTCTATATTTATTCAAATCTGATTTTTGATATGGATTTAAACAACAGAAAACAGCATGTTTTTTCTCTTATTTATGTGGCTTAGCATGTAGGTTTTTTTACAAAATGTCTTCCACCATGAGTTTATGAAGAAATTAATTTGACTGATTCATTTAAAAACAATGCATTAATAATAGTGTGAGAGCTAAATAGACATTTGAGAAAATTATAAGCAATATTAGAAATATATCTCTGGTTGAATTAGAGATTTTTGCTTTGATCTCTGGTTGAATTAGAGATTTTTCCTAGAAAGCACACGTTAATTTATATCTTTGATTTTTAGATGAGTTGCTAGCACACATATGCACAATAAAGTCTTTCATTTTTTCAAGAATTAAAGTGTTGTAATAATTGTGCTTGATATTGACTATTGAAGTAAAAATGTATGTAGTTCTTAAAGGAATACAGAATGCTAAGGTAAATGTCTTCCGGCCCCACTCTTGTCAATGTAGGTGTTTTCGTCGCCTGTTTTATGCATGTTATAATGATCAACTGAGAATTCCAATGCTGGGTTTTAAGGTTAGATTAACAGCTATACCAACAAAACATATATTGACTTAAATATAATAGAAATATACAGCAAAACATTTCTGGCATATACCATGGAAATACAAGTAGTTAATTTATCTATGTTCTATTACATGGATGGAATGATTTTCTTTTGGCACGATCTCCAAGGAGAACATAAATTAATTCTCAGCTCTGTATGGACACAAGTCTTCTTGTTTGATTTGTTACTGCTAGCTGCCATAGTATCAATTCTGACTCATGGAGACCCCGGGATGCATCCTGGAACTTGCTCCACAGGGCTTCCAGGTTGTGGTCTCTAGAAAGCAGATGGACTGCCCTGTCTTGAGAAGTTCCCTTTTTGAGTTCAAACCGCCAACCTTACAAAACACTAGTTAGACATTTGACCATTTACACCACCTAGGGACTAGAAATTATCTTCTGTAATTTTCCATATTGCAATCCACTCCAAGCAATAAACTTTGCCTGGACAAGTCATTGCTTTTTCTCTGAGGAAAAGTAGCAAAAACACATTTTTGTTACATGCATCAGATAATAAATCTTGAAAAGAATTTAATCAGATTAAACAACGTAATACAATTTCCAGTCCTCCAAATGGAATTATCTTCCAGAAATATGTGCTGAATTACTGTGAGTTTAATTCTGTCGGAGGGTTCTTAGAGTGATGCCGCCTGGCAATTGCCATCTGTGACACTGGCTCTGGGAACTGGTAATGGTTTCCTGGCACTGGCAATGACACTGCATAAGCAGCGCCCTTGTGCGAGCAATTCTGAATTCATAAACTTCACATCCACTTTCAAAATTTACATTCTGATTCTAAAATCCTCCATGGCTACAATAAGGAAAAATATTCCAACCTACCTATTTTCAGCCATGCCTATTTTAGATTAGTAATGTACCTGTCATAAAAGTTTAAACATTTTAAAAATTTAAGTGACTGGATAAATGAATTTCAACATAGACCTATGCAGTAATTTTGCTCTATATATTCAGTTTGATAATTTTAGATTAATGCTGCATATTCTAACTTCATTTTTATCAGTTATCTTGCCAATATGAAAATGTTAAGTTTCATTACAAACACATTTCAAGAATTATCTAAGAGCTTTTATTCATTATATTCTTATGATTCCTATGTCTATTTAAGGTGGGCTAATTCCTAATAGTTTACAACTGGCTTTGAATTAATTTGATGGTGGTTTGTAAATCTTTTATAAAAACTAGCACTTGTCTCTCAGTTTGTCATTTTGTAAATACTTGTGTACAACAGGCTGAAAGTTGCCATCAGTCTTTAAAATATCAATAGGGTCCCTCACCGATGTTGTATGAGTTTCAGGGGTGCTTCCTATTTAAAACAGCTTATGAAGGATCGCCTGACAATCTATTTATAATTGGACAGTAAAAACCTTATGCATAGAAACATGGTCTGAAGTAGGGACAATGGAGCCCTCCACTGGAAAGACCCTGGAAATATAAGTGACTCCTCCAAGCAGCGTTGACCTTCATGAGATTCTTGAGGGCACATGTTCAGGATCTTGGTTTACTTATGTGGCATGCCACCATAATAAGCAAGCATGTTACTTTGAGGACTAAGGGATGCCTCGCCCAGGCCATGGCAGTCTCCATAGCACCAAATGCATGTGGGAGTTGTACATTGATTGAGTCAGAAAGACAGAAGAAGAATCGATGCATTTGAATTGTGGTTCTGAAGAAGAATCTTGAAAGTGCCATGGACTGCTTAAAGAACAGAGCGATGTTGAGTGGACGAAGTGAGGCCAGAGTCATCCGTCTCTGGACATATTGTCAGGAGAGACCAATCCCTGGAGAAGGACATCATGTTTGGTAAATTGGAGGGCCAGCAAAAAAGAGAGAGGCCTTTAATGAGATGGATGGACACATTGTCAATGTGTCAATGGTCTGTCATAGGAACCATTGTGAGGAGGGCACAGGACCAGGCAGTGTTTCATTCGGCTGTGCATAGGGTCACTAGGGATTGGCGCTGGCTCAGTGGCACATACCAACAACAACACCACAATAAGAAATAGTTGCATTTATGATGAGGACATGGAATAAATAAAATACAACTATGGAAAAGTTGGAAGTCACCCCAAATTAAATGTGACACATAAAGATCAAATGCAAAAGCAAGTGTGCCAGAATAGAATGATGTTAGACATTGTGGACCAGATGACACTATATTCTACTCTGGGAGAAATGACAAATTACAGATGAATGGCGTGCCACTCATTATATTAAAAAAAACAACCCCAATCCAAACCCAAAGCATTCAAGATCTAGCAGTAAGTGGCAGAAGCCCGGGTGGCTGAGTGATACCCATTGGGTTGTGATCGTCAAGCTCAGCACTTTGTGGGAGAAAGATGGAGCTTTTTACTCCCATAAAGAGTTGTAGTCTCAGAAACTCACAAGAACAGTTCTACTATGTCATAGGCTGTCTATAATAAGTTGGCGTCGCGAGACGCTGCAGACCCGCGACCCGGAGCAGCTCGGAGGCAGTGAATAATAGCTCTTCAAGTCTGCAATAAAAAATGGCCTCCAATAAAACTACATTGCAAAAAATGGGAAAGAAACAGAATGGGAAGAGTAAAAAAGTCGAAGAGGCTGAACCTGAAGAATTTGTGGTAGAAAAAGTACTGGACCGGCGTGTTGTGAATGGGAAGGTGGAATATTTCCTAAAATGGAAGGGATTTACAGATGCTGATAATACTTGGGAACCTGAAGAAAATTTAGATTGTCCGGAATTAATTGAAGCATTTCTCAACTCTCAAAAAGCTGGTAAAGAAAAAGATGGTACGAAAAGAAAGTCTTTATCTGACAGCGAATCTGATGACAGCAAATCAAAGAAGAAAAGAGATGCTGCTGACAAACCAAGGGGCTTTGCCCGAGGTCTTGATCCTGAACGAATAATTGGCGCTACAGACAGCAGTGGGGAATTGATGTTTCTCATGAAATGGAAAGATTCAGATGAGGCAGACTTGGTGCTGGCAAAAGAGGCAAACATGAAATGCCCTCAAATTGTCATTGCATTTTATGAAGAGAGACTAACTTGGCATTCTTGTCCAGAAGATGAAGCTCAATAACTGTTTGCATTCTTTTTATATATATTTATATATATAAAATTTGGGTCTTGGGTTTTCTTGTTTTTGTTTTGAATTATTAGTGAGAAGAATAACTACATTCTAATGGAAATCAAGTTTGATATTTTTTTTGGAGTAGTGCTGGGGGAGTTGTTGGGGTTATTTTGTTGTTGTATAAATAGCACTGGTTACTTTGAACAAATAAAGCTTTCGGTAGTTGCTTCATTTATCAGAAAAGAACATTTGATACCATGGCATATTATTTCCTCTGCATTATAAAATAGCTTTTCTAAATATTGGAAGTTCTACTTAGTTATTACTGAATCAGACTTGTTTAACCCATAATGTATGCCTAAGGACCATTGTGGATGCTTGGTTCTTTGTTTTTGTGTGTGTGTGCATAAATACATATGTACATTTTATTTTGTTTTACATTCACCAAAAACTGTTTTAAGCAAAAACGGCATTGAACAACCCTGGGTACCTCCCTGTCACAGGGATGGGTGCTGTCCTTCTGAGCATCTCAAGGAGATCACGTCAAGTAAAATGGGGGGAAACTGGTAAGCCATAGCTTTTAAGACAAATAAATGACCCAGTAATTAATTAAACAACTCTCTCAAATCCACACCCATAGACTCATAAATTAAACTATTTGCAAAATCCCCTGTGTGCAAAAAAAAAAAAAAAAACCTTACCACTACTCAAAACCTCCCAACCCAAAAAGAAAACTAGACTAATGCGGGATGTCTTAAAAGGTTTTTAGGTGGATATTGGTTCCTTTTAGATAACCAATTTTTTTTTTACAGAAAGTTAAAATCTGTGTTACATAAAAGGTGATTCATGGAATGTTTTAAGATCTTGCTGGTGAAAAAAAAAAAACCTTTTAAGCTGGTTAGCGATGCTGCCACTTAGGACCTGCTGCATACATGGGTGAACAAACTTGGCACCTCAACTAATGACCTGCATGGTTTGTTTTTATCCAACCCACTCTTCACATGTAGGTTCAACCTTCTCAGTATCGGGGTTACTCCAGCTCAGCTAAAGCCAGGAAAACAACTTTGCTGTAATCAGAATGTTAACCCAATTAATTGTACATTGTTTGCTTTATTGTAAATACTGGTGAACCGTGGTCAATAAATAGTTTTATATTACTTTAAAAAAAATAAGTTGGCGTCAAATCAATGTGCTGAGTTTTGTTTTGGGTCTTATCTCCCAAGCATTGTCTGTGATAGATAATATCTATACACCTACCAGGAAAGACAGTACCATTATTATTCAAATTTACCCACCAACCACTAACACAATACATGTAAAATCAATGAAGTTTTATTTTCTATTTTGAAATCTGAATTTCATTTGGAGTTTGTTCCACAAGGTCGTACAGTTAATCGAGCTTCCTATTTAGAGGTTTGTAAAAGATTGAGTAAGAGTGTGTGACTACAAAGGACTGATTTATGGCAGCCAGGGGAGTGGCTTTGCCACCACAAAGCACCTGCTCACACAGCCATTCAGTGTGCCAGTTTGGGGCACAAAACAGTATGCCTCTCTTGCCCCATGCACCTTACTCACTTGACCTCACTCCGTATGACTTCCTTTAAGTTCTGCAAATGAAGAGGGACATGAAAGGACAGTGACTTGAAGTTGTAGAAGAGCTGAAGAAAAAAAAAGTAGGAGATGCTGTCAGCCATCCAAACAGATGAGTGTGAAAAATGTTTCCAAGAATGGGGTCTCAGATTTGAGAATGTATTAAGTGTAATGGAGAGTCCTTTGAAGGTGATAAGGTGGTTTTGTAAAAAATAAATAAATAAAACGTAGTTTTGGGGGAAAGTAATCTGGTTTTGGGGGGTACCCCTTGTAAATGTGTAATAATTAGAGTAATAAACAATTGTAAATTAAATTTAGATAGTGCTCTTAATGTGTCAGGAAACATTATAAGTAATTTGTGCATAAGATCTTCTTTTAGCTGCACAATGATACTATGAGGTAGGAATAATTTTCACTATTTTATCTTCATATTACAGATGTGTAATGTTCAAGGCAACATGTCTAGGCTTCAAATCTTAATAGACTAGCTGAGGTACGGACTCTTTAATCACTACTCTTTGTAGGCTCACATCCAAGATGTGCCTCAGTCAATTAAAGAAATGTTATTTTTGATGCAGAAACAGTGTTTAATGCTAATGCTAGGGTGACGATTAGAAACGTTGCCAGGTTTATGTGCACTTGTTTTAATGAGTTGAATCATTTAATTCGATCTCATAGAGAAGAGGAAGTTAATATTTCTACATTGCCTTAAACAGTTATTACCTATTGGGAAAAACAAAACAAAAACAATTCACTACCATCGTGCCAGCCCTGACTTACAGCCACCCTATAAGACAGAGTAGAGCTCTCCCTGTGGGTTTCTGAGACAGTACTTCTCTACTGGACTAGGAATCCTCAATTTTTCCCTGGGAGGGCCCATTGGTTTCAAACTCCTAACCTGGACGTCAGCAGCCCAATGAATAACCTACTACATCACTGTGATTCAGTCACAATATTACTGATTACCATGATTCCATATTGCTATTTGAAGTCAATTCTGAGGAATCTATTTTACAAAAATAAGTTGTTTTAGGAGTAAAATCATCCAGTATGACTAGGAATTTTAATGATACTTTAAAACAATTTTAAAATTGGCAACAAATATTATGTAATACATATTTTATTTATCTCACTGAAACAACTGAACTTGCTGCTTTACCTTCAAAATTGTGACTTAGCTATGTTACAAAATGCCCTCCCTTATGGCTGTTTGGTGCAGTTTCTCTCATTCCAAGTGTGAGGGAGAAACATTTAGAAAGGTGGATTTGTGTAAAGTGACTAAAGGGTGGATATGTGCAAAAAATACCTCCAGGGCTAGAGCTGTGACTATTATTTCTGCCACGTTTCTGAGAATCCCCTCTTAGGTGGAGGAAGTGACAAAGCTGCAATAATTCTTGGCTAGGTGTAAACACAAGTTCTTGGGTTAGTGGGTGGGTGTGTTTCCCAAGTGCAAATGTGCTTGTTATAATGGCTCATCCAGAGGAGCATCTGATGAACAAGCAGTCTCATCAGGTTTTTCACGTATTTAATTTCCAGAGTTACTGATTCTTTTCTTTTCTTATATTCAAAATTAAAAAATCATTTTATTGGGGTTCTTACAGAGAGTTACAGATTCTTTTATGATCCTACTTAATTGATGTATGCAATGTGTCCTCAGAAATTTTGCATTAATTCTAGGAAGTAAACGTCCTCCTAGATATTTGTACTTGAAATTATTAAGCAACTATTGAATTCCATTGAGCATATGTTAAATTTCTCATCTTTTCCTTTGTGTGCAAATAAAATATCTAAAATAAGGGTTTATGTCTTTTATTTATATATGTCAAAATAAATTGATTTGCCTTAGAAATCAACCTGACAATGGCTTTCCTGTAGTGATGCAGAAAATTAAGAGTGATACAGTTTAGATATAGGAAGTTTAGCATGATTTTTAAAATAGCAATGATTTATTTAATAGCAACTATAAATCTGGCCCACAACTGTAAAGGAGATACAAAGAATTACTGTTACCCACAAGTAAGTGACAAGGAAACATCCTAGGTGTCATCAGATGTCTTCCACAAGTACATTTAGAAAATAATGCTTAGATGCAGTGAAATATTAGAGTAGAAATATTCCTTAAGGATAGATATTTTACTCATTTATTTTTTAGTAACAAAAACAGAATAGAATTATATTAAAACCTATCAGAGTAGAATTATATAAATTTTTAGTTACTTTTACAAACTTAATATGGATGGCGAACTTTTTCTCATCTTCAGACATCTTGATCTTCTTTCTGTAATGGAGAAAGTGAGAGGACTTCTGCTTTCATTAAAAAAGCAGATATAACATAGTCATTTCTAATTGAGTTACATTCTTCCCTCCAGTTTATTATGTCTTGCTGGTTCAAAAGCAGTAGCTTGGAAACTGGAAGAAATTCTTAGAGTGAGGTAGGAAAATCTCTCCTATTTTAATAAATCTAGTAAGAGATAGGAGGGAATCAACCCAGGATGGGATTCCACTGATAGATGGTAAAGGGATTCCCAAGGATACCGCAAATAATTCCACAAGAAAGGAAGATGATTTTATTACATATTGAAACATTTAATACAACTTTATGAAAATCAGCAGAGACTGTGTACTGAAGGACACATATGTGTTACAGATTGGGGCTTTTCATCAGTAACATAATAAATCCTTTTAGGTTTCATAGTCCGTTCCCAAAGAGGCAGAACAGACACATGCGATGCCGATGGGAAAGAAATAGCTTTGCTTTTGTGATATAGGTGTGTAGATTAAGCTGATCAAAACAGAGGTTGTCCATTTTGTTTCTAATATGGATTTTTTTGAATCCTACTAAATTTATTTATTTATTTCTTAGGAAGAGTACCTTGAACATCTGACCTGGACGACCTGTGAATTCAACAGGAAGATTGAATTTTCTCCATAGATGTAGAATTTATATTATAAAAATAGCAAATTTATTCTATAGAGATTTGTCTTGTATTCATAGCACCAAAATTGGTATGTGAATTATGTGTGCACACATTCCTTAAAATATTTGTCCCTGAGGGGTAGGTATCTTTGATCCTGGAGAGTTGTGTTGTAATTACCATTGATGGATAAGTCAGTCAGGAGTTTCTTCAGCAGATGCATTATAACATCACCAACCTTAGGCCTCCTAGACTTCTCACACTCAGGTTCTGTGCAGGTTCAACACTCTGGCTGAAGAGAACTCATCAGATTAATACAGTCATCAAGGCAAGGTATCAATAAACATTTTTTTAAAAAGTAACCAACAGTATTGTAATTGGTTTAAGATCTGTATTCTATGTTCAATTGCATAGCACCTCAACTCTGTTCATTGTAGTCAAGCATAGTAGCAAACAATATGTAAGTAAGTGAATATGCCTGACTTCTAATAAAACTTCACTTAGAATAACAGGTGGTAGTAAGATTAGGCTCATTGACCAGTATAATTTGCCAACATATGATGTAAATGAAACATTTTCAAAAATATAAAGGAACCTGGTATGAATTTTCCCACAGATGTGTCCTTTAAAACTTACATTTAATTTTTTTTCATTTTATAATTTTATATTTGAGCTATTTATACAACCACATGTAAATATTCTATGCTATCAGTTGATTAACATTCCATCAGTCATTGTTCTTTTGGAATTCTCTAATTAAATGGAATTTACACACCCCACCACACACTAGTAAGTCTCCTGGTGGTGTCATTGGTTATGGTGTAGTAGGTTGTGTTTCTAACCACAAGATCAGCAGTTCTAGAATCGCAGCCTCTCTGTGGGAGAAAGACAACACTTTCTACTCCGTCAAGAGTTACAATCTCAGGAACCTACAGGAGCAGTTCTACCCTGTCCTATTGGTTCAAGGTGAATGAGTATTGACTTACTGGCCGTGAGTTTGGTTTGGGGCATTCCATACTAGACGGAGATGTGGTACTCTGGTGGGTGACTTAATGGGCTGCTAACTTAAAGATAAGCAGTTGGAATCCACCAGCCAGGGGAAAGACAAGGATCTGCTCTCCTAAGGATTTACTGTATTCAGAATTTAAAGGAGCTGCTCAACTGGATCTAGTAGAAAATAATTTTATGTATCATGACAAGACCCCTACTAGACCAAACAAAATTAAAATAGATGATATTACTGAAGCATAGGATTATAGAAGCTAAGACAATAACAATGCAGCAGGGTAAAGTCAGTGTGTGAAGTGTGGTCGTGAAGTCCAATACTCACGGTAGGGCGGAGCGGAATGTGTCTTGCTCTATTTCTTAACTAGTCACTAACCCCTTCACAAAGGCAGTAAGTTCAGAAGGAAATGGAAAGTTTCTCATGGTTAATTAAGCTGTAAGTGTCTTACTTTTTTTTCCACTAAAGTTTTATTGCTATTTACATTGTTGTAGAATTCATTTAATGTATGTGTGGTTTTGTGATCTAGTCTATGACACATTGTCTCTTCCATCCTGTGTACGTGCACATGTTTATGGAGTGCATGTTTTCCATCTCTCTCCCTTAGGGAGTATCTGGGTAATTGGTTTCGTGACCTTGGTGGATAGCAGAGGAGACAATGTATTTGCTGTTACTGTGGATTGCCTGGCTGTAATGTTACCAGTTTTTCATTCCTAGAAAATAGTTCTTTTTCTCTATATGTTAATCAAATATAGGTACCTTCATTTCCCTTCACGAGGCAAGATAATAATGGTCTCTTCTGAATATTCTCTATCAATTAGTCATCGTGGATATCTCATTCAATTCTAAGGAGAAGCCTGTGTTCTCCTGAACCCTTGTGATGCTGCTGTTAGGGGTCCAGGGAAAGGTTCCAATTGCTAGAGGCTCTGTGTAAAACAGAAGGAAACGCCATGGTCGTGTGTCATCTTCGTAATTGTTGTTACGTTTGGGCTAATTGTGGCAACCACTGTGTTAATCCATCTCAACAAGGATATTTCTCTTTTTTACTGGCCTTCTACATGAACAATAATTATGTCCCTTTTCAGGGCCCGGCCTCTCCTGATAACATATCTAAGATTTATAAGTTGAAACGTCTTCTTCCTCTATTTGAAGGAATATGCTGGCTGTGTTCCTTTCAGGAAGTACGTGTCTCTTCTTCTGACAGCCTGTGTTATTTTCAATATACTTTGTCAACAGCATAATTCATACAAATCAGTTCTTCTTCAGTCTTCCTTAGGCGTTGTACAATTTTCACCTGGGGAACTTGCATAAATTGTGGCTCAGGTCAAGAGCTCCCCAAGGCCTATCTTTGCTATTGAACACTGTAAAGAGATTCTTATGAAGAATATTTGCCAAATGCAATACATCATTTGATTTCTTGACCCTGGATCCCATAACATTGACTGTGAATTTAAAAAAAAGGGAAACCCTTGTCAACATCAATCTTGTCTTCATGTATCATGATATTGACTATTTGTCCATTTGTTATGATTTTGGGTTTGTTTTCATTGAGCTGAAATCCATACTGAGGTTTGAGTATCTGATTCCCATCAACAAGTGCTTCAATTCTTCTGGCTTTCAGAGAACAAAACAGTGTCACCTGCACATCACACATTATTAACAGCAATGTCTCAAAATCTGATGCTGCCTTTGTCTTCATATAGCCCCAATACGCAGATGTTGTCTCCTCATACCGACTGAATGACTATGATGAAAGGAAAGAACCCTAACCCAAGACTTTGCTTATTTAAACCCAGGAAGAATCCCTTGTTATGTTTGAAGGGCCGTGTCCTAGTCTATGTAAAAGTTCTGCATGAGCACAATGAATGTTCTGAATTTCTTGTTCTTTTCAATGTTATCCATAGCATGTTATGAGACACACAATTGGATCTTAGTAGCAGTAAATAAAATAAAAGTAAATGTCTTAATGGTATGCTCTGCTTTTAGTCAAGATTCATCTGATATCAGTAATAATATACTTTGCAACATAACCTTTTCTAAATCCAACTTGAATTTATGGCAGTTCTCTGTCAATTTATTGTTGGAACGGTTGTTGAGTGATATTCAACAAACCTTTACTTATATGTATATTAATAATATAATTGAACAGTCTCCACATTTTGGGGTCATCTTTCATCGGAGCATGTAGCAGGATGCCTCTCTTTCCGTCCAAGTGGCTGTCTTCCGTGTGTCTCAGTATAGGCAAATGAGCACTTCCACTGCTTTATCAGCTTGTTGAAAGATTTCAGTGGGAACTTTGTAAATTCCTAAAGTCTGGTTTTTGACTCTCGGACCCCTGGTAGTGTAGTGGCTACATGTTGGGCTGCAATCTTCATGGCTGTCAGTTCAAACCACCTGCAGCTCCCCGGGAGAAAAACTGGGCTTTCTGCTCATGCAGAGTTAGACTCTCAGAAACCAACCCACAAGGGGTCACTATGAGTCGTCATTGATTCTGTGGCAAAGAGGATTTTTAGATTAGTTTTGTTTCAGACTAATACCATCAGCTTAACTGCCATAGCATTAGTTCTTGAACACACTCGACCTCTGGCACTCTTATAAAGGTGCCATAGTCTTGTCTCCTAGAAAACTTACATAGCACTGATTAGAACACTGGCATGTTAATTGTTGATCTGACATTGATTAATAAAATTATTAGTTTAATTTTTTCAGATGTTAATTTTGTTTTGAAATTGTCATTTCATAATTTGAAAAATAATGGACTCCTCCTGGAGAACATACACACACACACATACAAGACTGATCATTTTATTTGAAAAATTTTCCAAAAATAATATTTGATAGATTAATTGAAAAAATATTTTTTCAAAATTGTTGCTAGAAAAGACTTAACCCCATTTTCCCTATTATAATCAAATTTAATTGTTTCTTCTGTGTAAAAGAGCTATGGTGATCATCTTAAAATGTAACTTTGTGAACGGAATGTGTCAATACAAATTTGTGTTTAAGAGGTTTATGTGCACACACAGGATTAATTTTAGATCCGATGATTCTATTAAGTAGGGAGCACTGAATAGCGATAATGATAAGTGGCAGTTATATATGTGCATATGAACACAGAGACAGACCCAACACAGACCTTCAGCTGTAGCAGAACAGTGTCCTGATTTTACTGTAATGGAATTCAAGTTTGTAATGTATAATTTAATCATTGAAAACAGCTTCTTCTTCTTAGCTATGCTGTAATTTAAAGTGTACTATCTTCCATAGGAATTTTTATTAAAGCTCAAAAATATGAAATAAATCAAGAATATGCCCATCAACCTTAACCCCAAATAGTGACTGTATCCGGAGAGATTTCATTTCTTCCAATCACAACCACTTCAAGAACAGATTTTAGTCTTCATGAAGAAGTTCTACAAAAGTACTTCATATAAGTTTTATAAGAAGAAAAACTCTATTTTTGCAACTATCAACATTTTTGTAGTTTCCAAGATTCTTGATTTGACAAAATTGTGTTTATGGGTAGTTTCTCAAATTTAAAATTAATTTTTCTTGAGTATTCTATTCACATTCCTTATTTTGTTTATTTTGTATGTTTTTCACAAATCCTTCTTCAATTCAGAATACTATATTAGATATTCTTTAGTCTGAGATCCACCCTTACACCTCTATCCATTAGAGGCCATGGAACCATAACAGCCTTGCCGCTTTTGTTAATACAGCTTACTTTTATAGGTACCATACCTTCTGAATAGTATTTGTTCATTAAGATTTAGTGGTTTCAGAGTAAAATGAAGAAGCTTATTGCCTCTAGAATACATTTGTACGGCTAGATAAGCGTATTGTAAATTCATATATAATCCAGCAGGGAAATATTCCCTGCTGGAAACAAAAGTTTCATTAACATGTTTTAGAAACTGGTGGTCTTGAAACCGGTAAGGAAGCTGAACAAAAATAACATCACTTAGTATTTGCAGCTCAGTGCCCGTTTGTGCCAAACTCCTTCACTTCATAAATATTTATGAGTGATCTCCGCCATCTCATTAAAATTTAATCCAATGACAACAGGTGCAAACCATGATTGCTCAAGCTAGGCCAGATAACTCTGCAATTGTGTTCCAAGTTTTCCAGTAAGGAGAATCTGTAGTGTAATCTGCATGGCTTTCTGATTTATTCATTTCATTAAAAAATGTTGGCTGACAACTCTAAATTCTAATGATTTACTTCCAAGGCACTGCAGTCTAGTTTGAAAATCAGACACTGAGAGAAAGGTTATATAAATGATTATTCAATTATATTTGTCATCAGTGTAACGAACGCATAGAATTAGTTATAATAGTCCATGATACACATCATTGAAGAAAACCTGTAGACTTTGCAGGGTGAGTAGGAGTTCACACGGAGAAATGGTGAAGGAGAAGGGTGGGTGAAAAACATTCAGGAGCATCTCAGATGCTTGAACTGCTGGCCTTCTATTGGAAGTCTGTACATTCCTCATGGAAACCGAAAGATGTGCAGAGTGGCATGGACAGGATGAGTGTAGAGAAGTCTAAGATGAGCAAACATGAGAACTAGCACCAAATCCTAGAGAAAACACAAACACAAGGCATTCTTTAAAACACAAAAAAATACATAGAATATGAAATATTTGATTGCAGAAGGTTGTTTTATTAGGCACTCATACAAAACCTTATAGTTTGGGATGCGTAAGCAGAAAATTGGAAGATATGAGATGTGAGCAATTATATATATATATTAAAAATTTAGATAATTCATGAACTTGAATTGTAGAAGACAAATTACATCATTATTTTTATTAATTTCTAAAGATTCGCATTATATAACAATGTTGATATTCTAAGGAATTCACACAAGATCTTGCTATTTTGATTTGTATTTTAGGTATGGAATAATAAACATTTTATTTTTGGCTAACAGTTGTTCGGGCATCATTGAGATTCCTAGCTTCTCCGATGGCAGACATGTTCTTGTCCACTTGGCTCTTTCAAGTTGTTGTACTATGTTTGCCTGTGTGTTGATATGTTGCTATAAACCATGCAACTGGTATTTCAAATGCCAAGTGGTCCGCAATGATGCACAACTCTCAGCAAGGCTTCCAGAAGAAGGGAAAAGGAAATGAAGGAAAGAAAGACTAGGAGGAAGAAGTTAACTAGAAGAAACCTTAAGGAAAACAACAAAACATGTGCTTATATTGTGTAGGAAGATGGGTGCCCCCAATTGCAGAGAACTTCAAGTACCCCTGCTCTTAACAGGCAAAGCTCATAAAAGCAGGAGACTTGTGTGGGTCACAGAAAGGCAGACATCTGAAAAGTTGGCCTTTCAAAAGGCCCAGCAGCTCCTCAAGAGATAAACAAGGCTTTCTACTTCGTTAAGGAGTTACAGGCTGAGAAACCCACAGGGCTAATTTTACCATATCCTGTAGTCGGTATTGACTTGTTGTCAGTGTGAAGGTTACAGAGACTAGACATGACCTACGTAAGGTAAGATGAGCAGACAAGATCAATTTGGCAGCTAGCAGATCTTTTCATGTCAAAAGGCAAAAACCATGTCTAAGGCAAAAACCATGGCTAAGCCCTGTATGTGGGAAAGGCACCATCTATGCTATTCCCTCCGTGCCTGAGCATGTGCCCAAGACCAGTGCTGAATCCCAGTTAAGAACACCATTCAGATACCTGTTACCCCTCAAACAGGGCTGCCCTGGACTTGAGTAGTCATCTCAAAATAAACCCTAGTGCAATCTTTTGCCTGGCCAACAACTAAGAACTTTCTAGGCTCTACGGTTGTATCAGCTTTGGCCAGGCTCAATCTCTTGCTCTGGTAGAGACATCTGGTTTCACTCTGGCTGACCTCATTTTTGTGGACTTGAGCTGATTAACTATTGCCTGTCTTGATGAGGCAGTTAGCAAAGCCTTTACGTCAACAGCACTGATTTGGTGTGAATGAGGAGGATGCTCTAAGAGGAGATCTGAAAACCTTCATAATCATCCTTCCACTTCTCTGTCAGTTTGGCATACTGTGGTGGCTTGTGGTTGAATGATGCTGAAAGCTAAGCCATTGCTATTTCAAATGCCAGCAGGCTCACCCAAAGTGACAGGTTTCAGTGACTCTTCCAGACTAAAAACAGACAACGAAGAAGGAGCTGGCTGCCAATTCAGAGGAAACAGACACTGGAAAACTGATGCATAGCTTGGAAAAAATGTCAGATACTGGAGACCTCAAGAATGCCAGACGACTTTTTGAGTGATACTGTTGGATAGGCCCTTTGGGTCCGAGGGAACTCACCATGTGCCTGGAGTAGAAGTGGCTTTCTCCTGGTTGAGCTGGCCATGGGGTGGTAGCGGAGTTTGTGGGATCTTCTTTGGCTCAGGGGCTAAGGAAAGCAAAGGAAAACAGCTGCAAAAGTCCACTAATGGTGGGAACTCGGAATGTGCTAAGTATGAATTTAAGAAGACTAGAAATCATGAAAAATGAAAGGAATGCATAAAGATTGATATCATAGGCATTTGTGAGTCAAAATAGATTATTGTTGGCTACTTTAAAACAGAAAATCATTGGGTATACTACGCAGGAATAACATAATCCAGAAGAAAGCCATTAGATTCTTCACCAGAAAGCACATTTCAAAGTTGATCTTTAAGTATGATGCTGTCTGTGATAGGATTTTATCTATCCTCCTTCAAAGCAACACAG
Source organism: Tenrec ecaudatus (assembly GCF_050624435.1). Taxonomy (NCBI): domain Eukaryota; kingdom Metazoa; phylum Chordata; class Mammalia; order Afrosoricida; family Tenrecidae; genus Tenrec; species Tenrec ecaudatus. The sequence continues at coordinate 92,845,489 of NC_134532.1, read as the reverse complement.
TCAATACAACTGTTTTTCAGATTCACGCACTGACAAAACCTAGTGATGTAGAAATCAAAGAATTCAATGAATGTCTTCAATCAGAAATTGACCAAATTTGCAATCACGATGCATTAATAATTAATGATGATTGGAATGCAAAAGTTGGAAACAAAAAAAGAAAGGACCTGTAGTTGGAAAATATAAACTTAGTGATAGAAATAAAGATGGAGATCACACGATAAAATTTTGCAAGAACAACACATTGAAAAAGCAAATACCTTTTCTCAGCACCATATCAGGTGAGTATACAAATGGACTTCTCCAGAAGGAATACACAGAAATCAATGGACTCCATCTGCAGGAAGAGATGAGGGAGAAGCTCAATATCAGCAGCCATGGTCTGACTCTGGGGCATACTATCAATTTCCCAGGTGGAAATTCAGGATAAAGCTGATGAAAATGAAAAACACGTCCAGGAGAGTCAAAATATGATCTCGAGTCAATCTCACCTGAATTTCAAGAACATAAATTGCTGCAATAAATACCATTGACAGACGCGATGAACTGTGGGAGGACATCAAGAACATCACTATGAAGGAAGCAAACAGTCATTGAAAGGGAGGGAAAGAAAAGTGGAGGGCAGAGGCTCTCAAATTTTCTCTTGCTTGTGGCCTAGCTAAAGCAAATGGAAGAAAGGATGAAGCCACAGGAATGAATTGAAAATTTCAAAATGTTTCTTGCGAAGACAAAGTTAAGTTTGATAATGATATATTCAAATACCCGGATTAGGACAACTGAAAAGGAAAACCATGCTTAGCATCATATCATAAACCAAAAGGACTAAGGGAAAAATTCAAACCTCAAGTTGAAATATTTAAAGATTCTATTGGAAAAATAGAAGGTGGAAAGAATACACAGGGTCAGTGTACCACAAAGAACTAGGTAGCATTCAACCATTTCAGGAGACAGCATCTGAGCAAGAATCGATGGTGCTGAAGGAAGGAGTTCAAGCTGCACTGAAAACATTAGCCACAAACAAGGCTCCAGGAATTGATGGGATACCCATAGAAATATTTAACAAGCAGCTGAAGCACTGGAAACACTCATCTATGCCAGGAAATTTGGAAGGCAGCTACCTATCCAACTGACTAGAAGAAAGAAAGGTTATCCAACTTTCCAAAGAAAGGTGACCTAACAGAATGCCTAAATGTAGAATAATATCCTACGCAAGTAAATTTTTACTGAATGCCATCCAACAATGGTTGCAGTAGTACATTGATAGGAAGCTGCCAGAGGTTCCCGTCAAATTCAGAAAATGTAGACCAAAGGGTATCATTACTAATGTCCGATGGATCTCGACTGAAAGCAGAGAATACCAGAAAGATGTTTATTTGTGTTTTATTGGCCATGATAGCACAATAAAAAACTGTGTATAACCTTGAGAAGAATGGAGATACTTGAGAATTCTAGAATACTTTGTACTGTGTTGTGTTTATTTGGAACTTGTTCAAGAATCAGGAAACAGTTGTGTGAACTAAACAAGTAAATACTTTATGGTTTCCAATGAGGAAATGTGTATCTTAGGATTGTATCTTCTCATCATACTTACTTAATGAGCCTTTTAAAAAAATAGTCAGTGAAACCAGATTATATGAAGGAAAAGATATCATCAGGATTGGCGAAAGACTTATTGGCAATGTGAGAGAGAGAGGCAGGGGCCACAATCTTGCATGCTCAAAATGTGCAGGACTGGAGGAACTTGTGTTGGACGGTTGCAGCCCTCAGTATAGATGACAACTCAGTGTAAAGAAGACCACAGTCCTCCCAACTGGACCAACAGGCAACATCATGGTCAATGGAGAAAAGGATAAAGTTGTCTAGGATTTTGTCTTGTCTTACTCTACCATCAATGCTCCCAGTCGAGAGATCAATCTGTTGGAAATCAAGGATGCCACTTTGAGGATTCAGGTTTTCTGGACCAAAGCCATCGATGGTCTCATATGCACGTGAAAGTTAGTCATTAACTAAGGGAGACTGTGGCAGAATGGTTAGGAATTGGGCTATGATCGATCTGCATGGTCAACAGTTAGAAACCACACGTAGCTCTGTGAGAGAAAGACTGGCCTTAAAAAAATGTCATAAACAACTGTTACAATCTCAGAGACGCACAGTGACTCGATGGATGGTAGTGAGATGACTGTTGTAAAGACAAACCAATGGGTCCTGAAAGACGTGCAGCCAGAGTGCTCCTTAAGGGGCAAAGCTGGTGAGACCTCTCCCGTACTTTGGACACTTTGTCAGGGAGATCAGTCCCTGGAGAAGGTCCTGCTTGGTAAAACAGCGAGCATAGAAAAATGAGAAAGGCCCTCCAGCAGGTGCGTTGACACAGTGGCTGCAACACAGGCTCAACCACAGGAACGATTGTGAGGATAATGAAGGACTGGACAGCATTTTGTCCTATCAGGCAGAAGGTCGCTATGTGTCTGAGTCAATTCAATGCTGCCTAACCACCGTAGCAACAGCAATCGTGTAAGCCATGCCTGTAACAGCGCACGGGTTCTGTGAGACCTTGCAGTTCATTGAGGAACCCTAGAAGCGGAGGGAATATACTTAGGAGAGAAGTGCTGGTTACCATCAGGGATAATACAGTGATATGCATTTGTGGCATTTTTGGAACTCTACCTTCATGTCCTGCTTTCTTTCAGTAAGCATGATTTTGTCATCTACTGATCTCAGGTTATTAGTGCATTTCCCTCCAAATCTGATGTAGCATTCTTCGTGTAATTCAACTTCCAGAATTATTTGCTGAGCATGGAGATTTGAATATGTATGATGAAAGGGTGCAATTTTGATTCACATTTTCAATGAATTTAAACCCCCAATGTCTGTACAAATGACTGTCTACTGGTATGCATGCAGTTTTAAATGACCACAAGTAAGTGTTTTGGAATTTCCATTCATCTCAAAGCTATTCATATTTTGATATGGCCCACACAGTCAAATGCCTTTGCATAGTCGATAACATGCAGTTAAACATTTTCTGGCACGGCTGTTACGACATTTGCAAATGCCTTGGCAACAGAGAAAACGCGAGATGATGCATGTGCCAATCAACTTGGAACCAATATGTATAAATGACTATTCAAAGAAAGAAAGAAAACACTGTCACATAGGGACCAGTAACTCTGGGGTGGAGACTGGAGGCTTTAGCAGCAATGGAGGCGATGTGAGGTTTTGCAGTTGAATGGTGGTGAAGTTGAATGGTGTTGAATCCTTGTTGTGCAGATGCAGCCAGTAGCATTTAGTTAAAAGTTAAATTATCAAGAAAATAAAGAATGGATGAGAACAGTAACACTTATGATGATATGTTAATATATATATATTCCCAATACATGTTTTGCTCAGTATCCGGTTACGTTAATGGGAATATATATGTGTGTGTGTGTGTGTGTGTTTCCACACCCATGTGGGATTTCATTTATAGCATCCAGAGGATAATTTTTATTTAAATTATAGTCTTCATTTATTAATAACAAATAAGTTTAGAAATATTTGCATGGGTAGGAGAAATGATAACTGGAATCAAGTACAAGCTGCAATAGTTTATTGAACGATTGATGCTACTTGTTGAAATGACTCCACCTTCTCACTTTGCATGCAAGAGAATGCAGGTTCCTCAGTCCTACGCTATCTTCATAGTTGCCAACATGATCTGGTGCATTATTATGAATACTGTGCCAATCATCTCACAGAGGATCTCCCATTCCTACATTCAATCTCATCTCTTCCTTACCACGTGTAAATGATATCCTTCTTTAATTATTGATGTGTCTAAATTGTGTTGTGGTCCATAAGATCTTCAATGCCTAAATTTTGTAAATAATCATCGGATGTTTTTCTCTAGTTATTCTTGATCTGCATGCTCTATCGAAACCTGTCTACCATAGATTATTATCATGAAATGCTGGGGCCCCAGCTTCCAGTATCATAGCTTCATGCAAGTCACCACAGGAGAGCGAACTGACACAGGGTGGTGGTTTTAAAAAAGAACTACTTAGCAATTCACTTATTCGACTACCCTGAAATTGCTCATGGCGTCATTAAACTGCCATGGCCAAGTTTTTTCCTGGATGTTCAACATGCAGCAAGAAGCAAGGTACAATTTCTGTTTCCATAGGTTGCACATTCGTAGGAGATTTATAATAAACGAGGGATAAATAAGTAAATGTATGTGGAGAGCAGGTAAGTGAGGATAAGGAATGGGAGAAACCCCTAGAGGAATGCACCAGCTGGGCGTGTTGCAGATGCTACACAGAGCGATCCAGGGCAGGGAGTTTGTTCTCAGATCAGACAGGCACAGATAGCAGAGGGCTGATGAAAGCAGAGTGAGCTCTGCCTCGGCTTTGGGCACTGTGTTCTAGGAAGCAGGGTACACACGGCAAGGGGCATAAGGCAAGCACATGCCCTGTCTCTTCAGAGTATATGAAGAAATGCGACTTTCACCCTAGTCCTTGAATATTTTTGCTTTCCTAAAATGGATCTGCCATTTAAAACTTTGGGGGGGGGGGGTGCACAAAACATGCATTAATTATTTAAGTGAGGCAAACATTTATGTAAGTGGATATGACCGCTTGACTCATCATGATATTTCTTACACAGAGTAGGAGAGTGTTTCTCTTTTTTTTTTAATTATGCAGTTCTGTTGACGGAGGTCACTAAAATATTCCATTGAATGTCGATTTAAAATACAGAAATCATCATGAAGCAAAGTGTGTACCAATTTCTCTTTATGGAGAGTTATTTTCATGGAAACTGTAAAATGAAATATATTATCTATATAAATATGAGCAATGCAGTTCGATGGACTTTGTGTCTTTATTTTCAGCAAAACTAAGGCCTGCAAAATAGATTGAGCAGTGAAATATGGAATTTACTACTACTCTAAAGCTATGTTTGGAAGCGGCACTTGCCCCACAATGTGATCTTGAACTTGAGAAGTTGATTTAATGTGTGCAAAGCACCTATTCCTCAAACTGTTTCTTGTCTCTCTGCCTGCTCTTGCCGGCCTCCACTACATGAAGAGACGTAACAACTTTCTCTTCCTGTTAGTCCAGCAGCTTAAAAATAACACATTCCAGCAAGGAGGGAAGGCGATTACAAGCAACAGGACACATGAGACTTGCCAAGGGGCCAGCATTTCCTGGCTCACAATTGCAGGAAAGGCTTTGCTCCATTATCAATAGGACCTGGATGCTTTGACAGGCAATTGTTTTAAAATCTAAACAGCATTTGCAGTCGAAATGCCGTGCGCCTTATACAAGGCTGGTGTGGAGGAAATATTGCACCAGCTGGATCAGACAATAGTCTTATCTGGTGCTTTGTTTTTTACTGGTATAAAATAAAAACTCTAAGAAATGGCTGTATACAATTTTGCTGTTTTGTAAAATCTCTGTTGTTTTCAAGAAGAATAGTCTAGCTGTCGTGAACAATACAGATTTCCTTTTCAGAAATTGCTGATTTTAAAAATGTACTGAGTTAAAATAGACATTGAACAGAAACAATGGAATAGCTCTGGCCTCATAATCACTTTGAATAAGGATGTTCCTTATTAGACACACTAAGTTCATCAGCTCCATTGGAATCTGAAAATGAAATATGATAGGCTGGGCAGAAATGTACAGGCCCCCACCACACAGCCAGTATAGAACACCATCCCTGAATAATTCATACTCATTTGGAGTTTTCACGGGAATACACGCAAACACACACATATTCTATTTGCTTCTCCAAAAATTCATAAACGATCATCTTTCTTTTAAATGCTGTATGAAAATCCATTTATGTTAACCTGTAATGTTGTAGGTCATTTGAAGATCTTCATAAAACTGTGTTTCACCCTTAGGGTATATTGTCCTAGGTGGGGCACTCTCTCTCTCTCTTCTCCCCACGTAAGCAAATACTGGTTTCATTATGTAGTCGGGGAAATTCTGATGCAGCATTCTCATAAATCTGGCTATGTTCTTCTGTGTGACCCTCAATGGATCTCTTTAATCAGTGTCTTCCTACAATGACTACAGAAAGGGAAATTTACTTTAGAAATGTATATGACAAATATGCAATCCCTGTACCTGCATATGTGCAAGGATGATAGAGTATAGTTTAGAGTAAGTGAATATTCCCATCATGCATTTAGCACCCAGCCAGCCTCTTAGGTGAGAATATCCAAGACCCTCTTATTGAAAGTATGGCTAACATATGCCCTGTAGGAAAGTCTATATTTCTGGAAATTTTGACTGAACTCTATGTAAAATAGAAATGCTTGGAATAAGTGTTTTTTTTTAGAGAATATAGAGAATAGGCCTATTTTTATTAAAAATGTACTCTGGCTGTGATGTGGAAAGTGGAAAAGAAAAGGATGATTAGTATGGAGACAAAGAGATAATATGAGACTCGCTTAGAGAAATATTCAAAAAAATAAAACCTTACCACACACCGAATGTGCTTGGCAAAAGAATCAAAAGGAATGAAGATTAGATAATTCTAGGATTTCCATTTTGGATCATATTTGGATTGTCACCTTCCTAAATCATTTTTCTCTAGAGTAAAACATTATAATACAGCTTTAATTTTTTTCAAATTTTGTACTGTGATTTGGAAAATGTATTTTAAGCTTGTGAACACTGTAATTGTATTTTACCCTCACTTGAAATAATACTATTTAGAAAGGTTTCATTGCATACATGCTTTAACTATCTGCCTATATGACACTTTAATTAATAAGATACTATGGTTTTAACTCATTTTTAGTTGGCATATACTGGAAGAGTAAGTTAAAAAAAAAGTATTGCTGCCAAAAAAAATCAGAACATTGGCTTTCCATGGGATCTGCTGGATCTTATAACTTCAAGATACAAATGTCAGCTAGGATGATTGCTATATCAGGTGCTTTATGGCAACCTAAAGATTCCCTCAAAGGATATACAACTGGACCATTCTCTAACCTATATCAAGATATTTGTAAGATACCTACCTGGTCAGCAATAAAATAGAGATTCTTATTTGTTCCTATCCCAGAGGAAAATGATACAACATAATGGGGAAATTATCAAAAATATAATTAACGTGATATGCAAGTTAAAGATAATCCTAGATAGTCCCCAAACAGTTACAAAATTCATTGACAGGGACCTGCCTGAATTTCAAGTCACATTTTGAAGAGGACGTGAGATGACGGTGGAGGGATATCCTTGGAGAAGTCTTGACTGAAAGCAGAGACTACCAGAAAGGTGTTTACTGTGTTTTATTGATTATGCAAAGGCATTCTACTCTATAGATATAAAAACTATGAATAATATGGAGAACAGTGGGAAATACAGAACACGTCATTGTGCTGAAGTTGGAACTATACATAAGACCAAAGGGCTGTCATTCAAACAGAACAAGAAGATAGTATATAATTCAGAATTACCATATTCACTTAATTTGATGTTTAGCAAATAATCTGAGAAACTTGACAATATAAAGAAAACGTGGCCTCAGAATTTGAAGTAATCATATTAATGACATATGATATAGAAATGGCATGAACATGCTAATGAAGGCAGAAGGAATGTGCAACACAAAATCCTCACCACTGGACCAATAGACAACATGGTGATGAGTAGAGAAAATCTCAGAAATGTCACTTTGAGGGTTAAGGCCTGCGTGGCCCATGTGCTGGCATTTTCAATTGCTCTATGTGCCTGTGAATTCTGGGTAGTGAATAAGTAAGACCAAAACCAGTGCATTTGAATTTTGATTTTGGAGAAGAATAATGAATTACCATACATTCCAGAAGAACACATAAATCTGTATGGGAATAAATAAACCCAGAATGCTCTTTAGAAATGGGGATTACTCAACTTTGTCTCGTATACGCTGGGCCTGTTTTTAGGAGGGAAAGACATGTTTGGTAAATAAATGATCTTTGTAAAAGAAGAAGACCATTTCCCAGATAGATTGACGTAGTGGCCACAGCAATGAGCTCTAACATACAATAGTAATAAAATCTCAGGACCAAGCAATATTTCATTTTGTTTCTGGTTTACATAGGGTTGCTATGAACTGAAACTGACTCAATGACAATGATCAATACCACTATATTGTGTGTGTGTTCCATGTACATGTGTGTATGCACGCATGTGTATACCTTAACCACCCATCATGTAATTTATTTGTAAGTGAGGCTATCATATTAGCAATTATATAACTGTAGCATATCCATGTTAGTGGAATGTGGGACACTAAGATTGTTACAATGCGCATAGCACATTAAAAAAAAATTTGCCCATTCTACAGCATTTAAAAAGTATTACATTAATTTAGTTGTATCAACTTAGCCAACAATCATTGTAAAATTCTGTTGATCACCCAAAATAAAAAATTGACTTTCATCAATTTTGCTTCAAAGAACTCATACTTAAAATGTGATACTTGTTTTGTAATAAAGGCTGTATTTAAAAATGAACAATAAAAGTATTTTGTAATAGAAAATTCAGTATTCAGAAAAAATTACTGCATTTTATTTATATATGTCTTTCATCTGTAACATGTTATAACTAAATTGTCTTTCTAGTCATTTCTCTAAGATATTTTTCAAATATTTCTTTGCAACACAGCAGTCTTATAATATCTACTTCTGCCAATAACAAGGTTAATGGATTAGTATTTTATGCTGAGACTCTGAGTTCAGAGGGATGACAAGGAGCACCTGTTTGATAGTTTGGAGTCATAAAAGTTAGTCATGTGCATAAGGAAATTTTAACACTGGGAAACACGTTGCAGTTAATCTTTGATTATAGAAACATTCAGTCCTACATGAGTAAAATTTGTCTTTGCTGAATCTATAAATTTGGTTATCATGTAAGGATCCAATTGTTGTACTTCTCTGTAAATATTTGTATTTATGATCTTAGGATCAGCCTGGGCTAAATTCTTGGATGCCTTCATACCTTCATCAGCTATATGAACATTGTATAAGAAAGAGAAAGATCTGAAAGAACTTCATGCACTTTTGTCCTTCTTTGTGTGGAAGACTCAAGTGTGTCTATGATGGCGTAATACGCACGTAAGCAAAATTACTCTTGAGTACTCACGGTTCCGAGCATCAAGGTCATTGTTTAGTGCATCTCTGATGGCGACCTGCTGGATAAATCTGTATGTAGTTGCATTTATTTTGTGTTCCCAAACATTTCAAAATATTCTCTGAAATTATGTACGTAAGCGATTCATCCCTAGTATATAGCTGCGTAGTTCTATACATTTCTTTTGGAACCTCAAAGAGTTTGGCTCAACTGATGAAAATGCTACAATATATTACTCCACATAAACAAAAATATATACTCTAATGTCTCTCATTTTACTGGAGTTCTTTCCAGCTTCTCTCTTGATATATCCTTTTTCTTTATGATCATCGGCATGGTTTTCTCAATTTCCTAAAATTTCAGTATATAACTTCAAGCTTGTGTTTATTGCTACAGAATGCACAGCCCAACATGTACGATGGAGATATTTTATTTGTATCATTTTCCTAAATATATTCTACCAATAGCATTGATTTCATTCCCATCATCTATGCACACTGTATGTGGTTATTCTTATAATGCTCACCAATGGCTTCGCACCCTGCAAATATGTTCTTGCTATAAAGCCTGCATTGTTGACCAGCCAGACTTTTCCACACTGATTTTCATGTGGTCCACTGTGATATCGATGATCAATTGGTCTGTTTTGATCCCATATAAATACAGATCCTGAAGCAACGTATAGGGTCTGCAAGTCTGAGAATTTAAAATTCTAAAATAGTTACACTGTCTACCTCATTACTCATTTTTTCACTATAATAAATGCAGAATTTTGTTAAGTTATGCTATATTCACATTGCTATTATTAAATTCAGTACTAGATATTCTAATGCATCAGTAATGTGCACTGATTAAACTTATGTACCACATGAAAGTAATATTTTAAGAATCATTTCATTTTAAAAAGAAGTTAGTTTTAGCACTGTCTTTGAGGATTCAAAAATTATGTTCTTTTTATATTATTTGAGGTTTTTATTTTTGCACTCCATTTGGTTGCTAGTTTCTAACAAAGTTGTTGCTGTTTTATTTTACCTTTTTATAAAATTAGGTTACTTTAAAATAATTTGCTGACAAAGGAAATATGAATGATTGGAAATAAATAAAATTTATAAAATATACCGTCCAGCTTTTACATTAATAATTTTTTGTTAAGTTAAAAAAAACTATATGGACATGTAATTTTGTTGTGGAACATGTAAGATTGTTCTTGAAGTCTTAACGTCATAAGAAATACAATTTAAACTCAGTAGAAAATAGGAAGTAATCCCATTCATTTGCTTTATAATGGCTGTTGGTTGGTCAATCTCAGATCAGCAAAAATATTTCCTGTCCTGGAAGAGTCCTTGAAAACGCATGCACTCGCATTCTATCCTTGGACTCTAGGACATGAAGTAAATACAAGGGTATGTTCAGTCTGAGGTTGTAGCTAGGTGCCCTAAGGTCACGACCAGATGCATCGAGTGTTGCATGGTTATGGTGCTGATGTGATTTCTTACGTTGTCCATGAGATTTTAGTGAATGCGAGGTTATCCTTGATGGGTTTACAATGAAAATGAAAGCGTAATCTTTACTGAATACAAACTGCATAATTTTTATTGATTTCCTTTAGCGTGTTCCCAGTTGCGTTGCCCGGCAACACTCACTTGTCCTTGTCTTCTCCCTACTCACTAGGGGGTTCTTCCTTTGGACACTGGTGCATCTGTTTTGTTGATGCCCTTGGCATGCTCGGTAGGCAATGCATGCCTGCCTGTTTATTTGCCGGTGCTAACCAAGCTATTCTGGAGAGTGCCTGTCACCGATTGGGAACTCTTTAGTTTTACGAGATACCCTATTGTTGTGATTTAGCTTGATGTTTCTACGACTGCCTGACGTTATGTTTCCCATTACACAAAGATCAAATTCCTTTCAAGCTCCAGCTATAAAAAATGACTTTCAATTTCAAAGTTATTGAGTATCCATTATGTTTCCCAAGATATATATTAAATGAAAACTTCTAAAAATTAGTAGGAACACAGTTTTTCACTTTTATTGCCTTATATGAGAAAAAATTGTTGAACTAGTGGATATATGTCACTACCTTTGAGAGATAACTGAATTGGGCCAGGTTAGAAAATCTAAGAGAAGAATATTTAAAGGGAATGTAGAGACTTCAGGTATCAGAGCTAGAGAAGGAAGAAATCAAACTTTCTTGGGGAAAGGAAAATCATTTGAGAGCTGTATGTAACATTTAACCATGGTAAGAAAACCACTGCTGCTAGGCTGGTAGGTACCAAAAATAGTGGATTGAAATAATAGTGGAGACTACAAAAAAAGACAAAAGAATGAGCACAGTGCAGAATCCACATAGAGCCTGAAAAAGGAGACAAAGTTATTTAAATGTTGACTCAGTTGTTTTCTAGCCAGAGTAATTTATGAACATTACTTAATTAAGTTTAGGATTATAACCATGTGTGTTAGTCTGGGTACATTAGAGAAACAAATCCACAGAAACTCATGTTTCCTTGCACATCAAGGAAACATCCCAACCCAGTGCTACCCAAGCCGACAAGTCCAACATTAACCCACATGTCCAACACCAATCCACAAAATCCTCCTCCATCTCACAAAACACACACTATGACACCTACTACAGGAGGAAAGCCAAATCAGTGAATGTATAAGCATCTCAGTGCTGGCAGGGGTCTCCACACAGCTGCTCCAGCACCCAGGGCTGCATTGGGTTAGGTCCATGTGGCCTCTTCTCAGGGATGCCTTGCAGGAAGTGAGCCTTGCCAGCTGAAGTAGGGAACTGGCTAAGGCAGCTGCACTCTTATCCAACCATCAGAAAGCAAGAGACCTGAGAACTAGAAAGGTAAGGCTCACTGAGCCATTTATCCCTCCACCCTTCAATTAACCCCACATGTGTTTATCGGCCAGGTTTGGCACAATAAACTAATTACCTCACCATGTAAGCTATGAATACTGATGCTAAGAACACTAATTTCCCTAACTATCTGAAAACTCTCCCCTGATAACATGTCTAAATGGCATGATGTCTGCTTGTTTCTAAGGAGCATTCCAGTTGTACTTCTTTCAAGATAGATCAGTTTGTTCTTTTGACAGTTCACGATACTTTCAGTATTCTTTGCCATCAGAATATTTCAAATTCATTGACTCTTATTCAGTCATTTTTTGTAATGTTCAACCTCTACATACACATATGAGGAGAATGAAAATGCCATGGTTTTGGTAAGGCGCACCTTAATCCTCAACAAAACATCTTTTTTTCTTCCTACACTTTAAAAAATTCGTGTGCAACAGATATACCCAGTCAGTGTGCTGTTGGATCTTTTACCTGCTGCTTCCGTGAACTTTGATTATGTATCCAAGCAAAGGAAGAGAACCCTTACAAAGATGAGCTGACATGGTGGCTGCAAGGATGTGCTGCTCCAACGTGAAGATAAGCGGGAGGATGACGGTGGCCCCGGCAGTGTTCGCTCTGTGCACGTAGTCTCTATGAGCTGGAAATAACCTGAGGTTATTCTTGTTTGGTGCCATAGAATTGGGTCTGACTCATAAGCACCGTTATGAGAGCAGCAGAAGGAAGCACCACCCAGTCCTGCCCCATCCTGACAATTGTCCTTACATTTGAGCCCATCGATGCAGCCAGTGTCAATTTGTCTTGTTGAAGACCTCTGTCTTGTTCACAGCCCTACTTCCTCTCAAGAATGACGTCCTTCTCCAGGGAGTGATCTCTTTTGATGACTTGTGCTGAGACAGAGTCTTGCCACTCATACTGATAAAGGGGCATTCTGGCTGTACTTCTGTTTGTTCTTTTGACAGTCCATGGTACTTTCTATATTTTTTGCCAACACTATAGTTCAAATGCATTCATTTTTCTTTGGTTTTCTTTAACTGATGTTCAAATTTCACATGCATATGAGACAACTGAAAATACCATCTCTAGGGTCAGGGTTACCTTCATCCTCAAAGTAACATCCTTGCTTTTTTTTTTTAAACATTTTATTAGGGGTTCATACAACTCATCACAATCCATACATATACATACATCAATTGAATAAAGCACATCTGTACATTCTTTGCCACATCCTTGCTTTTCAATGCTTTAAAGAGACCTTGTGCAACACATTTACCCAAAGCAATATGTTGTTTCACCTCTTGTATGCTGCTTCCAGAAACATTGATTGTGGATCCAAGCAAGACGAAATCCTTGACAACTTCCAACATTTCTCTGTTTATCATGGTGTTACCTATTGGTCCAGTTGTGATGAAGTTGGTCTTCTTCATATTGGGTTGTTATCCATACTGAAGGCTGGAACATTTGGTCTTCATCAGCATGTGCTTCAAGTCCTTTAGCAAACAAGGTTATATAATCTGCCTATCTCAGGTTGTTCATTAACCTTCCTCCAATTCTTATGCTGCATTCTTCTTCATATAGTCCAGTTTATCTTATTGTTTGATCAGCATACTGATTAAATAAGTATGGTGAGAAAATAACTTAATGTCACCTAAAAACAGTAAGAACTCTATATGAAGTATTTGAATAATCACAAGAAAGCAAACAAACAAAACCCTCACTATCATTGAATTGAATCTCTGTGTAGCTGAGATGTGTATAGGAAAGATCATTATATACAAGAATAATTGAATCTTGAGGAAACATCCCAGCCCAGTCCAGATCAAGTCCATAAGTCTGATATTAATCCATATGTCCAATGCCAATTTATAAAATCCTCTTCAGACTCACAAAACACATGCAATGATGCAGAATTCAGGAAGATCACAGGCCAGTGGTTGGGAAGTCTGGTAGATCCAGTGGCACTGTAATCATTTCAGCGCTGGCAGGGGTCTCCATGTTCCTTCTCCAGGTCCAGGGTTCTGGCTACATCAGAGTAAGGTCCACGTGGCTTCTTCTCAGCGATGTCTTACAGGGAGTGACCAGAGAGAAAGAATGTCTCTTCCTACAGGGAGGAAGACAGGAGTTTCAGAATCCTCATGAGAAAACCATGCCCACACAGAGGTCTCATTGAGAATGACCTGATTGACAGGATAGACTCCATCCATTCCCTCTGAATCTTCAAATTGGCACTGGCTTGTGTAACTATCGCAATAACCCTGCATGAGTTTGGCAGATATTATTTATTTATATCTGACTCACCTTTTACACTATTGTATGTATTGAAAATATACTTGCGAAGTGTTTTAGTAATCTGTAGATGTAATTTTTACACATGTCTAGGGATATCATTATACTTTTAAAGTAAACATTTGTATAGGCTGTTCTGGTAGTTACATAAGCTGGAGTCAACTTGAGACTATTAAGAGTGAAAGGGTGGGGTTTAGCCTGTCATGCAGGCCACAGCTTGATGGCCTCATTTGGAGATATAATAGGGATAAATAGCTCCCTGGAGTCCTCACACACTCCCTCTGCTTAGTCTTCCTGCTGATAAGACATTTGGAGGTATACTGAAGGAACCAGAGCCCTGGAGCAGGAGGATTCACGTAGACACCCCTGATGCCCCTGAGATGCTTACACCACCACTGGATCCACAAGACTTTCCACTCATTGGCCTATGATCTTCCTGCATTCGGCATCATTGCATGTGTTGTATGAGTCTGAAGAGGAATTTATAGGTTGGTGTCGAACATTATGGGCTAATATAAGACTTACGGACTTTATCTGGACTGGGCTGGGGTATTTTCTTAATATATGATTTCCCCTTATATAAAACTCTTTCTTACATATAGATGAGCGTGAATGAACTTGTTTCTCTAGTCAGCCCAGACTAACATGGCTACTGTAGTTGTTCTAAGGAAGATTATCTATATTTGTTGTTGTTGCTGTTGTAATTTAATCCACTCTCCTTTGGCCTACTTCTATTCCTTTTTTGTATCCTAAATTCTGAGGATTGTCCTCAAAACTTCATACAGCACTTCTATAAAATGTTTGAGTAAATTCATAGTATCTCATTCTGTATTTCTACCATAATACATCTTAGGAAGTTCTTGAAGCCTCAAGAAGCAGAGGCGGTTGTGGCAGCCGTCAGGTAGTGATGTTAGAATAGAAGTGATTGAAAGAATCTTCTTTTCAAAAGGAACACATACAATTAGACCTACAAAATGATAAGGATAAAGTATTTTACAATAAAGTTGAAGATGTTCAAATTAAAAAGATAAATCAAGCGAAGTATTTTTAAGATCAATGATAATATTTATAAAACAGAATTAGTTTCAGACTTAATATTTACTTTTATTTTAATACTGGCTCCTAATGGAACTTGAACACAGCTGTCTTTGTTGATCTAGTGGGTCCATGCAAGTCTGCATAGGCAGAGTCAGAATCATTAAAGTTACAGTCTCATCAGATTTGTGCTTGAGAAAAATGAGAATGCTCTTGTAGTAATTTATTATAGACATTTCTTTTGTTTGTCTTAGAGATATTATTGAAATAGCAGAAGGGGATGAAATGAAGTAGTGCAGCAATTACACAGTTTAAACCCTTCATAAATAGAAAAGCATTCAACTGCGTCTGTCATTACCACCATCTGTGTTGTATACATCATGTGAAGATTAATAGAAGGCAGGGTTTTGTTTGTTTCTTTGTTTTTATTACATTCAAGCTAAAATCTTTTTTCCCTCATGAACAATATTGTAAAAAGAA
This sequence comes from Tenrec ecaudatus, assembly GCF_050624435.1. Taxonomy (NCBI): domain Eukaryota; kingdom Metazoa; phylum Chordata; class Mammalia; order Afrosoricida; family Tenrecidae; genus Tenrec; species Tenrec ecaudatus. The sequence continues at coordinate 92,829,724 of NC_134532.1, read as the reverse complement.
AGACAGTTATCTTTCTTGATGGCAGGGGATTAGTATATTCTTTCCCCAACTGTTCCCCAAAGGAGAAAGCAAGAGAAATGGGCAGTATTGCTGCAGGGCCACCAGGCTCCTACAAAGAGTATTTTTTATCTAACATAGTTCAAAAATTATAATGGCTCCTCACATCTTCTTTTGGAATGCTAACCAGAATATTCTTTGAAATTACAATACAAAAATAGGACTTCAGGAGTGGAAAAGAATGTGTCATTTGTGGTTTCTCAGCAATAATTTAATGTTCTGAATTGTATCTTCTCTTAGTGGCTTTGTAAAGTTACCACAATTCCCAGTTTCCAGTGTGGGTAACTACATTCCATGCCATGCCATGCCATGCCATGCCATGCCACCACTACTTTTGTTCAATTTAATCACACAAGTGTTTTTTGACCATTTACTTTAAGCACTCGCTGAGATGCTGCAGAATGAAATATGAAAGATAGCTTTTTCTTTACCTCAACTAGACTGGGAGAAAATACTAATCAGTGATTACGCTTTATCTTGCAATTTCATTAGTAGAATAGCAGTGTATTCTAATTCAAATAGTTAACTAAACCGTCCTGTCCAAGAAGGGAGTAGTGAATTATTCTTTGTTTGACAAAATCATTGTATTGATGTCATAGAGTCTAAATGCCCGGTACTTGGGAGTGGAGAAGTGTACAGGGCCATGCAGTATAAGCAATCTTCCACTTCTCTGGGAAGGCACAGTGCTGAACTTGAATTAGATTTGAGTCTGGGAGGCAGAAGAGTGCTTCAAAGAGTGAACACTGACATAAATTGTGCGATCACTAACGAATTGTTTACACCTCCACAGCCACTCTCCTGAGCGATAGAATGGATTCATTGCTGTTTGTGATGAGGCAATTCTGAATCCTAGGGACCCTTCATGACAGAGCATAACTAGTGCATTGCACTTGTCAAAGTCAGAAGGTTGTCTCATGAAGTTGCTGATAAATTTTAAATATTTCCATTAGCAGCTAAGCCATTATACCAAAAGAGATCTTATCAATCATGAAGCAGGGATAAGGAATAAATAGTTTCTAGGACCAATTTTTCCTATGGATTTGTATAATTCTGATTTTTAATCCTTTACAAGATAAAACCCAACTAATATTTTGCAACATAAGAATAGGCTTCAGATAATATTTGAATCTTCGAATTGTTTATCAGCTTCAAATTTTCATTTGGATTATATAGTGGATTCCATTGTAGATGTCTCTTTTTATTTTCAACATTATCTTTAAAATAGAGACTAAATGAAAGAGTACTTTTAGCTACTGTGGCTTCTTACCTGTCAAATGCTACTATTTAAAATAAGGAAGCAGTATTTAGTTATTCCGTGTGAACATTTAAATCGTACTTTACTAAGATCTCACGAATGTTAACTCATAAAACATTTTAACTAACTTAAAGACTTGGATTTTATTTTATTTTCAATCCTTGTAAGTGGGCAGTATATAAATTGGATACCCAAAAAGCCATGGAGTAGTTGCTTACAAATTTCATAGGTGGGGGAACATAGTCACAGGATTATAGGATTAAGGTGTAGGTGTTAGTTAATTGCACTTGTAAGGCTAAAGAATGATGTACAGGTGCCAAGCTGACAAGGGATGGATTGAGGTAGTTTATTGTGCCAACCCTCATTTCCCCTCCCTTATGAATCCTTGATAATTTATAAATTATCATTATTTTGTCATATCTTACACTGTCCGATAACTCCCTTCACCCACTTTTCTGTTGTTCATCCCCCAGGGAGGAGGTTATATTCAGATCCTGTAATTGGTTCCCTCTTTCTACCCCACCTTCCCTCCACCCTCCTGGTAACACTACTCTCAGCACTAGTCCTGAAATGATCATCTATCCTGGATTCCCTGTGTTTCCGGTTCCTGTCTGTACCAGTGAACATCCTCTGGTACACCCAGATTTGTATGGTAGAATTGGGATCATGATAGTTGGAGGGGGAGGAAACATTTGGGAATTAGAGGAAAGTTGTATATTTAGTCATTGCTGCAGTGCACCCTGACTGGCTTGTCTCCTCCCCATGACCCTTCCATAAGAGGATGCCCAGTTGATAGGCTTTGTTTTGATTATTACATTGTGGAAAGCATGGCATTAATACTCTTAAGATAAACTCCAATTCCCATATCTCAATGCCAATTTCCCCTGTAAGGAGTATTATTTAAGTGGTTTGGAAATTAGGCTCATCGTCCATTTAAACTGTCTTTCTTTCCACAATGGGAAACTGAGGAAATTAAAATCTCTCTTTGATTATCCATTTGTTTTGTGAAAAATAAAATGAGAAAATAGTAGCAAACCATGGGGACAGGCAAATCATAATCAACTGCATAATAGCAGTCTCTTATTTTAATGTTTAAGGAGATACAAAATAGTCAGAACCAGAAATAAAGAATTAGCCAAATGTTTATAATAGAATGATTGATATCTTTTGTGAAAGCTAGCTTAAGCCTAGAAGGATGGTTAAGATCTTTGTATAGTAAGCTACCATTGCCTTAGAGAACATTGAAGTGATAACACCTGTTATTTAAGGCCTAGGGAAAAGAGTAGAACACAGGTTATATACGCACCAGCTTCAGGATAATAAATGCTGCTTTATTTTAAGGAAAATATTTTATTGTAAATAAAGCAAGACAAAGCAAAATGAAATCATCAAAAGTATAAAAAGTTCAGAAGTTCTATAAAAGCAATATAGGCAAAAGAATGATAACAATATGAATAAGTTCTTGAACAGAAAATTTCAAATATTTTGAATTTAAGGTTAATTACATTTCCAAAATGTACTGCAAACTCTAAAGATCATATATCTAAATGGGTGATACACACGCACACACGTGTGTGTGTTTAAATTGGTGAAATACATATATTGTATAAAATTATAGCACTGATTTTTCAAAATTAAATATAAATAAATTTAGGTATTATTTTAAAACAAACAGTATTCCACTCATCACCTATTGTGTTAGTCTTGGTAGACCAGAGAAACAAATCCATAGACACTCATATGTGTATAAAGAAAGAGGTTTATATTCAAGGGCAGTTGGCTATTGAGAAAACATCCCAGTCCAATCCAGATCAAGTTAATAAATTCAATATTAGCCCATATGTCCAAAACCAATCTATAAATTCCTCTTCAGACTCATGAAACACATGCAATGATGTAGAATGCAGGAAGATCACAGCCAGTGGGTGGGAAATCTTGTGGATCCAGTGGCAGTGTAAGCATCTCAGTGCTCTCAGGGGTCTCCATGCGGCTTCTCCAGGTCCAGGGTTCTGGCTGCATCAGGGTAGGTCCATGTGGCTTCTCCTCAGGGATGTATCACAGGGAGTGAGCCTGGTCAGTAGAGTATCTTCAAGGGAATGTCTTGAGAGAAAGTCTCTCCTGCCTCTGAGGAGGAAAAATAGGATTTCCTAGAATTCTCAGGAGAATGCCAGGCCCTCACATAGGTCTCATTGGCTATGATCTGATTGACAGCCTAGGCTCCAACCCTTATTCCTCTCAAGTCCCAAATTGACCCCAGATTATATAACTACCACACATATTAATCTCAAACACATTTTAAAAATAAAAATAGCCATGTTTTATAAATGAGTGTCATTTCTAATTTTTCATAAACCTGTTTAAGGTTCACATTAACAAAATACTTATAATCTCATACTTGCTGTTCCATTCATGTGGTGAGCAGTGTGGGTTTGGTTGAAGAATATGAAGACAAAACACTCTCATAAGTATTCAATAACAGTGGATAAAAACTGTAACTGTCCTTTCAGATAATTGTGGATATTCTATTTATGCATTAAACAAACATATTTTTAACAGGTTGTTTGCAATATGAACTTTGAAAATAGTCCCGTCATTTCTCTTTCAGATTTGTGTTCCCCTCAAATGCTTAAGTGTATCTAGCACATTGAGTGGCTCTTTTACCCATGCAATACAATGCAGAGCAACACCACGTTCGTCACCTTGAAAGGCATTGACTTGAAGAGTCTTTTAAGTGTTGATGCATTTTATTGTGCAGCACGTAACTGTTACACATCAGCATCATTACCAAACACATCGTATATATCATGGAACATTGAAGGAACACCAAGCTTATGGTGGAATATCCAAGTCTTGCAAAACTTATGTTTCAAATAAATGTTTAATTTTTACCTTTGGAGACAAATGTCCATGGCTCTCTTTAAAGTCACACCTTAGTTCACTCATTTTTTCAGAAAATGTCTGTCGCGTGCAAATATGAGTGGTCATGGCTTTTCTGTTATTTTTCAAGTAAGGATTATGCTCCGTGAACGTAAAACAAGGAGCTCGTTTACCACACAATCCAGCTGCACAAGTGCTTTTCCTCTTGCAAGCCATTCCAGTTCAGTGTGCACAGATGCTGCGTGCGCTTCCCATTGCACCACTAGGAATAGCGCCAAAGTGTGCGCTGAAGCGTTAAGTTATCTAATAAAAGTATGCACAGTAAAAGTGCTCATCACGAAAAATTTAACCTGAAAGTGGTTTTTGTAATAATGTATATGAGTGTTAATGAGAATGACTAACAAGTACAGTGGTTACTTTATAATATTGCACTGATCTTCAGACTCAGTAATATAGCACTTTTATGCTCTATTGATTTTGATGTAACAGAAATGTCATGCTTGCTGATATCATTATCAGAAGAGAAAGAAAAACCTTGCTTGCTTTGGTCCAATTGATCAATGGTACATAAATAATCAATGATTCATAAATGATCAATCGTGCATAAAAAATTATAATTCTTTCCATCTAGTTTAAGATAGTTAGACCTAACACTTTTTACAATTCTTTAAGGAAATGTGCTGGGATTAGATAACGAAAGTTGACTGTCTTATCTCCACCCTTCAAACATAGGATGAGCTTAAAAATGATTTATGTGTGAGCCGATTACCCAGCTCTTACGCACATTTCAGGGAAAAGGAAGGGCCTTTATGGAGCGACTCATCAGAGCTCATCCCACTGCAGAGTGGGTGTGTCGTTTGTGCTACAGTGTTGGCCTGGCCTAGAGCTTTCTCACGATAGAATTTGCTGCTGACATCTGCGGCTCCGGAGCAGACAATATATTTCCTTCCAGCACAATCAGCAGCTCCCTGGTGACTCAGTCCCCACCCAACCACGACTGTGTTATTTGACTCAGCCATTTCTTCCATCTGGATCCTTGGCCCAGACACTCTGCCCCATACTAGCACGTTCTTACGCCACGGAAATCACAAGAATCTTGGGAGTTCACCCCATTCCCTATCTCTCTATGATCATTTTGCATCACTCCGACAGGTCTGGTTCTACTTCAGAGGTAGGCATATGTTCCTTTATATAATGCGTATGTTCTAAATATTCCAAAAATAGCAACAGGCAAGAGTGCTTTCTCGTTTTGTTAAACCAATCAACATGTCCATTCCTACGGCCCAAATCAGAGAGGAAAACTTAGGGCCTTGAGTACTTCTGTTAGCTTCCCTCTCATAGGTGGCCTGCCTGGTGTTTGCCCTTTGTGACCTCCACGACTGAGAGCCTTCTCTGTCTCTTCCTGTCAGCCTAGGAATCTTTTTAATGTAAGGAGACCAGTCCCGATTTTTAACAATTTTTCCTGCGTCCCGCAGCGTTTTTAAAAAGTCCCGATTTTTGGAAAGGATGCACGACAAGCTAGGGTATTCGGTTTTTGGCTGCCATGTGGCTATTTCGCCAGGATATGAGTTTTATCAATGGTGTCCCGCTGGGGTCCCGCTTTACCAAGGTTAAAATCTAATGTCTAGTTCGCGGAGCCCAGCTCCTGATTGGGTAAAAGAAAAAGAATTCTTGGATGGCCCAAATTAATAGTTAATGCTAGACTATTGGACAAAATGTTGCAGTTCAACGTTACCCAGAGGCACCTTGAAAGTTTGCTGCGATGATGCACTTCTGGAAAGTTCACAGCTTTCAGACTCCACGGAGCGTTTCTGTTCTGCACACTGGTCACCAGGAGCAGGCAGAGCACAGAAAAGCCTTTCTTCCTTAGAGAGGCAACGTATGAAGCCTCGCAGTCGGCTGAAAATATTTGCAGAATCGGAATGTGTATGCTATGCTTTTTATTTCTCTTGAACTCATACCTTAAAATATAAATTTTTAAAATTAATTGGAAGCACCTATCAACCTGGGCTACTGGGAGAAAGTTCATGACATGACAATGTGAACTATAAATTCCATTTAACAATGTTCTCCCATATAGGATTTGATTATATGCACGACAATATTCATACATTTATGTTTTTAAAGATTAGACTTATTATAAAATAATTTACTCAAAATATCCAAGAATTTACTGCTTAAAATAAATCACATGACTTTTTGAAGGCATAGTCTCTTGTATTTTTTTGTTCAGATAGTTCATTAGTTCCCTTTGAAAAGTGAAGAATTCTGTGAATCGCACACACACAAATACGCTATATTCTCTCATTTGTCTGTTTTTTGTAAATAGTATCAAACAGCAAAACAAAGTCCCTAAATTTCTTGGAATAATTACCCATATCTGAGATCCTAAAAGGTTTGAATGAATGTTTCAGAATAGTTATGACATTGTTTGTCAAACTGAAGTCACTACATTAATGTAAATAATGAACAATCTTTTCTCATTTAATTTTTCTTTTACTTCCTTTGTTCCACTCTGTCTGCCTTCTTCTTTCTATTTTATTTTTTTTATTTTAGATTATATTAACAAAGGTAAACAGAAAGATGTGGTAAATAAAGTGTAAAGCAAGATATAGTGTCTTCATGAGAATAATGCATAATAGCTGCTTAGGTTTGAATATCATATTTATTCCTAAACTAAATCTCTACTATTATGTCTTGATATTCACTTCATCCAAAAGTGTGCCAACTTATACATTATTTACATTCCATTTTTTATTGTATTTATGTTTCTAAAGTAATATACTACCTCATTATAAACAGAGGCACTTATTTATTGCCAAAAAATGTATTAAGACCAAAATTAAAAAAAAAATAGACTTGTTAATATTCAAAGAAGTCAAAATGGTCATATTCAAAGTGGTAATATTCAAAGACGTCAGAAAAGATTAAGATGGATTTCAGAAGAGACTCTGGAACTTGCTCTTAACCATAAAGTAGCTAAAGCAAATGGGAGAAAGGATGAAGTCAAGGAGATGAATAGAAAATGTCAGAGGCAGCTTGAGAAGACAAAGCCAACTATTCTAAGGAAATGTACAAGGACCTGACGTTAAACATAATAGCACTGGAAAAATGTAACCTACATCATGATGTAATGTAATATATATGAAGCAGAAAGTATATACAACTACAAAATCATAGAAATCTTTATTAAGTAAAATTATCAAAAAGTGAAGCCATTTTTCTCAACTTATCCTTCATCTATGTAATAAATTCCCAATTTTATTTGGCTTAGTGCTTCCTTTTCAAAAAAACAAAAACTAAAGCACAATGTTCAGCCCTTCCTTCTCATAGCAATGAAAACCTTTTGCACAACAGTCCCTAGCCCAGGATAAAGTACAGCTATCTTCTTTTTTAGCCAACACAGTGCTGAAGGCTGTCTTCCATCTCTCTGACTTTCCCCCAAAGAATAGTTTGCTCTTTGATTTACCCCACATCAAACAGAATTTTTGGCTTCCTTGCAGGACTAAAATTTTCAAAAATTATTTTTAATTGGGATTTAATATGTCATATTATTCCATAGTTCAATCATGTGAAGTAAAATTTTACAATTGCCACCACAAATCAGTTTTCAGATTTTCTTTTTCTAAGTGGACTCCTTGACATTGTCTCCCTTTTACTCCCACCCCACCCCACCACCATTGTAACCACTTCCCCTGGAAACCCGTATTCTACTTGCTGTTCCTATAGGTCCATTCACCCTGTGTTTCTTATACTGAAAAATGGAAAAACATGTAACACAACTTCCAGAGGGTGTCCTCCAATGACAGACACCTGTGAACAACACCTCTATATGAGTGATTAAAAACAAAACATACAAGCCAAAAGTACAGAAAATTTTGGAAACCAGATCAGGTCCAACTTTCCTCATAATGGAGATCTACTGACAAAGTTTTAACTGTTCAAGAGCCATTGATGCCCTTGACCTTCTGTACTCCTCTCTCCCAAGCACTCTCTTTAGTGACCACGTTTCTCCCATCCTTCACTTTTAGGTGGGGAGAGTTCTCCAGAGGCTTATCGCCTGTGTTGTTTCACCACTGACTCTTGGGGTCCCACTGACCTCAATCCCCTTCTGCACACTGGATTCTCTCAATTTGGACTCTGAGACCAATCCCTCTTTTGATTTTGGATAATATGGATCACAATACTTTGGTAAGTGGTGATGGTGTGCTTTTTCCATGTGGATATAGTTCACATCTCTCTTAGACAGCTGCTTGTTTGCAGACAAGCTTTAAAAGCCCCAGATGCTATTTTAACTGATAGCTGGCACTGGCACTATCTGAATTCTTTTCCATATTTTGTTATAGCACCGTATATTCTGTGTTTCTTTCGTGAGGCCAAATATCGAGCAGGGCCATGATGTAAGAACGAATTGTTCTTAAATTGAAGCTAGGACTCAGTGCAAGCCCAAACCCATTTCTGGATCTATGCTTTTTCTTTTCATTTGTTATTACTTGTGGATATATATATATATATATATATATATATATATATATATAATGTCATATCATGCCATAGTTCAATCATGTCAAACATAATTATATGATACCTTCCATAATCAGTCTCCAAAAATACTTTTCCTTCCTGGACTCCTTGACATCACTTTCCTTTTATCTAAACCCCCCCCCCCCCCCACCACACACACACACACACACACACATTGTTCTATTTGCTGTCCCTAGAGGCTCATCAATCCTGGGGTTAATTTCCTGAAGAAAAAAAACCAAATACAACTTCAAGAGGGTAAGCCCACCCCAGCCCCACCCTCCAATGGCATAGGCCTCTGAGGTACAGCTTAGTAGGGAGAAGCATATACAAAACGAAAGAGAATGTCCCTCACAGGATTGCCGGAATAATACGTATCTTAATAGAGCATATAGGGCATCGATGAAGCAAGACCTGGTTTGCCCGCCAGCCAGCAGCACCCCGCTCTTGGTACAGCTGTCTTCTTCCTCAGACACCATCTATTTTCTAACTTAAGTCCTCAGCTTGCAAGTGTGTGACGAGAGCATGTTAAAAATTCCCTTACAAGACGTGAACCTGCCTTGAAAGGTGTGGCATTACCTTACAAGACGTGGAACTTCATTGCAAGATGCTGAATTACTTATCACCTATGAACATAAGTGGCTCCATTTGGAGAGAGACTGAAAGCCCAGTAAGAAATGCTGAATCACTGCAGACTCACGGAAAAGTGGTAAACCACTTCCCAGAGCGGCACCTAGAAGCTTCCCAGACACATCTGAGAAACCCTGATAAGACCTTAGTGAATGCCAGAATGACATCAAAGGACCAGCACGACCACCTATAAAAGGTCCGGGTGGAGAGCCTGAACTCAGAGAGCTAGGATCCAAGGAGGAGATACAAGGTCCTGCTCTCTCTATCTCTACCGGGTGAGTACACGGATGAAGGCAAAGTCTAGCGGGACTAAGAGCCAGTAACTGATATGATGCTGAATTAATCTTGTGCTACCCTTATAACTAATGACAAGTTAACTTTAAGATTGTTTGATTGTATGATGTGTGTTTGAAGTGAATAAACCGAGCATTTGAAAATATCAAAGAGGATTAAGTAATTATTGATCGCCCTGCTCATGACAGGGTGTCTGAGGTGGAGTTCAGTTTACCCAATGGTGTTCAACATGAAATCTCACCAATGCAGCCTCTGTAGCATACTGTGTTCCCCAAAGATCCAGGACTCAATGTCTCATCATTCCATGGCACGTGCCTGGGTTTCTGGGATTCTTCCAGATACCCAAGTTCAATGTTGTGTACCCGCTGCACACCACCAAGGACACTCCTCACCTAGTGTCCCCAAAAGCATCTTTCCTCACTCCTCCCTGCCCCTGGAGTTCAGACATCCTTTCCCTCCTACCAACAGACACGCTTCTCTGCTCCCCCAAAGGACTCTTCCCTCTCCCTTCTCCTGCACTGCCCTACCAGCAGTAAGCTCTCTTTTAAAAGTTCCATGCGCTAAGGGGGGAAAGAAGTCAGAAGCGACAAGATCAGAACGTAGATAAGGTAAAGTTTATCAACAAAATTCTCATAGGACAACTTTGAGATCCTCAAAGGATGGACAGATGCATTATTGTGATGAGCAACAACAGCTTGGTACAAGTTCTCTGACCTTTTTCTCAGTGCACTTTCCTGTTCTTTAAACCCCGTTACTTCATGATTATCCTGTTTCCTTTGAGAAAAGCTATCTAATTGCCCCTTTGGAATCACACGTCTAACTCTGGGTTAGACTGGGTGCTCCGGATATGCAAGATTGGTGACATTTGTATAGTTATACAAAGAAAGAAGTTTGCAGCAAGAGAAATGACCCACACCATTTTAAGTGGTTAACACAACAGTCCAGTTCAAGTCCGTGGGCCAGATGTTAATCAGGAGGCTCTTTCTGAAGCACGCAGCTGCTGGGCCACTAGACCAGGGAATAGGATGATGAGGTAGCAATGCCACAGGATGGTGGATATCACCAGATTAGCCTTATGACTAGCTGAGGGAAATAAACCTAAGCTTGATCCACTCTGAAAGTGCCCAATGTCAGCAGACAATATGGCAAGTCATTGATGTCTTGGCATTAAGTTGGCATACTATTGGCTCAAGCACTGGAGATTGATGTATCAAAAGTGATATCTGTAAGTAATGCTTATTAACATCATTTAACTTTTTATATTCATAAAATGTAAACAAAAATAAATTTCACATGAAATATAAAAATATACTATTTTGATAATATTTAGAAGCCCAAATTCAAATAATGATATTTTATTGTCTATAAATGTTCATGATGGGGAGAAGATGTAAATCAAGGTTCATATATAGACTGTTATAGACCCTTGTAAAGATGTTGCTTTATACTCTGTGTGAAATGGCAAATGTCTACAAGGTTTGGAACATGGGTGTGATCTGAGCTAACTTGCGTATGGTACGGATCACTGTAGATGCTAGATAAAAAGAAACAGTAAGAATTGAAAGTGAAAGATTTGCTGGGTCATTAATTAGAGTAATCTGAATGATTTTTGCACACATTATGAAGTGGATAGTTATATGATAAATATTCATTAAAGAACCAATCACTGTAGACAATGGTTTAAATACAGTCTGCAACAGGACATAAGTTAAGAATACTTGGCTTGAGAAATGGCAGAGAAAAACACAATGTTCCCAAATCAAAAAATCAGAAAGCAACAAGTGTTGGAGGGGCTGTGGGGAGACAGGAACTTTCATTCACTGCTTGTAGAATTGCAGGTATGTACAGCCACTATGGAAATTGATCCAGCGATATCTAAAACAGATGGATATAGAGCTACCATATGACACAGCAATCCCCCTACTGGGCATATACCCAAAAGAAGCAAGAAACAAACCATGGCCAGACATCTGTACTCCATTGTTTATCGCAGCACAGTTCACAATCACAAGGAGTTGGAAACAACCCAAATTTCCATCAACTGATGACTGGATTAAAAAGCTGTGGTACATCCATACAATGGAGTACTACGTATCGCTAAAAAGCCATGATGAATGTATAAAGCACATCACTGCATGGGAAGAACCGGAGGAAAGCATGCTAAGCAAAGTAAGCCAAACATAAAAGGACAAGTACAACATGAATCTGCCGAGGTAAGCTTAAAAAATGCAAAGGGGTACAGGGAAAACGCTACTGTAGACAAACATTCCCGGGGTGAGGATCAGGTAGTATGGCAAGGGATAGACCAAATCCAGGGATACATATGGTAGCCAACTAAAAAGGAGGGAGAAAAGAAAAAAAGAGAAATGGGCAGCAGGGGCACAGGGCACTAACCCACCCAAAGTGAGGGTAAGGCTGATATCTCCACAGGGAAAGAGGGACCAGACTTGAACCCAGTGCTCCAAGATGTGAATGCAATATGCCGGCATGGAGCAAGGAACCAGTGGAGAGATCTTAGGGGCTGGTCCCAATACCAACTACATGGACACCTGCCCCTCCCCAAAGAATAATTTATTTCAGAGGATAGCACTGAAGCTACAGCTCAGGGAGAGGGACATGTCTGATCTGAGCACATGGGAGCAAACGAAGGGGGAGGAAGAGAGAATGGAGCACATCCTGGGCCATCTGGCCCACCAAGTTTTGAGGATGATATTCCCACTCAGAGCAGCCAATCCACAGAGAAGACTATATGGCTGGCCCCACTATGAGACATGCCATCCCTTACTGACCTATAGTTCCACAGGAGACAACACTGGAGACACAGTGTGGGAATTGTGCCCAATCTGATCCCACCACACCGAGGCAAAACACTAAGGGAATGCAACAGAACAGTAAGGGGAACAGAGCAATGAAGTCCCCAGGGAATACCAAAAACAGACGTTGGGGCCAGGGTTTAGCACCCCATCAGACTCGACCAGAAAGCACTCCTAAAGGCTAACAAACAGTCCTCGAACTCACTACAAGCTTTTCTTTCTTGTTGTTGCTTTGTTTTCCTTTGTTGCTTGATTTTGCTCTATCTTGTTTCTGTGCATGTTATTATCTCTGCAGGTCTGTCTAAATAAGATAGACAGGATAAACAATCTGGAGGAGAAAACATGGGACCGATGGTTCCTGGGGTACATGGGAGAGGGGAAATGAGGGCAAAGGAAGTGATTTTAACATACCCAGGGACAAGGGAACAACAAGTAATCCAAATTGGTGATGAGGAAGATGTAGGATGCCTGGTAGGGCATGATCAAGGCTAATGTAACTAAGAAGAATTACTGAAACCCAAATGAAGGCTGAGCATGATAGTGGGACAAGAGGAAAGTAAAAGGAATAGAGGAAAGAGCTGGGAGGAAGAGAGCATTTATAGAAGTCTAAAAGAAGGCATATACATATGTAAGCATATTTATATATGAGGATGGGAAAGATATCTATGTGCATATATTTATAGGTTTAGTATTAAGGTAGCAGATGGACATTGGGCCTCCACTCAAGTACTCCCTCAATGCAAGAATACTTTCTTCTATTAAACTTGCATTCCATGATGCTCACGTTCCCAACACGATCGCTGAAGACAAAGCAGGTACTTAAGCAAATGTGGTGAAGAAAGCTGATGGAGCCTGGCTATCAAAGGACATAGCATCTAGGGTCTTAAGACTTGAAGGTGAACAAGTGGCCATCTAGCTCAGAAGCAACAAAGCCCATATGGAAGAAGCACACCAGCCTGTGTGATCATGAGGTGTCGAAGGAATTAGATATCATGCATCAAAGAACAAAAAACCATATCATTGTGAACTTGGGGGAGTGCAGAGTGAGGACGCAAAGCCCATCTCTAGGCAACTGATATCCCCTTATGGAAGGGTCATGGGGGAGGAAACAAATCAGCCAGGGTGCAGTGCAGCAACGATGAAACATGCAACTTTGCTCTAGTTCCTAAATGCATCCTCCCCTTCCCACTATCATGATCCCAATTCTACTTTACAAATCTGGCTAGACTAGAGGATGTACAGTGGTATTGATAGGAACTGGAAATACAGGGAATCTAGGATGGATAATCCCTTCAGGACCAGTGGTGAGAGTGGCGATACTGGGAGGATGGGGGAGGGATGGTGGAAAATGGAAGCCGATTACAAGGATCTACATATCACCTCTTCCCTTGGGGATGGACAACAGATAAGTGGGTGAAGGGAGCCTGCCAACAGTGTAAGATAAAACAAAATAACAGTTTGCAAAATATCAAGGGTTCATGAGGTAGTGTGGAGCGGGGAGGGAAGGAGATAAATGAGGAGCTGTTGCCAAGGACCTAAGTGGAGAGCAAATGTTTTGAGAATGATGAAGTCAATGAATGCACAAAGACGCTTGACACAATGGATGTATGTACGGATTGTGATAAGTTGTATGAGCCCCCAATAAAATGATTTATATTAAAAAAAAAGAAAAGCACAATGTTGGCTAAAATGTCGAATGTGTGAGAAGCTGAGTGATGTGATCAAGGATGAAATGTTAGGTTTGCGGTGCTTATGATAATAAGGTCAGGAACTGAATTTTTAAGAGGAACTATTCAATGTATATCTAAAATAGGTCTCAAAGTAGGTAGACTATATGAATCAGAAATGCAGAAAACTTTCTGGACAGAAAATATGGATACAACAATAACTGAAGTATAGACTTTAAAACCATGAACTCATCAGAGGCGTGAGTGTAAAAGGGTCCTAGAGGCTACTCTGAAGGACAGTGGTACAGCAACAAGGCTACTCCAGAAAAGTATCATTAGGGGCTGACGAACGTCAACAGACTATTACAGTGCCATGAGAGTAAGGGAAAGAAATAAGAGAAAGAGGGTATGTTTAAAAAATAGCCCGATCATCTTAGTGACATGCAGAAAATGGGACTGTGTGCTAGAAACTAAGAAGTAACTAATATTCTTTTAGGTCTGAAATTGTTTAAAGGCTAATCAATTTCCACTATAAAATTATTACATTCTGAGAAAGACAAGTGGCTGGCATTGGACTTTCCCTCCTGCTACCAAACATTTTTCTTTATTACTAAGATTGGAAAAATATTTAGAAAACACTGTTGGGTGTTAGTAAAGGAGAACAATACAGGGAGCAGAATTACGTATGCTGCATTTAAGAAGAGAAATTTTCCAATTATTTTGTTATTGTGCTTGTTAGGACACAGAGTGAGCCTCTGTAGAACAGGATGTAACACGGCCAGAGCCTGTGCCATCCTCGCGATTGCTGAGATGCTTCAGTCCGCTATTGCAGCCACTAGGTCAAGTCAGCTTGTCCAGGGTCTTCCTCCTTTCCCTGTTCTTCTGTTTACCAAACATGATGTCTGTGGTAGTTACATAATCTGTTGTCAATTGGCGACGTAAGAGTGGAGGGGTGGAGTCTGGCCTATCAATCAGGTTGCACCTTGACGACCTCATTTGGAAGCGCTAAGGAGATAAATAGCTCTCTGGAGTAAGGACACAGGCTCACTCTCTGTGAGACAAGCTTGCTGACAAGACACATGGGGCTATGCAAGAGCCCTGGAGCTGAAGGAGCCACGTGGAGATCCTTGCCTGCACTGAGATGTCTCTACCACCAATGGCTCCATAAGACTTTCCACTCACTGACCTGTGATCTTCCTGCCTTTGGCGTCATTGCATGTGTTTCGTGAATTTGAAGAGGATTTATAGATTGATATCTATAGGCTAATGTTGGACTTATGGACTTGATCTGTACTGGGCTGGAATGTGCTCTCAATATTCAATTTCTCTTTTATATAGAGCTTTTTGAACTTCTTTCTCTAGTCTACCTGGACCAACACAATATCCTTTATCAGTAACTAGTCTTTCCTGATTGTTATTGATGTTGCTAGGTGTCACCGAGTCAGTTGTGAACCGTAGCAACCTTATGCATAACCAAATGAAAGACTGTCAGGTCTTTGGCCGTCCTCACAATTATTCCTATGCTGGAAGTCGTCCTTTCAGCCAAGGTGTCAATCCATCTCCTTGAGGCCCTTCCTTTTTTTGTTGTTGCCTCTTACCATACTTATCCAATTCATATGCTGAGCAAATAATCAAAGAAGCTGGTTTATGTGAAGAAGAATGTGGCATCAGGATTTGAAGAAAGCTTGTTAATAACCTTTGATATGCAAATCACACAACCTTGCTTTCTGAAAGTGAGGAGGACTTGAAACATTTGATCAGCGGTTCTCAACCTGTGGGTCATGACTCCTTTGGGGGTCGAACAACCCTTTCGCATGGATTGCCCGATTCATAACAGTAGCAAAATTATAGTTATGAAGTAGCAACAAAAATAATTGTGTGGTTGGGGTCACCACAACATGAGGAACTGCATGAAAGGGTCATGGCCTTGGGAAGGTTGAGAACCACTGCACTTGATGATGAAGATCAAGGACTCCTATCTTCAGTATGGATTGTTTCTCCTGGTAGCATGTCCAAATGAGATGAATTCTTAGTATCCTCTAAAGCGCAGAGTGTTCTGATTGTACTTTTTCAAACAGAGATTTGTTTATTCTTCCAGCAGTGTGTGGAACTTTCAATATTCTTTACCAACACCATTGTTCAAAGGTATACATTCTTCTTTGATCTTCCTTTCAGGTGCGCATGAGGCAAGTGAAAATGCCATGGCTTGGGTGAGCATACCTTTGTCTTCAATGTAACACCTTTGAGCACTTCAAAGGGGTCATATGTAGCAAATTATCCTAATGCAATAGGTTCTTTGTTTTTTCTTAAAGGCTACATGAAAGATCATTGATTATGGGTCCAGTTAACCTGAAGTCTTTCAATTTCTATCTTTTTCCGCTTATCATAATTTTGTCTATTGGTCCAGTTGTGAGGATTCAGGTTTTCTTTACATTGAGATGTGATTCACCCTGAAGGATGTAATCCTTGATTTTAATCAGCAAATGCTTCAAAATGCTCCTTGATTTTCAGCAAGCAAGATAGTGCCATCTCCATCTTACAGATTTTTAATAAGCCTGCCTCCAGCCATTACGCCACTTCTTCAAATAGCCTAGCTTCTCCGAGTATTTGCTCAGCACACTAAGTCTGGTGAAAAATGCATCTCTGGCACACTTCTGTTGGAGCTACTACCTCTTGGTCCATGTTCAGTTTCTGCATGAGCACAATGGAGCGATCTGGAATACTCATTTTTTTTTCTCAACATTATCCATCGTTTGTTACCACACAATCCAATGCTTTTGAATAGTCAATAAAACACAAGTAAACAACTTCTGGGGTTTTCAGTTGTTATCCAAGATCTGTCTGATCTCAGGACTGATAACCCTTGTGCCACATCCTCTTTTGAGTCCAGTTTGAATGTCTGACAGCTCCCTGTCAACGTACAGCTGTGATGGTTGTTGAATTATCTTTACTGGCTTGTGATATTAATACTTTAAAATAATTTCCATGTTCTGTTAATCACCTTGCCTTGAATTAGACACAGGTATGGGTCTCTTATAATGGTTGGCAAAGTAACAGCTTTCCAACTGTCTTGCCATAGATAATGGAGTGCTTCTCATGTTTCATCACCTTGTCCAAACAGAAATGGAATTTTATTAATTCTTGGAGTCTTGTTTTTTGTTAGTATATTCAGTGAAGCTTGAACTTACTCCTTCATTACTATTGGTTCTTGATCACGTGTTACCTCTTGAAATGGTTGAATGTGGACCAGTTTCTTTTTGGTACAGTGACTGTGTATTTCAAAAAAAAAAATTTTGCCATGCAATGGTTCAATATTTTGGCCATAGAATCTCTCACTGTTGCAGTGCAAGGTTTGTGTTTTCTTTGTTTCATTTAGTTGAGCCTTGGTGGGACAGTGCTTATGAGGTATGCTGCTTACTGCAAAGCCAGCAGTTCAAAGCCATCAGCTGCTCCAAAGGAAAAAAACGTGGCTTTCTGCTCTCTTCAGAGTTACCGTATCAGAAACCCACAGAGGCAGTGCTACCTTGTCCTATAGGGTTTCTGTAAATCATCATTGACTTGATGGCAGTGAGGTTTTCTTGTTTTGAGTTGTCTATGTTTTTGAGAACTATTTATGTTTTTGAAAGTAATATTTGCCTTGAAGAATTTTTGAAATTCCAAAACTCCATCACAAGATCTCAAGTTTTGTTCTAAGATATTGATGAATATCTTGGAATATTCATGAATAATGTCAATAATAATGAAAACTGATAGAAAACAAATTATTCAAGGTAAGTCTGAACCAACATAAAATATTGGAATGTTGTTGGAATTGGAAACCCACCTTCAATCAGGACTATATGTATTCACATCTTAATCATCATCTTTAAGGTTAAGTATCAGAGCAACATAGGGTTCATTCAATTTTACACATAAAGATGGGATTTGGAGAAATAGCTTTAAAATATTCAGATAGGGAATATCACACTAGCTGCTAATGGACTCTCTAATTAGGGCGGTGTGGCGAGATCAGGGGCTGCATCAATCCACAAAATTGATATTTGTTCATATCATTTTTCTAACGCTGGATCTTTCTAGAGCTCAATGAGTTTCCACTTTAAATTGAAATATACTGGCCTTTGCAACGATGGAATCCCATTTTTCTCGTGGTATACAAGACCAACAAAAAATTTCCATTTGACTCCGGTAATAAATGACAGACTTAATAAAAACATGCCACTTGAAAGCATATGATATTAAAAAGGGGACTAAGCTCTGAGATATCAGAACAGGAGAACATTCACTATACATTCACTGATTTGTTTTTAACTTTCCCAATGATTCAATTTAGGAGTTGTAAATTTCCTCCTTTAACTTTAAAACTTTGAAAATAATCCCAGAAGAAATATGGTCACAACTTATTTGTGCCAATGATTAATATTTATTCTACCCAAGGGAATTTTCTTAGCCAATATTTAGACATCACATTTGGTTCTTTTCTATGGAAAATACTAAATATATGGTCTTAGAATTTTGAAAAATAATAACAACAAAAACAATACATCAATCATGTATTACCATATGCTCAGATAGAAAAAAAATATGTTAAGACTTAGCCAGCAGTTTATAAAATCCATATTTGTTTTAATTTTGGTAGCCTTTATTTTACCATTTCTGATTCATTACTTTTCTTATTTGTTTTTATTTCTTTGCCTCATTTTTTCATGCAAATAATGAAGAAAGTATAAAGAAACATTATTTTAGTTACAGAGATAATCTCATGTAGTCATTTATTTTTATATTACTAAAATTATTAAGCATATAAAATGCATGATTGTTCAGGGTGAATATATTATAATAAACCAATGTTCTGAATATCAAAGTTAACTTTTAATAATATGAATAGTAGCCATAGGTTTTGTTGAAGAATATTTTTTTGACTTTCATTTTGCTTACAGTTTTTAACTAGAAGATTTTCATTTTCAGAAGTGCAAGAACATGTAACTTATGATAAGTCTGATTGAGTTCATTCTTATTTCACTGCACCAAATGTCATAGATAACAATGAAAAGAAACATAATCAAATTTAGAGAAACAAAACATATGCATATAAAATGATTAATTGTACTAAATATATCAATAAAACAAAATGGAAAAACATGGAATGAAATTTAAAATAATGAATAGTACTAATAAGGTATTATTTAATATAAATAAGAGAATGTGGCACACTTATGCCCACTGGACAGGATATTTAATATGTCCTTGGAAAAAGTCACCGACAATCTTTTTTTTTTTTTTTTGTATTTATTTATTTATTTATTTATTTTTTTAACAATTTATTGGGGCTGATACAATTCTTTACACAGTTCATACATATACATACATCAATTGTATAAAGCACATCTGTACAGTCTTTGCCCTAATCATTTTTTTCTCTTTTCTTCTTTTACATTTTATTAGGGACTCCAACAACTCTTACCACAATCCATACATATACGTACATCAATTGTATAAAGCACATCCATACATTCCCTGCCCCAATCATTCTCAAGGCATTTGCTCTCCACTTAAGCCCCTTGCATCAGGTCCTCTTTTCCCCCCCGACCCTCCCTCCCCTTTCCCCCCTCCCTCATATGCCCTTGGTAATTCATACCTCGTTATTTTGTCATATATTGCCCTATTCGGGGTCTCCCTTCCCCCCTTCTCTGCTGTCCCTCTCCCAGGGAAGAGGTCACATGTGGAATCTTTTTAATGATCTTTTACTTTCTTTGAGCTTGATGGTTTTGAAATCCTCCCACAGCTCATCAGGTCTTCTGTCAGTAGTGTTCAAAATTTTAAATTTGTTCTTGAGATGTTCTCAAAACACAGGTAGGACAGATTCAAAATCATATTTTGGCTCTTGTGGATTTGTTGTAATCTTCTTCAGCTTTATCCTGAACTTGCATATGAGAAATTGATGGTCTGTTCCATTGTTCTGGGTTTAGCTATGGATATAGACCTTCTCCATCATGTTTTCCCACAGATGTAGCAAACTTGATTTCTGTGCATTCTATCTAGGGAAGTCATCTGTATAGTAATGTTTTTTTTTGTTGAACAAAGGTAATTGCTCTGAATAAGTAAGTCACTGGATTTGCTAAATTATATTATGTGATATCCAGCTTCATTTCTGTCACCAAATCCATATTTCCAACTACTGTTCCATCCTCTTCTTGTCTAGCTTTTGCATTGCAATCACCTGTAACTATTAATGAATCTTGATTGCACTTATCAATTTCTGACTGAAGTCCTTGGTAGAATATGTCAATTTCCTAATCACTATCACTTTTTAATTGGTACATAAATTTGAATTATTAGTTGTATTTATTGGATTTCTTTGAAGATGGTTGATAAGATTCTATCAGAGTAGCATTTTACTTCAAGAAGAATATAGCATGATCCTTTCTAGCAATGAATGTCATGATGTTCCTCTTGATTGTGTTATTCCCAGCACAGTAAATCATATGATTTCTGGTGCAAAATGGCCAAAATCAGTTCATTTCAGCTCAGTCATTCTTAGGAGATTAAGTAATCTTGAGATTAATTAGATCTCAATAGTTCTTCATAAAGTCCATTTCATTTTTGACCCCTTCCAGTTTTCCTCAATTTGTACTTTGCACATTCTAAGTTCTGATAATTATGAGATTTTTGCAGCTATTTCCTTTCACAATGAGTCCTGCCCCATCATCAAATCAAGATCTGGTAGGCTCCACTTTGACAGGCTTTACCCAAGTCACGTCACGTATTGCCTCCAAGAAATCAGCACCTTTTCAGCTATATGTCGAGTGCCCTCAGACGGGAGGTGGCCATCCTTTGGCAGAAACTCTGAAATGTTCGGCTTCTTTTGTTTAGGCTTTCACTATTTGACAATGCTTCAAGGCTATGAATAGGGTTTTAGCCACTTCTTCCTCCAGAGTAGGGAGTTCAATGTCTGTTCTTAGCCTGGGAGTTCTGCTGAAACCTGTTCACTTTGGATGACCCCGCTAGAATTTGAAATACTGGTGGCATAGCTCTCAGCCTCACACCAATACATAGGTCTCCACAGTAGAACAAACTGAGACAAGTGGTGGACCTAGAATTAGAAAAACAAAATGGAAGAGCATCCTCAGCATACCTGAAACTGAAAGACATCAAGAAAATCTCAAGCCTGAGGTTGAAATCTTGTGAGATCCTGTAGGTGAAATATTGAATGGTATCATAAGCAGGAAGCAACAAGAGAAATGGCAAGACTACACAGAGCCCCTCTACCAAAAAGAGCTAGTTGGCAGTCCACCACTTTAGGAGCATGCAGGTGATCAGGAATCCATGCTATTGAAGGAAGAAATTCAAATTGCACTGAAGGCTTTATCCAAAAACAAAGCTCCAGGAATTGATTGAATTTCATAGAAATATTTGAGAAAGCTGAAGAAGCACTGGAAGGACTTGCTTATCTGTGCCAGAAAAGTTGGAAGACAGCTATTTACCTAACTGACTAGAAGAGATCCATATTTGTACCCATTCCAAAGAAACGTGATCCACAGAAGCATCAAATTATAAAATGATATCATTGTTATAGTATAGAAATAAAACTTCGATTAAGATCACCCAACAGCAGTTGCAGAATTATATTGACAGGAAACTACCAGAAGTTCAGACACTGAATTCAGAAGAGGACACTGAAAAAGCAGTATAATTCCTGACATCAGATATATCTTGGTTCAAAGCAGAGAATATCAGAAAGATATTTACTTGTGTTTCATTGACTATGCCAAGGTATTTGATTGTGTGGATCACAACAAATTATGGATAACCTTGAGAAGAATGGTAATTCCAGAGCATTTCATTGTGCGTGCTCATTCAGAATTTGTACATGGACCAAGAGGCAGTTCAGCAAGCAGAACAAAGAAATACTGCATGGGCTAAAATCAAGAAAGGTTTGCATCAAGGTTGTATCATGTATACCATACTTTTTCCATCTGTATGTTGAGAAAATCATCAGAGAAGCTGAATTATATTATGAAGAAGAAAATGGCACCAGGTTTGGAGAAAGGCTAATTAACAGCCTGCAATATGCAGATTACGAACCTTGTTCGCTGAAAGTGAGGAGGACTTGAAGCACTTGCTGATGAAGATCAAGGATCAAGCCTTCAGTATAGATTACAACTCAATTTAAGAAGATTAAAATCCTCACAAGTGGATTAAAATATGCAGTGGGATAAATAGAGAAATTTGATGTTGTCAAGGATGTTGTCTTGCTTGGATACACAATCAATGTTCTTGGAAACAGCTGGCAAGAGATCAGAATACATAATGCCTTTGACAAATCTGCTTGACAAAACCTCTAGATTATTGAAGTACAGTCACTGTACTTCACAGACTAAGGTCTTCCTGACCCAAGGCATGATATTCTCCATTGCATCGTGTGCACGTGAAAGTTGGACATTAAATAAGGGAGACTGTAAAAGAATAGGTGCATTGGAATTGTGGATCTAGCAAAAAATATTGAAAGTCCCATGGACAAAGTGATCTGTATTACAAGAAGTAAGGGCAGCTGGCAAGATTTGTCTTATGTACTTTGGACATGTTGTAGGGAGAGACCAGTCCCTAGAGAAGGATCAGAAAGGGCAATGTTTGTGGAAAGGGAAGGGCAATGAAAACAAGGAAGATGGATTAACACAGCGACTGCCTCAACCGGCTCAGACGGAGGGACCATTGTGAGGATGGCGCAGGACCATGCAGTGTTCTCTTCTGTGAAGTGTAGGGTCACTGTGGGTTGGAGCTGACTCAATGGCACCTAACAACATCTCCACTTCTTATGTTTAATGTGTTTTAACAGTATTCCTGTCTCATGAAATCTTATTCAAAAATAAAATCTAAAGAAAATATGTACAACTATATTTCACAATAAAATAACAAGTATAACATTCTGTATTAATGTGATGTGGCTATATTGAAATTAACAGTACCTCCCATGCCCTTTCATACATGTTTATAAAATGGTAATGATCATATTCTTAATGAAATATAAGATTAAGATATATTATTGCAAGTCGGAAAACCAAACAACACTAGAAAAACAATGCCAAAACCAAGTAAATCAGCCAACATCCATTAAACATACTATGTGCCACTTTTGTGAATTATTTTCTTTGAATCTTAAGTTAAAAGTTTTTAACTGTGTCTGATGTCCATTCACTTACTTTATGAGTATATATTTCATTAATAATAGAAAGTAATTAAATTACTTCTTTAATTAAGTGAAGTTTAGACAGATGGTTTGATTTAATTAAGACTTATTTTCATAGTAAGCAACATTTTACCATCAAATTTTGTTTATATTTTATCTTCTGGCAATATTATTACTTTTAATGTAAAAGGTTTTAATATAATTTGCTGTGTTCATAGATTTCCATAGTCATGCGCTTACCTAATATATGGAGAATTGTGAAATATATTTTTATTGAAATATATTTCATAGTAATTGTAATGTTTGTGAATGTATGTGTGTGTGCATATAAAGAAGATATATTTTATAACACAGATTACATAAAATTTATAAACAGAACATGTTATATAGAACATATAGATCATTTAAATCTAACCCTATCTTCCACCCTCACTGCCATTGAGACTGTTTTGGAGTAAAAAGCCCAGTCTTTTTCCCACAGAGCTGCTGGCAGTTTTGAACTGCTGACCCTGCTGATCTCAGGCCAAAGTATAACCACTATAACACCAGGCCTCCAGATCTTTCACCCCCAACTCCTGAATTACATTAGTTTCTCAGTGTCCTTTACAAAAGAGTAAAACTAAGCTCTTCCAAAAGAATTGAGATGACACATTTACTTCCGTTATATATTGATGTTCAACCTTTCATGAAATAAAATGTTAAATGCTGTGAAAACTTAATTTCATCTACTGGCATGATTCCCATGATCATTTGTGGTGTGTAAGCGGCATATGCACTTATCTTCATGCTCTTTGCCTCATGTTTAACGTGCACGCCTTGCTTTTGTTCACATTCCTTAGTCTGCTTCCCACTTGACTTCTGTTTTCCTTTGTAGAATGTCCATCTTACCTGTCTGGTTGTACCTCTGAGGGAAAACGCATCCGACTCTCCTGCCAGGAAGGTATGCTCCCACTACACCCACATTGATGGTTCGCCTGGTCTCTCTCTTCACTCACTTCTTGTCTCTTCATTTGACATGTGGTGCTTTCTAAAACATTTCCCTACAAGCTACTTAAAAAATACACATCTCACAGAAAGTTGTTTATGGAACTGTACATAAAGAGACAAAAATATTGTAAGTAATTAATTTTGAAGACTACCTGGATTGATATTTTATTTGTGCAATAGGTAAGTATCGCCTAGAAAAATGTAAGGTGAAGTGTTGGACAAAATGATCTCTAAAAGTGTAGCAAGTCTAAGCTCACAATCAGGAAACATTCGAAGGTTTAGAAATATTTTTATATTATATTTTATTGTGATTGTTTTTCTTTTTACGTCTCCTTTTTCACTGGGGAGCATATTCATCTTTATGTCTTACTCATATTTTGAAGGACATGCTTTGGGGTGCTCACAAAGCTGTGCACAAGAAGCAAAACATTGTTTGCTTATCCAACTTTACCCACCTCAGAGTTGTCAGAGAGAACCGGGCAGCATTCAGAAGTGCGTCGCATGGATGGCAGCTGTGTGGGTTACTCAGCAAGCTTGAAACAATGTGCACAAAGTAACAAATTGCAACCTATTCAAGTTACTCATTTTAAACAGTGTACTAATGTGTTTTTCTAAATTTTTGCAGTATATGTTTTACATCCATACACTGAAAGTAAGTCTGCAATTTTTAATGTAATTTGAACTTTAACATTATAGGTACGTGTCAAAGGTAACATCAGATCACTTCCCTTTGTAAAGGAGACAAAAGAAAGAAAGGATATATGAAGGGGCTTCAAGATTTTGTGGGCATATTTTTATTATTTTCACAACCATTTTTCCATGAACTTTTTGAATAAATATTTTCTTCATATTTCAGAATAGACAGAATCTAAGGGAAAGGGGGTGGGTAAAGAAACAATTACTAACAGTTTAAATAATTCAGCTAGCCTTTCAGATGACATGACTAAATTAGCATGGAATTACTTGGAAATGCACTCTATTTAGTGTAAAGTTGATGAAAAAGTCTCCAATAATAAATGTGGTTGCTGTGGTAACACTTGATTGGATAAAGGTTGGCCTGGTCTTAAATGAAGTCCATTGCGTCTGGTAAAGCAATGTAATAAGGATTGGCGTTTCTTTGGGCTTTTCACGCTACTCTTCAACTTCAATGTGAACAGTACAGGCAGTAAGTATGGGATCAGCACCTCGCTGAGACACACTGCGTTTCCCGCTTTTCATATTCCTGGGACTTTAAATGGTAAAAATCAGCTTTCAAAAAGAAAGGAAACATCGGCAACCCTAGAATTATGTGTCGCTGTGTGGGGGACTGAGGGTAGGTGGTCTGAAGAGTCGTTTGACCTACCAAAGGGGCCAATGAAAGGAAAACAGTGTGTGGGACATTCATCTTGAGTTATTTACACAACTGTGCTTTTGCATGACTTGTTCACGCTAATGGCAGAGACAGTTCTTCATTGATATGGCACCAAGCCTCTGCTCCTCTTCCCGAAATATAATGTATGGCAACAAAATCAGTGGTAATTTTTAATATAGAAAGGACCTTCGGCAGTCTTAAATATATTGTCAGGTTAATTCTGCCTGGTAAGCACTAAAGTGTTAGTGCTTTTCCACAGAAAGACAAATCAAAACATAATACCAAAAGAAAGAAAAAAAATGTAATGGCAGGGAAGCATCATTCTGTAGTCTGGTAATAACTATTTGTGCAAACAAAGATTTTAATTACACTTCATTGTTTTCATTACATGTTTCTCAAGGTATTCTGTAAACATTGCATTTACTATTAGTACGACACGATCTTTGTGCATGTTATTGCCATAGGACAGCTATCACTTACTATATTATGTTTTGAGGAAATATGCATCTATTTAGGTTAAAATGTTCTCTTGGTAAATTTAGAATTTTTGCATAACAATCTACCATTTTGTGGTGTAAGTCAAGTCTAACATAAATTGTGAAGATCTCTCTTGCACCCCAAATCTTTAAAGTGGATCTTTATACAAATTTTTACTGAATGCCTACAATGTACAGAGCATTCTGTTAAAGATACAAAAAAACACATACTCAGTCCCTGTGGTTGTGCTAACAGAGATCCTTGATAACAAAGGGGACCTTCCTCATGGCGTTTCCCAGGCTGCAGGTTGGTAATGGAGTAGGTTGCCAGATCTTTTCTCCTACTGACTCTCAAGTGGGTTCAACACCCAGTCTTCATTAGCTGCGAAACTCAGGTCTCCTACAGTAACTTTCGGGAGCTCACCCAAATGCAGTGCCGTCTAGTAGATTCGGACTCATAGCAACCCTGGAGGATCCTGTAGAACTGCCCCTGTGGATTTAGGTTGCATTTCTCCCTTGGGAGCAGAAAGCTTCCTCTTTCTTCCCAGGGACAGCTGGAGGCTTTCAAGTGCTCATTTCGTGGAACACAACTTGTAATTTATGGTACTAAGCCATGAGGGTTTTGTGACTTCTGTTATTGATAATCCAGGCTGAAGACAGATATCAAACAATTAGAATCCTTCTCTAATGGTATGTAATCTGTTGAGAAGGTAACTTTTTTTTTCAATTCTAACAAAAATATTTTAAACATCTATTTTTGTCCTTGAACATATCCACATATAGGGTTAAAATTCAAGTTAACTTTTAAGATAGATTATCCTATACCCCATACCCTGTAAACATGATAAAAATAGTCACATCTGAATATTTTATTCACATACTGTTAAACAAATTTTTAATTAATCCTTTTCCCCAATGTGATGGGTGATTCGCAAACATTTGACCAGCTCAACAGAGTTGATGAATGAAATATCATTAGCAGTGAAATGGTTTGATGAAATAGTCCCTTTAAGGGGAGCCTGGTTTCATGAGTTTGGAGGGGGACTGGGTAGCTTGGGGGAAAAGACAGTTTCTTAATTGAATCAGGCACATTCTACTAACTGGCAAAATATATTTGAAGAAGTCTTTCACTGAAGCCAACATGATGCAATATGGTGAAGTCTATTTGATTTAATTGATTTTATATATAGATAACACTGATAACAAAAAGCATGCAAAGAACTTAAAATATTGACTCACATAATATTTTGCCCAGAATTAATTATTTCTGCTCAGAAAAGTAATAGAAAAATAGGAACTAAATCAATGAAATGTTTTAACAGTAAAGTGTTGACCTGATTCTTCAATTGACTATATTTCTGTGCTACTACATGAAGGATCTTGAAACAATCAAATAAATATTTCAATAATAAGAAAGGGTTCTGCTTTTTTAAATTTTCAGAATCTCAAAAAATTAATATTTGAACAATAAAGAAATCATTCATATCTTTTTAAAATAATGTTTTGAATCAGTTGAATCAGTGCTACTAAAAAAAATCAAAGTTTACTTTGTAGAAGTCAGATTTTCCAGCTTACTTGGACTCAAAACACCAGTTACAGTCGTAGCTCTTTCCATGTGTGACATTGAAGCCTACTGCCATGTGCGCAGTTAATGATGAAGGAACAACATTCAGGATGGGAGGGCTGAGACTGTGAAGCAGGAGGGAAAAAGAATGGGATCCAACGTTTTCCTTTTGCTGACAGAATTCCAGCACCAACAAATATAAAACATTCTTTTGTACATAACTCTTAGAAGTAAGACTGACCCCAAGCAACTGTCCTTGGAAAAGAAGAACCACTTGCGATAATAATTTGTGTCATATTTAAAGCTTAAGCGTTACCCTTAAGATCTGAAATCCTTAGACACGCACAGAGCAGCTGGTGCAAATTGAAGGAGGATGTCAGCAACGCGATAAGACAGGAAAAGGGGAGGGGGGTTGGCAGAGCGCTTCAAAGAGAAATAGATTGATGCATAAGTGTATGTGGTCACAGTGAGCACTTGGGCATTATAATCTGTTCATTTAATTTTCCTTTATAGTCCATTTCTGGTTTCTGTTGTCCTGGGAACAGGGAAAGTGAGCAACTTTGTGTAAACATGCTAGCTGCTAATTCATCACTGTGCACTGAAAAAACAAAACAAAATGAAATGCAAATTCTTTGTGTTTCTGAATTTTTCCAGTGATTCTTAGCTAATAATGCATTATTTAGTTTCTATGTTGATTTTATGACTTTGACCAAAATAAAATAGCACATATAATTTTAATTATTTTTTCAAAATCACAAAATTGTATTGCAACTAAATTGAACCTAATTCATTTTAAATATAACTATAGGTCTAAAGAGTTAAAACAGAATACATTTTACTAATATGTTTTTCTCCAATTAGCATTTTTATATTTTTACATGGATAATTGTTTTACCGTAAACTTATTCATAAATTCTTATTAACCTAGCACTTCATGCCTCTATCATTTTTCCATTTTAGATTTCCAATGTCTACATTGCTTATTCCTTATAACCTAGTAGACCCGTGTTCTGTGGACACAACTCTCGCTTGATTGATAGAGAGATTCCACAGGAGCACAATGGAGTGTTCTGCGATTCCCATTCTTCTCAAAGCTGTCCAGAGTTTCTTATGACCCACACAGTAAAATGTCTTAGCATAGTCAATAAAACACATGCAAACATCTTAAGGTGCCCTTTAATGCCGAAAGTGGACTTTGGGGCCAGGGCGTGGTGCCCCAACAGACTGGACTGGAAAAGACTCCTAAGGGCCAACAAACGATCCTTGAACTAACTACAAGCTTTTCTTTCTTGATGTGTTTTGTTCTTTGTCAGTGGTTTGTTGTTGTTGTTTTATTGTCTGGTTGTATACTGTTGCTTTGTTTTCCTCTGTCTTGTTTTCGTTCATGTTATTGTCTCCACAGGTCTGTCTAAATAAGACAGGCTGGATGAACTATCTGGAGGAAAAACAATGGGACCGACAGTTCCGGGGGGACTTGGGATAGGAGGAGGTGGGGGGAGGCAAGGAAGTGGTGTTAACAAACACAGGGACAAGGGAAAAATATGGGACCCAAAATGGTAGTGAGGGGGGAATGGTAGGCCTGGTAGGGAATGATCAAGGGTAAAGTTACCTAAAGAAGAGGTATAGCTGTAACCCAGGTGGGGACAGAGCATGGTAGTAGGGCAGGAGGAAAGTCAAGGGAGATGGAGGAAAGAGCTAGGAGTCAAAGGGCATTTATAGAGATCTAGACAAAGACATGTACATGCAAATATATATATAAGGATGGGGAAATAGATCTATGTGTCTATATTTATAGGTTTAGTATTAAGGTGGCGGAAGGACCTTGGGCCTCTACTCAAGCACTCCCTCAATGCATGAATACTTTCTTTTATTAAATTGGCACTCTACGATGCTCACCCTCCCAACACAACTGCTGAAGCCAAAGCAGATGAACAAGTAAATGTGGTGAAGAAAGCTGATGGTGCCCTGCTATCAAAAGAGATAGTGTCTGGGGTCTTAAAGGCTTGAAGATAAAAAAGTGGCCACCTAGCTCAGAAGCAACAAAGCCCACATGGAAGAACACACCAGCCTGTGTGATCACATGGTCCCGAAGGGATCAGTTATCAGGAATCAAAGAACAAAAATTCATATCATTGGCTGCACACCTCCATGATACGATCTCCGAGGACAAACGGGTGCATAAGCAAATGTGGCGAAGAAAGCTGATAGTACCCGACTATCAAAAGAGATAGTGTCTGGGGTCTTAAAGGCTTGAAGGTGAACAAGCGGCCATGTAGCTCAGAAGCAACAAAGCCCACATGGAAGAAGCACTCCAGCCTGTGCAATCACAAGGTGCCAAAGGGACCATGTATAAGGCATCATGCAATATATATATATACCATGGTGAATGAAGGGGGAAGTGCAGAGTGGAGATCCAAAGCCCATTTGTCAGCTACTGGATATACCCTCATAGAGGGGTTTAGGAGAGGAGATGGGTCAATCAGGGTGCGACGTAGTACCGATGAAGAACATAGCTTTCCCACAGATCCTGGATGCCTCCTCCCCCCAACTACCATGATCCGAATTCTACCTTACAGGACTGGATAGGGCAGAGGTTGTACACTGGTGCATATGGAGGCTGGAGGCACAGGGAATCCCGGGTGGATGATACCTTCAGGACCAGGGGTGTGAGGGGTGATACTGGGAGAGTAGAGGGTGAGTGGGTTGGAAAGGGGGAACTGATTACAAGGATCCACAAGTGACCTCCTCCCTGGGAGACAGACGGCAGAGAAGGGGGGGAAGGGAGACTCCGGATAGGGCAAGATATGACAAAATCTATAAATTACCAAGGGCTCATGAGGGAGGGGGGAGAGGGGAGGGAGAGGAAATAAAAAAGAGGATGCGATGCAAAGGGCTTAAGTGGAGAGCAAATGCTTTGAAAATGACTAGAGCAAAGAATGTACCGTTGTGCTTTATACAATTGACGTATGTATCTGTATGGATTGTGATAAGACTTGTATGAGCCCCTAATAAAATGTAAAAATAAATAAATAAATAATTGATATTATGAGCAAATGATCAGAGAAGCTGGATTATATGAAAAAGAATCCAGTATAAGGATTGGAAGAAGATTTTGTAAACAACCTGAGATATGCAGATGACAAAAAATTGCTTGCTGAAAGTGAGAAGGATTTACAGCACTTCAAGGTGACGGTCAAGGAGTACAGCTTTCAGTACGGATCACAGCTCAGTGCAAAGAAAACTAAAATCCTCGCAAACTGGATTGAAGTTGTCAGAGTTCTTCTAGCTTGGATCCATAATCAAATTTCGTGGAAGCACTCATTAGTCCAGAGATCGAAAGACACACATTGTTTATAAATGTTTATAAATGAAATATTAATAGATGTAATATGCAGACCTCTCATTATTTTGCTCCTTTTTTCAAGTATAAGTTAGGAACTTGATTGAAGTTGTTAGAAAACAATATATGTACTTGAGTGACCTAGACTTCAGATTACCAGATTAAAGTCTAGATACAAACTGAAGGGGAAAAAATAATCTTCCTTAACTTTGAAGTAACGGCTAAATCTGGTGTCATTTAATGGCTTCCCTCAGACTGATTAAGAAGGGTCCTTTTGCTTGCAAAAGACAATGTGACTTTGAAATACAAAGAACAACATAATTGTCTTTGTTTGGTTCTATTTCACAAATGTTTCCTGTCTTTATATACATCATGAGATATCTCCAATGAGGAGTAGTACTTAACAGCACTGTTCAAAAAAGATATCTGGACAATAATATAAATACACTGCCATGTGTTGCACGATATCCACAAAAAATTTGTGAAATGATGTGTTATGTTGCCTAGATGCTATGCAAACAGTTTGTATTATAGTTTAAAGGCAATTTCTGGGCTAAAGGACATCTTTGTTAACATACAATCTGTCGTTATGAACAATGCCATCACCAAAGCCTATTTGGCTACAAATTTAGAAACATAAAATGGATCATAATAACAAATAGGAGTTACTTTGCTACGTGTATCAAATATTATTATACTATAATTATTACTGTGTTATTTTGTTAATGATGTTTCAGTGTACCTGAAAGTATCTTTAAGACTTTTTATTCATAGAAACTCTAAAATACTAAGACAAATAAGCATCTGGCTGATATTAAATACAAACCTTACCTAATTGTTCTGATTTAAGTCCAAATTCCATTTAAAGCTATATTTAAGAATACAGTTCATTCATAATCCAGGGATTGCCTGTAGCTATGCACTGTGTCTTTTTACTTCTGGCAGCATAATCTCTTTGTATATAAGAGGCATGAATTACAAATACAACATGCAGAGAGCGGTTGTGTTTGTTACAGCCAGTTAAATGTGAATATGTCCCCTATGCCCCATTTTCCAATTGAGACCTTTGAACTGTAATATAATCTTATAGAACTATGAACAACTATGTAGCCAAACTGTACTGGAATAGTAATTTTTCAGCACCTACCTGCAGTAAGTGAGCCTTAGAAATGTTACATATATCCCAAAAACTCATAGATTTTCATTTGCTAAACTATTTCTTAAACCAGTGTGTGTTTGGTACAGAGAGAACCATGTGTGTAGTAGATTTAAGTTCCTCTTCCATAAGATTTTTATTTCTGGCTTCTCTCTGTTATTAGTACATGAACCATTCTTTTAAATGATTTTTCACAAATCTTAGCATAGGGATTCTGCTGGTTGATGTTCAATGGACATAATCTGAGTTAATTACTTATTAATGCACACTGCATGGAAAAATGAGGTGATGACTGGAAAGTTCTTTTATTCGCATAGTCTTGCAGGACTTGACATGTATACAATTTCGGGGTCATGTTGGTAAATGTAATAGGTAGTGAATAATAAGAAATTTCTATATCGCCTATACGAAGCTGCATCTTCTTGAACTATGGCAATCCTGCCTGTGTATCTACAGTTATAATAAGGAAACGGTATCACATCAGAAATTCTTTAAAGAAATATGCACCTACAGAATTATTTTGCCATTAAGTAGTGTTCCCTTTGAAATATTTGTTTAAAATTTCCTGAGGCAATTTTTATCGTTCGATATATTTCATTTTGTCCTTGCATAAAATTAAAATGTACAAATGCAATTAGTGAAAAGCTGCTGAATTTTCGTTTAAATCTGATTCCGTTTGACAGGTGGCTACACGGATGTGCAGCGCCGGCTGGCGCCCTGATTAAGACTTCGGAAGGCCCGCCTGAGGCTCAGGCCCAGAAAGAGATGGCAGTTTGCTTCCAAAAGCGGATCCAGGAAGATCTTCTGGGGTAGTTCCTTCCTGTCGCACGGTTTGCTGTGAGGCGGGATGGAGTGGAGGGCGTCTACTACAGACTACAGTACCTGTATCCACAAGGTGAAAGAGTATGCAGATATGTATATATACAATCTTGGAGGCTTTGGCAGAGTTCAAATTTGCGCAATGGTAAGATATTCTTTATCTCTTCGATCCCACGCCACCCCCCTCACTCAAAATGGCCTTTAGGATGCAGCTGCTGATCTGAACGGCAAGCTTGGCATTGCAACGGGGAAGTCTGGGTTTTCTCCAGATAGTTTCCTCGGAGGTCTCCAATGACCCCGTTTCCCATCCTTAATTCCTGCCTTGTTTATATCTAATTCAACGACTATCTGACCTCTGCTGCTGGGAAAAAGACGGATTCAAATCCCTGTGATCCTTGGCACAGCGTTTAGTCACAGCTACACAGAGAAAAGCAGAAAGGAGTGGAAAGACTGGATTTGGCCGCTATGGCTGCTGTTGATATCTAAACTGTCTCATAAAGTCTGACAAGTCTATAATGGCTACTTCTGTTCGTGGCAGGCCTGGCTGCTGGTCTGCATCCGACGGGTCTCGACATGCTATTTTGCAGGCTCCCTCGCTTGATATGGATTTCTTCATCACTCAGTAACCTGGCTCCACTGGAGATTAGCATATTGGACTGATTCCTATTATGTGGGACTGGTTTTGAGTCCTGTGCTCTAACACAGCAAGTATACATAAATAAATAGATAAATAAATAAGTAAATAATGTGATAGACCCTTAGTTCTACCTAGCATTTGCAAAATTCTTTTCTTTGTTGCATCTTCTCCAAATGTGTCTGTTTCTCCCTTGACCTGTCATTGAAAATAGGAGCATTTGTTCAGTGATGTAGGCCCTGGATCTAAGAATGACCCTTTAAACAAGGCACCCGTATATAAAATACCATCCGAGTAAAATCTACTTCCAAAATTAAAAATACATTCACATATATTTCTTTATTCAGAGTTTTGAAATGCAGTTTTCATACATCACTTGCAATAGAACAAGAGCAGGCCAGAATTAATGAAAGACTGGTTTTATCTCACTTCTTGTCGGTTTCCTTTGTCTTTCTTTTACCTCCTTTGTTAATTCCAAGGAGATTGGAATAATGTTTTGCACCCACCCCTCCTCCAAGTATCCATCTAAAAGCCAAACACAGTTCATTGAATGTGAACACATTTTAAACGTGAAGATCTGCTCTGGATTTTTTGGCTCCTCAATGGGAAAATTTTGCTATTACTTTGATAAATCATTTGTAAATAGAATGCTGTAATAAAAAATGTCCTAGATTTTAATTCAAAGGTTAGAAGAGAGTACAAGAAGAGCCTGGACCATTCAGGGTGCCAAGAAAGTTTCTAAGAAGGATGAGAAAGGTCCCAGAAAGCGATTTGAATGGAGTCCCACCACCAAAACATGGAATAATATCATCATAAAAATAAATAATAATAAAAAGGAAACCACGAATCAATATTGATGTAAAAACAATGAGCCAATTAAATGTTTGAGGGGTAATAGGAAATCTTCCTTTGCAAATCAACTCCTCACAAAATATATGGTAAGTACAAAGGAAAAAGAACTTGCCCACTGAAA
Organism: Tenrec ecaudatus; assembly: GCF_050624435.1. NCBI lineage: Eukaryota > Metazoa > Chordata > Mammalia > Afrosoricida > Tenrecidae > Tenrec > Tenrec ecaudatus. The sequence goes on along the minus strand of NC_134532.1, from coordinate 92,795,123 downwards.
AACTTCAGCATTCGTTGTCTTGATCAAGAGACACAAAATGAGAAACGTCATTTTGTGTCATTTGATCAAATGGAATGTCAAGACCTGGCTTTATTTTTTGTTGTGATATTTCTGCTAAAATTAGTAACCCAAATTTAGTCAACTGAAACGTTCAGTGCCGTTGCTGTTATTACGTGCCACTCAGACACTTCTGACGCTCGGCGATCATGCGTGACACGGGACACAGCACTGCCGAGTCCTGTACTTTGCTTACAATTGTCCTGATGGTTGAGTCCATCGGTGCCGACACGGCGTCAATCCAGCTTGTCCAAAGCTTTCCTCCTTTTCCCTGCCCCTCTATCTTACCAAGCATGATGCTCTTCTCCAGCGACTAGTCTCTCCTGACCACATGTCCAAAATACATGAAACAAGTCTTGCCATCCTTGCTTCTGAGAAGCATTCTGGCTGTACATATTTTTAAAATCGTCATTTTTGAAGCCCATGGTACTTTCAATATTCTTCACCAGAACCATAATTCAAATGCATCCATTCTTCTTTGGTCTTCTTTATTTAATGTCCAAATTTCACATGCATGTGAGATGATTGAAAATACCATGGTGCACTTTAAAGTACAACCCTTGCTTTTCAACACTCTAAAGAGGTCTTATGCAGCAGATTTACCCAATGCAATGGTAAATTTTACCAACACTTTATCAAATAATTAGCTTATGTTCTTAAATATGCCATGATTATGGTTATCAAAGAAAGAAATGCTCAGGTCTCAAGAACTATAAAGAGACATGACAATGAAATGTAAGGTGATTCTAAACTTGCTTTTCTTCAGTTATGGGAACCACTTTTGGACAATTGGAGACAGTTTAAGGGTATCTGAATATAAAATAACATTAACATGGGAGTTTCAGTATTCAGAGTTTTGCTGCTATAGTCTGGCTATTTTGGATAGTAATCACATTTGTAGGGCTTATTCTTATACTCTTTGAGGGTGATGCAATATATATAATTCAAAGTATATTCTCAATTGATTCATGAAAAAAATTTACTTTTCCTACAAGTTTATCATAGACTAGTAATTTCTTTTCAAAGCAAAAATAAAATTAAATTAAAATGAAATTTTAAAGATGAATTTGTAAAAAAAGTACTATATTCTGTTCATCTTAACCTAGAATGCATAAAATGAAAGGAAAATACAGCCTCAGACCAACTTTACAAATAATGATATACAGTCTATCAATTTGAGTCTATATTTTTTAACCTCAAAAGGAAATAATAGTTTTAGAAGAGGAAATAAATTGTGGGAGCTACTGATTTAATTAGGATGCTTAAGGAATAATTAAATAAAGTTATATGTGATCTAATGTATAACGATTTTTTCTTTAGTGTGACTGCTGAATTTCATATTTTTTGTTTCTCTTTTTAATATATTGGCATGTGTGCAGCTACATATATTTTCCCTGGGAAAATGTTATGAAATGCCCAGAAAATTTATGTTTATTGACCTCAGTAAAGATCTACTCTATATTTAGAGAACAGAAAACCCAGCTATTTCAGGAGGATGTAATAGATTTTGACTCTCAAACAGAGTAACTGAGTTATGTTTGCTAATGATATACATTAGTACCCTCTTGTTCTTTACTCATTTTTATTTGGTAATCCTTTAAAAATAAGCTCCCCAGTCTGATCTGTAGGCATTCTGTAAATGAATACTGATCTAGTCACTTATTTTTCTACAGGCCATAAAATGACAATATGTTATTCATAAAACCTAAATGAATTGTTTTTTATTAAATTTTTAAAACTGAGCTCTAAAATTCTGTTTGGTTCTAGTGACTTATAGAACTTGTATCATTAAAAATATTGAGGTATTGAACTATTATTTTACCATGTCTCCTCTTAGTTTACTTTGTGCCTAAGTTTCCAACTTCCTATGAAAGAGAATATATTTGCCTAACAGATTATTATTGACTTGTCAAAGTGCTTTGAGAAAAATAGATTTTTCAGAGAAGTTTATCATTTTAATTATTAATGAAGACAGAGAAGATGATACTATCATGATAAGTCCTGATTAAAATGACCAAATCAGAAAGAGTTAGGATGGGTTTCAGCCAAAGGACATTCTGATTATCAAACAGTTTTGAAAGTTCATCTTGTCCATGCAGAGCCATTACAGAGTAACCTCCCAATGGGGTGTGGAGGTCAGCGATGTAACAACAAAGAAGCATTGCCAATAACTACAGTGGTTGGTAAAAGTCCCGCATCAAACTGAGCCCTCCCAGCATGCTACACAGGTTGCTTGCCAGTAGACTGTCGAGTATAAATGGACTCAATTATTCTGGACTAAACTGGTGGAAATGTTTTCTGCTAACGGTGCACATGGACACTGATTTAAACAAACCCATATTAAATGTACATGTTGGCAACTAATACTTGAAGTAATCGGGTATGTTTTCCTGGATATTCATGATAATGTGGTCATACAATAGTACCTTTTATCCAAAGACCCCAAAATGAAGGCACTTATTGTTTTGTTTCCTTTCCTTTCCCTAACACGTTAAGTTATTATTTATTTTTCCAAATTTGACGTAGAAAAAATAGTAATCCAAACATTCAGGGACTATATCAACTGTGGCATAACAGATCTTATTATTTCTACCATTTCCAGAACCTTTTCCCTAGATGGTTCATATCAACTACATTGTATACTACTAGTTTCTTCAGTGTATCTTCTCTGTGTCTTTTTTCCCTTCTCCCTCTTCTTCGACCTCTCCCCCTCCTCCTCGCTACTTCTTTATTTCTGCACTAAAAGCAAATGCAGGTCAGTTGACCCTCTATGTTTACTTTACTCGATTGGCTTACTATTATTTCCTTTAATTGCTTAAAAATGGTGGAGAACATGAATAAAGATGATGTATAAATAAGCTCTATATTCTAATAATAGTCTTTAGTGTGACGTGACCTAATTTCTTCTCCAAAGGTATAAATGTACCAAAACCCTTCCTACTAATTCATCACTATTATCATTAGCCTAAAACTGTTTATAAAGTCGGAGAGGAGGGAAAATGAAGGAAGAAGAGACTAAGCATGTCAAAATGAGGATCCAGAACCATTAGTGAAATAGGTTTGCATTAGGAATGCTAGGACTTAGAAATGAATTGGGTCCTTTGAACCTGAAACAGAGAATTAGGTGTTTCCAGTTCAGGCAAAGACAGGTAAACTTCCTGAGACAATTTTACTCCAGAATCTTCTAGGCATCCTGGTAGAACCCACAACCCAGTCTAGTCTCATTTTGCCTCATAGAGACCCTGGAGGAGAGACTAGAAGTGCCTCAAAGGATTTCCAAATATGTTACCTTTACTGAAGTAGACTGTCACGAATGTGTCAAGCAAGAAGTTCTTGACAGGAGGAAGTAACTCAGTCAATTTTTCCCATAGGATTGGAAAGTAAAGTATGTGCTTACAGAACCCTTTTGAAAACTGATTACACAGGGCTCTGATCGCCCCGCATCATGTGTTATCTTTGGGTTTTGGTTGGTTGTTTGTCCTGTTACATGTAAGGGGGCCTGTCCGGGTCTCTTGGATTTGCATCTCACAAATGGCCAGTGATCTTGAGACTTTCTCGGATGTTAATCGACCATTTGGTGATCAACTTTGGAAAACTGTCTGATCGTGTCCCTTAACCCATTATTAATAGAATTATTCATCTGTTTCTTTAAAAAATCTTACAGTTTTCAATAGATTTTAGATATTAATACTTGGTCCATTGTGCTTTGGTCAGAAATATTTTCCCACTCGGTGGGTTCTCTTTAGTCTCATGGTGGACTCTTTTGGTTCACATAATTGTTTTAATTTTAATAGGTCTCAGTCATTTATTTTGTCATCTACTGTATGTGTTTCCTTCTTTATAATTGATGGTGCATCTATTCCTTTCAATCTGTCCTTATTTTCTCATGGATAATTTGTATAATTATGGGTTTTATCTTTAGTCCTTTAACTCATCTTCAGTTCATATTTGTACATGTGTTAAGGTATCATTAGGAAATCTAATTATGCCAGCACCATACTTTTGAAAGAGACTTTATCCTATTTAATGGTTTTTTGTTTTGTTTTGTTTTACCATTTGTGGAAGATGAGGTCTTTGTAGGCCTCGTTGTTTTTTTCTTCTGGGTCCTATGTTCAGTTCCATTGGTCTATGTATCTCTCTTTGTGCCAATCCTAGGCTGTTTTAACTACGTGGGAGTTTAATAGCTTTTGAGACCAGGAAGTGAGAGACCTCCTTTGTCCTTTGTCATAAGAAGTTCTTTACCTGTCCTGGGTCTTTTCCTTTTGCAGTGCTGACAGGTATGTTATTATGGACAACCCGTGTATACAGGAAATGCAGCACTTAAAGATTGATATCATAGGCATTAATGAGATGAAATGGACTAGTGTTGCCCATGTTGAATAAGAAATTCATGAGATTTACTATGCTGAGAATGACAGATTCAAGAAGAATTGCTTTGTATTCATTATACCAGTCAACACGCATTTTGGTGCGTCAAATGTTAGACTTCATTATGGATATATTTAACCAGGTGATTCCAAAAACAGGCCTTAAAAAGAAGAAACAGAGAAAAAATTGCTGGCTTTGTTATGAAACAATATTTCAAGAGCTATTTGAAATACAATGCAGAGAGAGAGTCCCTAGAGAAGAACACCATGCTTTGTAAAGGGGAGGGGCAGCTAAAAAGAAAAAGGCGCGGGACCAGATGGACTAACACAGCGACTGCAAGGATGGCTCAGACATAGACCTATTGTGCGGACGGTGCAGGAACCAGTTGTGCGGACTTCTGCTGTACATAGAGTGCAATCAAGCCCCTAACAATAATAATACATACATACATGTGTACATGTACATAAACAGGTACAAAATGGTTTTGTTGAGATGAGATATTATTTATGCATACATATATATAATCTCATATATGTGTATATCTAAAGTATGCCCCTAGACAAACTGGAATGTGCTCAAACCATTATTTTTTTATATTGTCTTCTTAAAGGCAGGAGCTATACTTTGAAGCTTTTCTTCCATAACAACAATTTTCAGGATAATGAATATTATATAATCCATTAGGAATCATCTTGTTCACAGTGTAGTGGACTTTATATGTCTGTAACTCCCACCAAATGATGGCCTTGGACCATGCAGCTAGGGCTTGTGTAACACGGAGAGGGTAGTAATTACCATCTCTTGGTAATTACCACCTCGATGAGGCACATTTGAAGCAGGAGCGGAGAGAAAAAGCCCAGGGCATCAGAGGAGCATGCTGTAGGTCTCTGTGTACAGTGGCATTAGAGACTGTGGCACAGAGACTATGAAACAGAGTACGACAGCTAGCCCTGAGAGCAGGCGAGTTTCCTGATCCATGGATGCTGAGGCCAAAGGAGCATGCGGTTGAGAGGCTGAGTACCAAGAGAGAGTTGCCAGCTCTGAAGAGGTGTTGTGTTGCTGTGGACCAATGGCTATGTCCTTATTGCTTACTGATCCTGATTTGTAGTAACCTATTCACCTATTGAGTATTGTCTGAGATCAGTGAGGTAATGAATTATTGAACCTAGCATAGAAGTAGAGGGCTGTGGGGGGAACAGTGGGTGTCAAAGTAGCTTAATAAGGATGAAGCATAGAGGCCTGTCTGACCCCTGACTCTTGGCAATAGGGATGACAAAGCTGTTTCTGCACATATTGATTTGACCACTGATTTCATAACTGTAAAATCCAATAAATACTGTTCCCCTGCTCATTTTATTTGTTTTCTCTCTAACCTACTGTCATTTTGAGCCTTCCTACTTTCTGTCTTCTCTGATGCACGTCGGGCCACTATGACTCAGAGCTGACTGAATGGTGCCTATCAGTGGGAAGCTACTCAATGGCAGGGAGTAGGGGTGGTTTGGGATAACAAAAACAACTTTTAAAACTGTTTTTCTCATATATCATCAGCTACCCAAGACTGTTTCTGTAATTCCTGTCCCCATTCTCTTTGAACAATCCTCCTCATTTCCTTCCTAAATCTGATTTTTTTTAAATGTTTCGTTTTTCCTGAAGTTCTGGCTTGGTTCTTGCTTTTTCTCTTTCTATACATTACAAGTTTTTATCTGGATGATACCATTTATTTGAAAAGTTAATAATACATTTACTCACCTAATTATCTACCCTGGAATTCTCTCTCTTTATTGTCCTTAATGCCAATTTATATCGTCATTAGGCCACTTGCCAGGAAGCTTAAATGCCTAGGGTCTCACATGAAATTTCTCTTCCCTTCAGGACATGTTTTCCTTTCATCTCTCCCTTGGGTATTTCCCATATTAATTGAACTTACGCTTTTTGTCAGTTTTCTTCAATTGTTTCCTCTGTTGGATAATTCAGTGTAGTTTGCTACCAAGATGTATACATCCTAATACAAGACTGTCTCTAAATTATAAAACCTTTCTTTTTGTTATTCCTATTTTAGTCTAGGTCTTCATTATTTCATAGATATTTTCTATTGATCTTGGTAAACAATTGCTGTATTGGTGCTTTGTTCCTAATATAGGACAAGGTCTTCTGTATAATCAATGTAACTTTCCTCTGAAACTATAAATTGAAACAACTATATTCTACCCCTAGTATAAAACAAATTAACCATTTCTCCAAGTTCATGCAGATTCTGTTTATTTGTTTTCCAGTTGTCATTGCATCAATGCAAACGCATGGGGACTGAACTTGTGTTAAAATAGATCTGTGCTCTATAGGCATTGGTGTGGCTGATTTTTCTGTTTGATCACCAAGCTTCCTTCAGATGTATTGTGTGTTGTGTGTAACCTTCAATATTTCAGCTAGAAAATTTTAAAATTTTACACCATTCACATCAATAGTTGTGTTACTTTGGGTAGACTAGGAAAACAAATTTATAAACACGTATATGCATATAAGAAAGAGCTTTATGTACAAGAAAAATTAAATATTGAGAAAACATCCCAGCTCAGTCTAGATGAAGTCCATAAGTTCAATATTATCCCATATGTCTAATACCAATGTATAAATTCCTCTTTGTATTCATGAAACACATGTAATTATAGAAGATCACAGGCCAATGACTGGAAAGTCTTTTGGATCCAGTGGTGGTAGAAGCATGTCAGTGCTGGTATGGGTGTCCATGTGGCTCCTCCAGTTCTCTGAGTTTTGGCGTAGCCCTGTGTGTCTTGTCAGCAAGCATGTCTCAGAGGGAGTGAGCATGTGTCCCACCTCCAGTGAACTATTTATCTCTTTAGCGCCTCCAAACGAGGTCATCAAACTACAACCTGATTGACAGGCTAATCTCCACCCCTTCACTCCTAAGTCTCAAATTGACAACAGATTATTTAACTACTACCATAGTTTGCCTCATTATATTTTGGAATGCACGGAATCAAGTGTCTTATGCAAATCCAAGAACAAATTGGATATGGGTTTTCCTTTGTCTTGACAGCTCATAAACTTTCCATAATAATGCTCTTCTTCATAAACTCTGCTCAGTGGTTGTCTCTTTGTACATGTAACATTAAAAATGGATAGAATGTCGCCATTAAAATGAATCTACATGCATGTTTTCTAGAAGTCTACTAACCCTGGAAATATCATTGACTCCATAACTTAGTTATTTTTTTCTTAAATCATTTTATTAGGGGCTCATACAACTCTTATAACAACCCATACATACATCAATTATGTCCAGCACATTCGTACATATGTTGCCATCATAATTCTCAAAACATCTGCTTTCTACTTGAGCCCTTGGTATCAGCTCCTCATTTTTTCCCTCCTTCCCTGCTCCCCCCTCTCCCCTAAACCCTTGATAATTTATAAATTATTATTATTTTGTCATATCTTATATCTTCTGATGTCCCCCTCACCCACTTCTCCCATCCATCCCCCAGGGAGGAGGTTATATGTAGACCTTGTAATCTGTTCCCCCTTTCTCCTTCCCCTTCCCTCCACCCTCCCAATATTGCCACCCTCATAACTGGTCCTGAGGGATTCCTCTGTCCTGGATTCCCTGTACTTCCAGTTTCTATCTGTGCCAGTGTACATCCTCCAGTCCAGCCGGATGTGTAAGGTAGAATTGGGATCTTGATAGTGGGGGGGAGGAAGCATTCACGAACTAGAGGAAAATTGTATATTTCATCATTGCTACATGGCACCCTGACTGGCTCGTCTCCTCCCCACAACCCTTCTGCAAGGGGATGTCCAATTTCCCACAGAACGACCCGGGGTTCCCACTCTGCACTCCCGCTCATTCACAATGCTATGATTTTTTTGTGTGTGTCTTTGATGCCTGATACCTTATCCTTTAGATGCCTCGTGATCTCACAGGATGCTGTGCTTCTTCCATGTGGGCTTTGTTATTTCTCAGTCAAAAATCTGATGGTTCTGCATAGAGAACTCATAGCATTAGCTAATCTCCCCTCTCTACCCATCTTAAATATGTAGTTTAGGACTGTTGCTCACTTTATAGAAGGGGGAAAAAGCCTGCTGTACTAATAGAGAAGTGGTAGGAAGAGAGAATTTTATGTTACTGTTTTAAAAATTATCAATGTCAATTGATTAATTCGAATAAATAACAAAAGGCATCCTTTGTGCAATTTAAGCTACATTTAAATGATCACCTTTAAATGGACCAGAAAAATTCAATGGACCAGGAAAACATGAAAAGAATGAAGCTTAAAGTATATCCCTAAGAACTAGAAGGAGAAATGTACAAAAAGCTAGAAGGAGTTTATTCATATAATATAATGGAGAAGAAACAGAATGTTCTTGATATAAGAAAGTGGCTGATGTTTTAAAAAGGCAGATTTCATTTGTTAGAAGTTAGGAGAGATAAACTTTAAATACCCTTGTTATAATGAAAGATGAGTTAGTTGACCAAAGGCATCTCCCAATTTCATATTCCTAACAGCTACTCATGTCTATGATTAATTAGGTGATTGTAGCCATGCCTTAAATTAGCTTGCCCCTGTGAAATAAAGTTTGTCAAACATTTTTAGCCACGTCCCTCTAAAGTTTTCTCATTAACTGCAGTAAAATAACCAACTAGATTGTTTTGTTTTTCTTATGTATTTTTAATTTTTAAAATAGAGTAAATATATTACAGACATATGTTAGTGTGTGTGTGTGTATGTGTGTGAAACGTTGATTAATGAGTGATTTGGACAAGTGGTTTAGACTAGAATTTGTACCCTGGGAAACTCACCTTCCTTTGAAAACTAATGTTAAAATATGAGAGCTACACAACTAAGACAAGGATCATCAATAAAATCTGTTATTCTGTATTCTTTATGTTAATTTATCTTCATGAATGTTATCAAAGGAATTCTGTCACATCAAGTAGGAAGAAGGGAGAATAAATAGTTTTAACCTGATCTGTACTTTAATTTTATTTTTCTATTACTTGTACAACAATTAAGAACTCTTAAAAATATCTTTAATAAAATTTAAAAAGTAAACCATACTCTTTGAGAATTCACCATAGGAAAGAGTCTCCTTATTGTCTATAATCAGAATGATAATTATAATTTTATAGTTCATCAGATTTTGTATAATGCTTTTAAAATATTTTACCCATAGTTTGTTATTATAAAAATAGCATTGAATGTGTTATAAATTGATTACTGTATGTGGTAGTCACATAATCTGGTGTCAACTTGAGACTATTAACAATGAATGGATGGACTTTAGCCTGTCGGTCAGGTCACACCATGATGACCTCATTTTGAGGCACTGTGGAGATAAATAACTCAGTGGAGGTGGGAAACATACACTCTACCTGTGAGACATGCATGTTAATGAGCCACATGGAGGTACACTGATGGGAACCAGAGCCTTGGAGCTAGAGGAGCCATGTAGAGACCCAAACCAGCGCTGAGAACCTTCTACCACCACTGGGTCCACAAGACATTCCACCCACTGGCATATGATCATCCTGCATTCTGTGTCATTTCATATGTTACGTGAGTCTGAAGAGGAAATTGTAGACTGGTATTGGACATATGGGTTAATACCAGACATATGGACTTGATCTGGACTGGACTGGACTGGAATATTTTCTTAATGTACAGTTGCCCTTTTATATAAAGACATCTCTTATTCACATATAAGTGTCTATGAATTTGTTTTGATAGTTAACTCAGACTAATATACTGTATTTTATTAGAAAATATATGAAATAAAATAGATGAAAATGTTTCTGTATACTTGGAAAATCTCTGGGAGTAAATCTTTTTCCACCACAACCATGGTTTAGGCTTATCTATCTTTAGAAAGGCCATTGAAATATATAGCACTTTTGTTTAAAAATATAAAGTTTTAAGTAAACATCCAATCAGAGGTTTAGTTACAAGTTTCAAAATTAAGTTAGATTTTGTCTCTACTTTAACACTTTTTGAGTGAGACTGAATCAGATTTGAGACCTGTGCTATTGATTATTTGGGGTGAGGGCCACATATAACTTCATGGTTTAAAATGTATTCAGTTGAAGGAGGCACGGTCCAGTGGTTGTATAAATGTCTAAATTTACAATAGAAATAGCCATAAAGGGAGGTGATTTTTAAGCAAGTTGTAGGAAAAAGGAACTACCATGGCCCCATGGCTTGTTAACACATATTAGATAATAGAGACACATTTATATTCAGAATGTATTAGATAGACTTACTTTAGACCGGTAATCCTATTTAATACCAACACCGACATAAATTGAAATGCTTCCTATGTCATAAATGAATGCTTTTTGCAATAAATTGAGATTTTTAATAACTAGAAAAGAGTATTTAAAATCTCAATTTACATCAAAATGCATACATTCATGATATAGACAAAAAATTTCATATGCATGTTGACATTAAATAGAATTATTTGATTTAAAATAAGTCTATCCGCATCTGAGACCCATGGGGGAAGTTCTACCCCCATGATTCGGACTTGACTTGATAGCAGTGAGCTTGGGACTATGTCTTAGGTTCAGCCTCTAAGGATATTTTAGGTACCTTTGCATGCTTACACATCTGGTGATGCTGTTGAACTGGTCATCATAAGTTCAATTGCCCAAACCTACTACCTGCTTCTCAAGAGAAAGAGAAGTCTATCTCATCTAGTAAAGAGTGAAAACTTCAGATAGCCTATGTACTATTACTATAAATAAAATCAACTCGATGGCAGTGAGTTTATTTAGGGGGAATTATACTTACAGCTCATGAAGTAACTGTATATGGTCACACACAGACTGCTGATAGTGACACAATAATTAAATGACAACATTTTAAATCATTCAAATATATGCAAAAATAATACCTGAATGACTTTTAAAAAGTCTACCCCCCCTTTAACTGTTTGGTGGCTCAAATTTGAAACCAAATCTTGATGGCAGTGAATTTGATTTTTTTAATGTTAGGAGGATAAATACTTCTTTTATGTATACTTAATTTTAAATATTAACCAACTAGGAAAATTGCAAGTTTAGATGAGTTTAATAAAATAAACTTTCTTTTGAAGTTACTTCATATGAAAAGGATAAAGCTTCTTCCATAAATGTTTGTATACAGTAGCTTTTTTTCCCCTATGCCACTTTTGCTTTTTAAAAAATTCTTTAATTCTTACCTCAGTGGACTCATTATGTACTTGTCCTTTTGTGCCTGACTTACCTCGCTTAGCATGATTTCTTCCAGTTCTTCCCATGCCGCTATGTGCCTCATACTTTCATCACTGCTTTTTAGTGATGCTGTAGTACCCCATTGTATGTATATACCACAGGGTGCGAGGTAGTACCGATGAAGAACACAGCTTTCCCCCAGATCCTGGATGCTTCCTCCCCCCAACTACCATGATCCGAATTCTACCTTGCAGGGCTGGATAGGGCAGAGGTTGTACACTGGTACATATAAGGGCTGGAGGCACAGGGAATCCAGGGTGGATGATACCTTCAGGACCAAGGGTGTGAGGGGCAATGCTGGGAGAGTGGAGGGTGAGTGGGTTGGAAAGGGGGAACTGATTACAAGGATCCACAAGTGACCTCCTCCCTGGGAGAGGGACGGCAGAGAAGGGGTGGGGGAGGGTAGGGAGACTCCGGATAGGGCAAGATATGACAAAATAACAATGTATAAATTACCAAGGGCACATGAGGGAGGCGGGAGTGGGGAGGGAGGGGAAAAAAAAGAGGACCTGATGCAAAGCACTTGAGTGGAGAGCAAATGCTTAGAGAATGATTGGGGCAGGGAATGTTTGGATTGCTTTATACAATTGATGTATGTATATGTATGGATTGTGATAAGAGTTGTATGAGTCCCTAATAAAATGTAAAAAAAGAAAAGAGGAGAAAAAAAAGAAAAAGATTAGGGCAAAGAATGTACATATGTGCTTTATACAATTGATGTATGTATATGTATGGACTGTGATAAGAGTTGTATGAGCCCCTAATAAATTGTTTTTAAAAAAAGAAAAGGATAAAGAATTTTAAACCCATCTGCTTAAATTTATATAAAACAACTTTAATAAGAAATCAAACATCTTATATATTTCTAAACTTATACATATAACATTTAAAAGTTTTTTTTCCACTGTGTGATAGTTTCATCATTTCTTCAGAAACAAATATTAATAATCTTCATCTACTGTAATACTTTTATTACATACTAGAACTAGTTTTCTCTGTAAAACACAACTGTGTTTAACTGTACATTAATTGCAAGACATTAAAGGGGACCTGGTGACATAATGGGTTATGTGATGACCACAAGGTCATCGGTTTGAAACCAACAGCTCTGTGGAAGAAAGGTAAGACTTTTTTCCCTATAAAGAGCTGCAATGTTGCAAACTGAGAGCGGAAGTTCTACCTTCTCCTGGAGGATAATTGTGCATCAGAATCAACTCAGTGGCAGTGAGTTTGGTTTGGAATGTGTGGAACAAACTCCAGTTTAATATAAAACATATGTTTTAAAAATACCATTTGAAGAACTGGCCAATTTTACCCTCAGTTTCTTAATTTTTTCCTTCCTACCCTAGCTTTCTCCTTAATTCTCTAACATGCTAATCCATTCTTCATGGTCTTAGCCTGTATGACTTAAAAGTAAACTTTATTTTTCACAAAAAAGACATTTACTGCTAGATAAGTGATACCAATATTCTCTAATTAAATTACATCAGCATTTGATGGATTCAAAAAACTCTTCTTATCATTTTGGTCAAGCATATTGTTAAATGTTTAGTTAAGATATTTTATTTTAAATAAATTTAACTGTAATATTTATCAATATACTACACTGTTTTCCTTATTATGTGTGAACAAGACAATCTTTATCTTAGCTTTTAAAACTGCTTCCTTAATTTTTAGTTTGATTTGTGTACTTATTTGTTTTATAATAGGCTGCATTATGGAGCTAGACCCACTGGATGTCAATTCCAGTTCCATCACTTTTTAATTATGGGAAAGTATACTGTACTCTTTGTGACTCAGTTTATTCATTTGTAAGAATGTGCTGACAGTAATTAGTCAAATTGTTCAATTAATATGCTTTGCAATGCTTTTAGAAGAGTACCTGACATATAATTATTCTTACAATTAACATTTTGCACTTAATTTATTCAAAAATATAACTTTTGCATCATTACTTTCTTTCAGAATTTCTAAGTGATTGTCCACTTCTCAATATTCAGATAAAGAATCATCAATAATTATTATCACTGTAAAGTAACTTTTAAAAATAAAGAAATTATATATATATTTAACTGTTAGATATATAATCTGTATATAGCACACATTCCACTACTTGTCTATCAGTTGGTCATATCGCAATGGCTTATGTGTTACTGTGATGCTGGAAGCTATGTTGCTGGTTTTTGAAATACCAGCAGAATCACCCAAAGTGAACAGATTTCAGCAGAACTTACAAACTCCAAACATTATAAAAAAGCAATAGACCTGTCAATTTCAGAGGTCATAAGCACTGAAAACCCTATGGCTAGAATGGAAACATTGCCAGATACTGAAAAACCTTATTAATAAAAACAGAGCATAGTCCATGATACTTCCTGAACATAAGCCCCTCAGATCAGGAAGCACACAAAATAGTCTTGAGGAAGATCTGCCTTCTCAAGTAGAGTTGGTCGTAAGGGCTCAGATGGTATAAAGTCTTCTAGACCTTCATTTATTTATGGGACACAACTCAAAATGAGAAGAAACACCTGAAAATATCAATTAATATTTGAACTAGAAATGTAGGAAGTATGAATCTAGGAAAATTGGAAGCTGTTAAAAATGACATGGAGCACAATAAAAATCAACATTCTCGGCATTACTGAGCTGAAATGAATGGGTATGGGCCATTTTGAATCAGAAAATCATAAGGTTTACCATGGGAGAATGTCATAATCAAGTAGAACAGCATTATATTCACAGTCAAAGGACATTTCAAGATTTATCATCAAGTACAATGCTGCCTGTGAGAGGATCATAACCATCTCCATATGAGAAAGACCAATCAATACAAATATTATCAAAGTTATACACCAACCCTAAACTTAATAATGCAAAATTGAAGAATTCTACAGTCTGCCGCTTCCTTGTCGATTTATTGGAATTAGTGCTATTTTCCCAGGAGTCATAAAGTCCTGGGTTCTCTCTTTGGGAGGTTGGTGTTCATGCTTCTGCAAGCTGCCTATAGCCAACTGCCTTGAGAGGTTGTGTTTCACCTTTGTCCCACTGGGGTTTCCCTCTTACCCTAGCCTTTTGGGAATCTGTTGTTTGGAGAGTAGTTTAGGTGGTCCTCTCAGCAGTCAGGCTCTAAGGTCTGCCTGGATCATGCTCCAACCACCCTCAGGTCTCTGTAGTGGCTATTTGCAGCTGTGAGCACCAGTCTGAAGGAAAACATTGGCCCAGGAGCAGGAGAGCATAGTTTAGGGATGGGGATGGAGTGAGGGTGGGATGGTCTATTCCAGGATAGGGACACTTCAGACAGGAGGGTGGGTGGGAATGATGGTCTAGCTACTTCTGTTTATGTGCAGCTCCATTGCTCAAAGCACAGAGGGCAGGAGGGATTGCACTGGGAAAAGGTAGAAGGGAGAATGCTGGTCTCCCAATGGGTAATGGGAGGGCCCCATGCACTTTGGTCCCTAAACAGCAGCTGAACGACCGTCTTCTGGGTGGCTGGTGGGCCTGAGATGTTGCAAAAGGGGCACAAGCCTCTTCTGGGCAACTGACAGGCTTGGGACATTAAAAGAGGGGTGTGAGCATTTTCTGGGAGATGGAGGGTCTGTGGCACCTCGGTGGGCTGGGAACCTCTGGCTGGGGGATGCCAGGCCTGGGACACCACTGATGGTGCAGAAACCCATTGCTGGGGACTGGTGTGACTGGGGTGCTGCTGACAAAGCATGAGTTTTTGTTGGACATCCGTTGGACATGGAGCAAGTGCACAGCAGGGAAGGTACCTCTGTTGGACACCTAATGGGCCTGGAACGCTGCAAAAGGGACAGCTGGCAGGTGTGTGTCCTCAGGAATCTACTGGGAGTGCAGGCAATGGGGTTGAAATCAGCTTCTGGTTCAGAGAAGTGCTCTTAACAGTCTCAAGTAACTACCAACAGCCTCAAAATGCCTACTCAGCCTCCAAATGTACCCACTCACTGATCTCCACAGAGCTCTGAGCATGAGCTACCTACCTTGTCGCCATATTCTGGAATAGACTCAACCTTGATTTTAATTTTAAGGCAGCTAAGAGGAGTGGAATAAATGTTGAAGTAAAAGAGCTGAACAAAAATTTTCAAAGGGTTACTGAGAAGACAGAGTAATTATAATTAAATTTCCAAAGTCCTAGAGTTAAAAAAAAAAAACAACAGAAAATGAAGACCAAATTCAGCATATTTTAAACTGAAAGAATTACCGGAAAAAAATTAAGCCTTGAGTTGCAATATAGAAATATTCTATGGGGAAAATGTTGAATGGTCAGGAAACATCAAAAGAAGATGGAATAATATACAGTCACCGTACCAAAATTAATTGGTTGGCATTCAACCATTTCAAAAGCAAGAAGAAAACATACTAACAGAAAAAGTGTAAGCTTCATCGAAAGCCTTTGCCAAAAACAAGGCTCCAGGAATTGAAGGAATACCAATAGAAATGTTTCAACAAGCTGATGAAGGACTGAATGTGTCATTAGTCAATGTCAAGAGATTTTGAAGACATATACCTGGCCAACTGACTGGAAGAGATCCATTTCAGTATGCCTACCAAAGAAGGGTGGTTTAACAGAATGTTTAAATTATACAACACTATTATTGATAGTGTACTCAAGTAAAATTTTGCTCAAAATTATCCAACACTAGTTGCAGCAGTACAATGACAAGGAGATGCCAAAAGTTCAGGTCAGATTCAGAAGACATGGAACAGGCGTTATTATAGCTTATGTCAGAAGGCTTTTGGATGAAAGTAGAGAACAACAGAAAGATTGGCCTTTGGATATGTGAATCCCAATATACTAAGGATAGACCTCAGAAAAATGGGAATTTCATAACCCTTCAACATGCTCATGGGGAACATGGATCAAGAAATAATTGTGCAAACAGAACAAGGAAATACTGCATCATTTAAAACCAGGTAAAATGTGTGTCAAGGTTATAACTCTCATCATATTTATTCAAACTGTATAATTAGCAAATCATCAGAGAAGCTGGGTTATATGTAGAAGAATGTGGCATCAGGGTTGGAGTAACAACCAGGGATATGCTGAAAATGAGAAAGACTTGGAGCACATGCAGCATGCTTGATTGCATGCTTTATTATGGATGACAACTCCATATAAAGATGATCATCATGCTCACAACTGTTTCATCTGTCCCAACATCATGATAAATGGAGAAAAGATTTAAGTTATCAAGTATTTCGTCCTGCTTGGATACACAATCAATGTTCAAGGAAGCAGCAGTCAAGAGATCAAAGGACACATTGCATCAGGTAAATCTGCTGCAAAAACACTCTTTAAAATTTGAATAAAAGTATGTTGCTTTGAGAACAAAGGTGTGTCTCACTCAAGCTACGATATATTTAATTGTCTCATATGCATGTGAACATTGGACACTGAATAAGAAAGGCAGAAGAAAAATCGAGACAATTTTGAACTATGTTCAAAACTGTGTTCACCATTTGCACTATGGTGTTGACAAAAAACCCTCTTGAAACTGGGTTACTTATTTCTGTTTTCAGTAAATCAGAGCCCAAATTCATCCTCAGAGTATCTAGTCGGATTGAACTCAGTACCAGCTAGTTGTCCTCCCTACAGACTTGACCTGAATTAATACTGGGTGCAAGTATCTCTTAGTTGTCCTATGATAGGAATTTATTCCCCGGCTTTTTGAATGTTGATGGGGGTCTTTTCTCTCTTACACATCATATGCATTTTTGCCTTTATAGTACTATGGTCTTATCCTTACCACCTTAGTGTGGTTTGTCTTGCACTGTTTTTTGTTTGGTTTCCCAGCTTTGACACACAGGAGTTATGGATGTCTGATGATGATAACTGTTATATGGTGTTGTAGGGAATGCAGGGGTGGGAGTGGGTGATGGAGAGGAAAAGGGAATTTAGAGAGTGAACAGTGGAGGTGGAAGGAGGGGGAGCACTAGAGCTGATAGCAATTGCACAGCTCAGTTTGCAGGCAATGTGAAAATGGAAGAGATGGTGGCTGTTAAGATAGATGTGGTAGTGAATGTATAACTCCCCTTGATGTGATTGAACAACTAAATTGTTCAATTGTATTATATGTAAATCATATGCCAATAAAATTGTAGGAAAATTAAAAATATCATGGCCTGTCAAAAAAAGCTCTAACAATCTGTTTTAGAAGTATAGCCAGAATGTTCCTTAGAGGCAAGGATATCAAAACTTGATCTAACGTACCTTGGACATGTTATCAGAAGAGACCAGTCCTTGGAGAAGGCTATCATTCTGAGGAAAGCAGAGGGGCAGCTGTGATAGTTACATAATTTGGTGTCATTTTGGGACTTGAGATGATTAAGAGTGAAGGGGTGGAGTCTAGTCTGTCAATTGGGTCATAGCCAATGAGGCCTCTGTGTGGGCATGGCCTTCTCCTGAGGATTCTGGGAACTCTTGGATTTCCTCCTTGGAGGCGGGAGACACTTTCTCTCTCAGCTCACTCCCTGAGAGATACTCTACTGACAAGACACATGATGCTACTCTGATAGACCCCATGCCCTGGAAACTGGAGGAGCCAAGTGGAGAACCTGCGAGTGCTGAGATGCTTACAATACCACTGGATCCACAAGACTTCCCACCCATTGTCCTGTGACCTTCCTGTGTTAGGCGTCATTGGATGTGTATTGTGAGTCAGAAGAGGACGTTACAGATTGGTATCAGACACATGGGTTAATATCAGATTTATGGACTTGATCTTGACTGGGTTGAGATGGTTTTTTCAATATTCAAATGTTCTGGAATATAAACCTTTTTCCTATATACATATGCATCTTTATGAATTTGTTTCTATAGTCTACTCAGAATAACACAGCAGCACAGAAGAGCAAGATAATGAACCAGTTGGATTAACACAACGGCTGCAACAACGGGGTCAAACCTATGAATAACTGCGAGGATGGTGCCTGACGGGGTGGTGCTTTGTTTTGTTGTGCTTTGGGCTGCTGTGAGTTGGAGCAGTCTCAAAGGCACCAAACGACAACCAAGCACTACTTGTTTCATTATCACAATAGAACAGGAATGTGTTTCAACATAAAAGTAGACATCACCATTTCCCGTTTTTGTGCCCTCTTGGTCCCAGTTCCAGCCTTCCCTTTCAGCACAGCCCACTGAACAAAAGCACGTCTTATGATCTCCATTTCTTGGTTGCACAGTGGTAGATTTCCTAGACAGGTTTCTATTGCCGTTTTTGCTCTGAAAAGTGGGAAACTTGGAAGAGAAGGGGGTGAGGCGTGCCACCAAGTACTACATTAACTCTGATTTCTGGAATGCACAACTGGAGAACCAAATGAGAAGCCTGTGCCTCCTAGAGCAGGTAGAGACACTTAGCTAATGGAGTGGCAAGACCCTGTGGCTTTTAATATCTGTTACCATAGTTCTCCGACAGGAAATATAGGTGGCTAATATTACTAATGGAAACACACATTCTTGTGAATGCCAAGTGAAGGAGATAACAAAACTCCCTGGCCCAAGAAACTTAAAAAGTCACTTTAACTTTTCCAATGAAAAACATTCTAACTAGTGTTATGTTTGGAGTCTTTGGGCCCCTGCTCTAGCCTGTGCCTTATGTTCTTTATCTAGCCTCAGAGCAGCACCGTCGATGCTGAGCCTCTTTCGCACTTTTTTAGCGGGCTCCATGTCAGGGTGTAGGTTGTCCTCTATGGTTTTCTTTTTCGCCTTCTTCTGGCTGTCTCAACCTCTGATTTCTTGCCTGTTGCCTGGTGGGCAGAAGGGCCATGTCCATGCAAGGGGAGAGAAACACGAATGGGTAAATGAGTTTAAGAGAAACTCCTGGGAGGAGAAAAGGTTCAAAGTCATAGAAATACTAGTGGTTATTGCAGGCACGTTTAGTGTGATCAGAAAACAGACCAGGACTAGGTATTTCAGCCAGCATTTCCATTTTTACATCATGGCTATCTGGCTTGTTATTTTGTATATAGATTTTCTCATTTTCATTGTGGTTGAGTGATTGAAGTGCAGGTAGCTGCCATCAGGAGTCTACCAATAGCAAATATCTTGGGCATCATGGGCAGTGTTTGGATATCTTCACTAATGGGCATGGAAACAAGCCCAATGTGGAAATCCCACAGCCCAGTCATCATGATGCCGAAACATTTCTCAGGTTTTAAAGCCCTACCAGGCTAATCCAGCAATGAGTCCACTCATGAACAATTGTCCCCTTCCAGAGGCAGAGGCTGCTACTACAGCAGGCATTGTCACCAGTTCACTCCAAGACCGCCTGTCCCTCCTGCTGGGGTCTGCACCTTGAAGGACAAGCTCTGGCGCAGTGTGGTTGAACTTGTTCGCTGGGAGAAAACCCCTTAAAGCTGGTTCTTTGAGAAACTCTCTTCGCTTGCAGAGTTGATGTCTGAGTTTCCAGGTTCCTTATGCCATGACCTCCTCTGCTTTGCTTTGCCTGAAACTTTTGTCCCAAAGAACACTACAGTGTACTTCTAATGAGTAGATGGACTGCAGCCTCAGCCAGCTGAGCAGACTCTTTCTGGGAAGTTGGGTTCCTTGGCTTTGCTGCTAGACAGTTCTGGGTGTTGAAGGATAGGCACTGGCCCTTCAGGATGTGTGGTGCTCAGGGTGGCCTGCCCTGGGTCTGTGCGGGCTTCCAAGCTTCCTGCTTGAAGTGTTTGCTCCTTCAAAAGTGAACTCTGTCCCTCCCTGTGTCTTCAACCATAGTTACTGCTCCTTCTCTTCCTTCTTGTGGCAGCATCCCTCTTCTCAGGTTTCCATGGAACATCTGCCCAGTAGCTGCATGGTTTGGTTGTAAATTAAAAAAAGTGGCAGAATTCAGGTAGGATGACTTTATGAAATCATGAGTATTAGTTCACAATTCCAGAAACTTTTACATGCTCTAAGTGGCAGCCAGGAGGAGCCCTGTGGCATAGTGGTCACGTGTTGGGCTGTGATCTACGAAGCCAGCAGTTGCACTGCCAGTCATCCTGGGGGAAGATATGGAGCTTTCTACCCCCATAAACAGCTGCAGTCTCAGAAACTCCAAGTGGCAGTTCTACAGTGTCCCATAGCGTCGCTATGAGACAGTATCAACTTGTTGGTCAGGAGTGAGTAAACTATTAATATATGAAGCAACATCTAACAAACCATTGTCATTGGGAAGAAATGAGTAGTTTTTATGAAAAGAACAAAGAAGTTATAAACACCTTTTCAACTTAGTGTCTATTTAGTTGATTATTACTGATTATAAGACATCTCCAGACAACAGTTCATCTGTTCGCTGTTGAGTAGTTTTAAAATATGTAGTCTATAATATTTTTTATGGTCTTATAGGCCCATTTGAAATGTTTATCAAATTCAGCAAGCTCAGCCTGCCTACAGGGTAGTTTCATGGAAACAGTTTGGGAAAATAAATTAGTAAACTACAGGAAGGAATCACTAAAAGTCATTTAATCTAACATTTTGATTGTCCACACAAGTACACATAGATTATGGCCAATCTCAAGCACTTTTCACATAATACAGTTTATAAAATTTATAAATATGCATTTCCAATTTGATTATAACTCATTAATTTCTATTGAAATGATTTTTACATGGTAACATTTTTCACTTTCTCTATTAACAAAAGTAAAACTCATCAATTCTTATTTTATTTTTACATTTCTAAATGACTTCCTCAATCTTCACAATATTCTAATATTGATGTTTACTTACACAGCATAGTGCACAGTACGAATATCAAAGTATATACATATATGTAATATACATATATATGTTTCAAATATGGGAGTGTACCCCCCTAAAATGATCCTCATTTGGTTTTATGATGTGAGGGAGATAGTGTATTTTGAATTCATTCCACCAGGTCAGACTGTTCATCAAGCTTTCTAAGTAGAGGTTCTGTTTGTGTAACAGTGTGTGACAAAAAGGCCTGATTTGTTGCAGATGGGGTACTGGTTTTGCCATCATGACAATGGACCTATTCACGCAGCCATCTCAGTGCACCAGAATTTGGCAAAAAACAGCATGCCTCTCTTGCTTCACACACCTTACTCACCTGACCTTACTCCATGCTACCTCTTTTGGTTTCCACGAGTGAAGAGGGACATGAAAGGACAGCAATTTGACAACATAGAAAGGTGAAAAAAATAACAAAGGGGGTGCTGTCAACCAACCAAACAGATGAGTTTGACAAATGTTTCCAATAGTGGAATTGCAGACTTGGCAAATGTATTAAGTATAATGGAGAGTAATTTGTAGGTGATGAGGTTGTTTTATTTAAAAAATTAATACATAGCTTTGAAAAAAAATTGGTTTTTTGGGGGGTACCTCCTCGTGTATATGTGTGTTTGTGTGTGTATGTGTTTCATGTAACATCATGTAAATAAACTCCAAAAATAATTTTCTACTTAAAATGAGTGAAAAATTTACAAACTCATCAACTCAACAATAAATATAAAATTGTAGATTAGGCAACATCATAAAAGATTCAAATTCCTCGTAGAACTTGCTGAGCTCTGCATTGTTATCTCCATGTAACAGGTGATATGTTTGGAATAAAATTCCAAGTACCTACACCTCTTGTTTGTAGCAAATAAAGAAAAAGAAAGAATGACTAAAGGAAACTGTAGCTGTCTCTTTAGTCCCATCTATTTCCTTAGCAATGTGTTACCTTTCACAAAGTACATTCCAAATGTACTTTGAGGATGTCTTCAAGATTTGTTCCTAAAATTATAAATTGGATTCATACAAATGTGTTATATGCAATTTTATAATTTTATTAGATGGTAAAACTTTCCAAATGTCATCCTATCAAAAATAAATATATCTGCTTCTTTCTGTTCCTCTGTTTTGTAGATTAATATCGTAATGATTCTTTTTTGTTTGCTTGAAACTATCTTGTGTGTCACTAAAAATTTAAGTCAGTTTCAATTTTACTTATGATCCTTTTATTTTTCAGATCAGGGTTTAGTTCTTACGGGAAGGGAATCTGTAGGGCTTTTAAGGCTGTGGCTCTTTTTTCATTTTCTTTCTTTTGATGAATTTTAATTTTATTAATTTCCACCTTTTATTTGTGGAATACAATACATACAATTAAAATATATTATAGGTGTTTGCACAGCTCATCTCATTAAAATGATAACATTCTCCTATTGAACCCCCTTATATGTAGTCCTTTTTTCCTCCTCATTTTATTCTACTCTCATCCAACCTCCCCTCTTCCTTGTACTCTCCTGTCCCTTCACTCTCTCTGCTTCTCCTTTCCCCTCCCTTCCTGCTCCAGGGCCTCAGTGTAGCTCTATTTTCTTTTGGTGTGAAAACCATTGTTATTTTTCTTAAATAGTGTAATAAAGCATTTATCTTTATGAGATTGAGTGACTTTTCTCAGCATAGTATCCTCCAACTTTGTCCATGCCATGAGGTGTTTGGCGGGCTTCTCCTTGTTTTTTAAGGATCCATGTGTGTATGTACCTGCATTTGTTTATCCATTTCTCGATAGACATAGTTTTTTAAATTGTTTCCATCTTTTTGTTTTTATAGATATTGTTACAATAAACACATTGTACACAATATGTACACATGTCTGTTCGTGATTTGTTCTTTATTTTTTTAGGGTATACAACAATAAGAGAGAATGCAAGATCATAAAGAAGTGACACACAATTTTCCAAAGTGTTTCTACCATTCTGGAATCCCAGCAGCAAGGTATGAGCATACTCATCTCTCCACATTGACTTTAACATTTATTATATTCTGTTCATTTGTTTTTAATTTATCTAAGGGTATTATTATGAGATGGTATCTCACTGTTTAAGTTGTATTTCTATTATGGCAAATGAACCTTAGTATTTTTTACATGATTGTTGGCTTCCTGAATGTCATTTTCACAAGTTGCCTAATCATGTCTTGTGCCCATTTCTTATTGGATTATTTTTATTTTCTTATTAAGGTGTTGTAGTTTTCCATAGATCTTTGAAATTAGCCTGCTATCTGATATATCATTGCCAGGTAATTTTCCAAAAATGTGGGTTCTCTTTTTATCCTATTGATGAAGCCTTTTGATGTTTGATATCCATACAATAACAATTCCTGTTTATTGAATCTTTGAAAGTGGCCTTCCATGTTGAGGATCCAGGTTTATTCTCCAACAATATATCTCATGCATAGTCAATGAAGCATTATATGTTAATATGATGTTGAACAACTTATAAGCCAAGCTTTTAGACAAAAATATAATAGCGAGAAAGGTCGGGCAATCTATTTCCCCAAATGAGTAAAACGATCACAAAAGTTCTCCAGTTTCCATTGTGCACGGAGCTGCCATGAGTAGCGGCAGGTTTGATGATGGCTAGCAAGGACAAGCCCAGAATCGTGGTCAGACACTGCACCCGTTATTAGTCATCATTTCAGCAACACTGCCAAGTATTGGGGTGTACATTTAACACATGGAAAACTACAGACTACAGAGGTTAGGCCAGTTGCACAATTGATAACTAATGTGAAACTTGATCACTGGAAGTACTTTCAAATCCCTTGTTCTCAAACATTTTATATAGAAATGGAAAAAGGTGTGTAAGGAGAAAACATGGTGTCGTAGACTGTTCCTAAGTTAACGGACCTAGAAGGAATAAAATAGATGCTCATAAATGTCCTTCATAATAGCTCCACAAGACTACAAATAAGAATGAAATAAGAAAAGTCCTAAGACAGTGGGATTGAAATGTACTTGAAGTTAGATGATTACTTAGAATAAGATATACAAAGAGGAAAACTGAAATTTTGGAATCTTTTATTCGAAGTAATAATAGCCTGGGGGTTATAGCACAGACTGGGAAAATATTGTCGTTGTTGTTGTTGATGTTAGATGCCACTGAGTGGGTTCCAGCTTACAGGGACCGTGTGTGCACAGAATGAAATACAAGCCTGTCCGGTGCCACATGCATGCTGGTTCTTATCTTTGAACTCCTTGTTGCTACCTCTATGTCACCCCATCTTATCTCAGGACTCCCTCTTTTTCACTGCCCCTCCACTTGGCCAAGCAGGCATGCCTCTTACCAGGGACTGGCCTCTTCTGATCACATGTCCAAACTAAGTGAGACAATGTCTCCCAAGCCTTGCCTCGAAAGAGCATACTGGCTGTACACTTTTCTTCCAAGACAGATCTGTTTGCTCTTTTGGCAATCCATGATATTTAATATTGTTTTCCAATACCATGGTTCAAATGCATCAATTGTCCTTTGGCCTTTTTCACTCCATGTATACCTTTCACATGCACATGAAGCCATCGAAAATACCAGGAACACCTCAGTCCTCAAAGTAACCATCTTACTTTTCAACACTTTAGAGAGATCTGTGCAGCTGGCTTATCCAATGCAACGTGCCATTTGATATCATGAACACTGCTTCCATGAGCACTGATCCATGCAAGATGAACTATTTGACAACTTCAATATATTCTCTGTTTAAAATGCTGTTACGTATTGCTCCAGTTGTGAGAATTTGGGTTTTCTTTACATTGACTTGCACACAGGCTGAAGGCTACAATCCTTGATCTTCATCACCAAGTGTTTTAAGTTACCCTAAACGTTCAGGAAGCCAGGCTATATCATCTGCACGTCTCAAGGAAAGTAACGATCATAAAGAAGCAGAAACATTAATAGGAATGTTCAAGCTTTCAAAAGGAGGTAATAATGATTTAGTGGGTCCTAAAGACCACCACAAGAAGAGCTTGATTCAACACAAGATGCAAAGAAAGAATGCAAAGAAAAGACCGTTCAGTCATTTTATGTTTCTATTGGCAACAAGAAGTTTAAAAACGACATCTAGTTCTTCTTCCTTCTTTATTTCTAGTGCTCCAAACTTCAAAACTTACTCCTATTGAGTCCATTCTGCCTCATAGTGACCCCATATGAAAGGTGCAATTGCCCCTGTGGGTTTCAAAAACAGCAGCTCTTTAGGGAAGTAGAAAGCTTCATCCTTCTTCCTTAGAGCAAAGAGTGGTTTCCAACTGCTGACCTCACAGTTCAATTAGTGTTACTGGGTTTGGAACTCCAAAATGTCAATACATTGTACTTTGAAACTTCATACTTCTGCATAGAAATTTAAAAGTGGATATATGATTATTGTGAGTAGTCAGTGGGCAGATTATAATGCTGTAAGGACAGTTTGAAATATGAAAAAGGATACACCCAAAGGCAGTTTATTTCATACAGTTAATATTTAAATCAGAACCATAAAAGAGGTACACGAAACTAGATATTACGTTTTAAGCTCTTTCTTACTAATTAAACTTTCTAATTAATAAGACTCTATTAATGAAAAATATTAAACAAAACCTGACATAAAGCTGGTATTTAAGATATTTCCATATTGCTTCTTGATTGGTTCCCTCACTTGCAACATTCTTCACTTTTATCCAACCGTCATCAGCAGTATGATTTACCCAGAACCATGTTTTCAGTGTAGGAGTAGAATCTTATTCCTTTTAGAAAATCATAGTGATTGTATTTAGTCTACTATAAATAGGTCATTTCTCGTCTGTAAATATACTGGGTTCATCTTTGAAAAGCCCTTTTCTTCTGCTGCTGAACTTATAGCAACTGTGCAGACAATATCTTTATTTTTTTGAACATTTTCAGGAATTGCATATCGCATGGGAATTTGAGGTGGAGCACAAAGCGGAAATGAATGACAGCTGCTCACCCTCTAGTTGTTTGGCACTTTTTCTCTTTACTGAAATAACAAGCAAAAGGGAACAAAAATGTAGCATTTCATCAATAGATTACCCAGCTTTATGAAATGAAAAAAATAAATGTTACAAGCATAGTCTCATCTAATTTATGGATGAAATGAACATTGTTATGAGCACTTAGAATAAGCTGTTATTCATATGAATAATTAAAAGAGAGAAAGGAATGCAAATTTGTGATTTCTACATTGGGTATCTGCCTAGCCACCCACCTGAAAATAATCCATCTGACAAGTGCTATTTTGACAACAGTTTTGCTGAACTCAACAAAAATTTAAGTATAAGTTCTGCTGAACCTGTGCACATCAGTTGAATCCCACCTCTGGAAGCAGTC
This sequence comes from Tenrec ecaudatus, assembly GCF_050624435.1. Lineage (NCBI taxonomy): Eukaryota > Metazoa > Chordata > Mammalia > Afrosoricida > Tenrecidae > Tenrec > Tenrec ecaudatus. The sequence goes on along the minus strand of NC_134532.1, from coordinate 92,768,338 downwards.
ATTTTATGGTATTGTCTAGCATGAAGAAATTGGGCTAAGATTTCATCATTTGGAATAATTTACTCTGTCACCTCTTTCCAACAAAGTATATGAAGGAGGAATGGAGATTTAGGAGCCAAGGGCAACACCTGAATATAAGAAACATATAAGCTGAAACTGGTTATTTTCTTTGTATGTGTATTTAGGTGATAAATTTGGCAAGTAGACCTTGGCCTTTTAGTGGAAACATTGAAGCCCTATTTTTAGCATAACATGGGTTTGGGTACAATCACAGCTACATTTTCTGTTCCTATAAGAATATTTTTGGATTAGAACAGCATTTCACTAGACTTTTGGGGCTTTGTTTTGTTAAATATTTTCATAGATGGCTGTGAAAATTATGTGCATAGAATGTTCTCTCCATCAGAGATCAAAATGAATTAGAAAGCCTTCCATCTTGTATTATATTTCATCAATGAAACTAGTGTACCTTAATTTTTCAATTTTGAAAATTAAATTGATCTGATTCTCTCCTCTTTTGACGTATAAGTGAAGTATCTCTGAAAAGAAAATGTAAACATTTCCTCTAAGTTCTGGTTATTATATTGATTTATGACAGCACAGTGAATTGTATGGTTAAGATATGAAGGAATAGGCATCGGGTACATTTTTAATACTGCTACAACTTACAAGTTAGACATATTTAAACTATTTAAGAAGTATACTCATCTCAATTAGGTATGAAATAATAAATTGTTATACATTCTTAACATGATCAATAAACACAAATGTTACTAAGCATTTACTTATCTACTGCTGAGACCAGGGTGCTTTGCTATGTCACTTGTAGATTTTGGTGAAGGATATAGAAAGTCAGTCTTTTGCTCCCCTTTTCTCTTCCTTCTCAGCAACTGCTACCCTAGGGGATAAAGGGGCACGACGCTTCCCACATTTACATGGTTACTGTCCCACTGGAGTTTCCTAGAAATTTACACCTCAGAAAGCTCGGCCCACTAGTAACTCTTAGAAGTTACAAGTGTCCCTTGCCCCATGGGAACCACTAATCTCACAGGAAGGGAGGGAGGAGGGGAATCTCACACAGTTTAGGGATTTACAAGTCTGTGGTGAAATTTGGGGTGTAAATTGCTGGGAAACCCAAGAGTATATTTAAACATTTAAAGGTAAGGGGCACCTAGGTGTTTCTTCTGTTTGAAAGCTAATTAGGTTGGGAGTTATAAGGGGGCATAGGAAGATGCTTGGCTGGATACCAAGACTTCACCCTGTGGTAAAACAGGGGAAGAGTCTACCGACCTGCCTGAATCTCATTTTATATCAAACATTCAGATTGAGGTATCATATGATTCTCAGGGGAGGTAGAATATCTAAATTATATGAATGAGTAAGAAGAGGAAGTGACCTTGCTTTTAGTATTAAAAATCATCAATATTCATATGTCGTGTTTATAACTTCCATAAATTATAAGGAAGCATTACATAATTTATTATTTACATAATGACTCCTGTGTATAAGAGGTTAATTTGCTCAGGCAACAAAATATTTTATCCTAATGATTACTATAACATTCATACATTGGAGTAGTTCATTAAAAATTGGGAGGGAATGATCAAGGGTAAGGGTACATAAAGAAGAGATATAGCTGTAAGCCAGGTGGGGACAGAGCATGGTAGTAGGGCAGGAGGAAAGTCAAGGGAGATGGAGGAAAGAGCTAGGAGTCAAAGGGCATTTATAGAGATCTAGACAAAGACATGTACATGCAAATATATATATAAGGATGGGGAAATAGATCTATGTGTCTATATTTATAGGTTTAGTATTAAGGTGGCAGAAGGACCTTGGGCCTCTACTCAAGCACTCCCTCGATGCATGAATACTTTCTTCTATTAAATTGGCACTCTACCATGCTCACCCTTTCAACACAACTATTGAAGCCAAAGTGGGTGATCAAGTAAATATGATGAATAAAGCTGATGGTGCCCGGCTATCAAAAGAGATTATGTCTGGGGTCTTAAAGGCTGAAGATAAAAAAGCGGCCATCTAGCTCAGAAGCAACAAAGCCCACATGGAAGAACACAACAGCCTGTGTGATCACGTGGTCCCGAAGGGATCAGTTATCAGGCACCAAAGAACGAAAAATCATATCATTGGCTGCACACCTCCATGATATGATTGCCAAGGACAAATGGGTGCATAAGCAAATGTGGGGAAGAAAGCTGATAGTGCCCGACTATCAAAAGAGATAGTGTCTGGGTTCTTAAAGGTTTGAAGGTGAACAAGCGGCCATCTAGCTCAGAAGCAACAAAGCCCACATGGAAGAAGCACTCCAGCCTGTGTGATCACGAGGTGCCAAAGGGATCAGGTATAAGGCATCATCAAAAAAATATTACCTTAGTAAATGAAGGGGTAAGTGCTGAGTGGAGACCCAAAGCCCATTTGTTGGCCACTGGAGATCCCCTCACAGAAGGGTCCAGGGAAGGAGATGAGTTAGTCAGGGGGCAATATGGTACCGATGAAGAATACAGCATTCCCCCAGACCATGGATGCTTCCTCCCCCCAAACTACCATGATCCGAATTCTACCTTGCAAGACTGGATAGAACAGAGGTTGTACACTGGTGCAGATATGAGCTGGAGGCACAGGGAATCCATGGTGGATGATACCTTTAGGACCAGGGGTATGAGGGGCGATACTGGGAGAGTAGAGGGTGAGTGGGTTGGAAAGGGGGAACCGATTACAAGGATCTACATGTGACCTCCTCCATGGGGGACGGACAAGAGAGAAGGGGGTGAAGGGAGACGCCGGATAGGAAAAGATATGACAAAATAATAATCTATAAATTATCGAGGGCTCATGAGGGAGGGGGTCTCGGGGAGGGAGGGGAAAAAAAAGAGGACCTGATGCAAAGGGCTTAAGTGGAGAGCAAATGCTTTGAAAATGATTAGGGTAAAGAATGTACAGATGTGCTTTATACAATTGATGTATGTATATGTATAGATTGTGAGAAGAGTTGTATGAGCCCCTAATAAAATGTTTTTAAAATATTGGGACATAATAATTGCCTTTGGGGATAAGTAGAAGGAATGTTTATTGGTAATGATTTTCTTTGCTAAGACAGAAAATCTTGAGCAGGTGTCTTTCCATACTTCATTTTACAGAAAAGATATGCATACATTTTATGACATATCTAATGACTTAGAGTCTCCTCTCCTTATTGACAAGGAGCCCTGGTGGCACTGTACAATAAGCGTTGGACTGCTAGCGGAAAGACCAGGGTTCATAACCACCCTTGGGAAGCTTGCTGTATCGAGGGTTGGGGAGGAATAGGAAGATGCCTACCTTGATCTCAGGATTTAAGCTCTATGTTAAAATAGAACTGCTCCATGGGAGAAAGACAGGACGATCAGATTTTGTAAAGATCTACAGGCTCAGAAACTTACGTAGGCTCTGTCCGTCAGGACTGACTAAATGACAGTGGGCTAGGCTCTGAGCTTTCTACTTATTGACAGGTGACTGAGAATGTGATACTTAGTATTTCTCAGTAGCTTTATTCTTCTCTTATACGTTATCATGTGCTATGAGAGGATGGTTTTGTTTTGTTTTGTCATACAACCTAATCAGAATCACTATGTTTGGTGGTTTCAGTTCAACAATGAAAACATTTACAGTTAAAGAGTCTCAGGTTGGATTCTCAGCAATGCCTTAAAAGAGCTGTTGTCTTGTATAAATTATTCATTGGTTATTCACTTATCTGTAAAATAGAGATAATAATATCACTTACCTTTAAATATAGTTTTATCCATTGAATTAATATATACAAAATGCAGAGCACTGTACCTGTTTTGTAGTGAATATTCATGAATTCTGTTATTAATTGCTGTTTTGTATTTGTTTGCTTATGTGTTTAATCTATCTAGGTTTTTCACAATTTCTGACTTCTTATCCTGCCTATAAACAATTTGGAGCTTTTGTTCTCATCTTTACAAGAACAAAGTTGAAGATGTGAAAATTACTGAGACTATTCATATTCTTGATAAAATTGATATTATTTGGCGAACAAACTACAGAGACAGAGAAGCGGATGCAGAAAAACATTGCCTGTTGGGACCACAGTCAGTAGCGACTAGATTGATCACTGTGTAACTGACAGGCACCAAGTCAATTCTGACCCAGAGCAACCCTACAGGACAGGTTAGAACTGCCTTTGCGGGTTTCCAGGACTGTAACTCTTTATGGAGTAGGAAGCCCCATCTTTCTGCTGACTTCACCCAGCTGACCTTGTGGATCTTATACCAACAGAGTACCCACCAGGGCTCCCAGCACTGGATAAGAATATTAATAAATCCAACTGATTTCTGCAAACTGGATGTGGAGCAGCTGGAGAGAGAAAAAAATCTGGAGCTACAGTATCAGGAGCGCCTCCACAAGTTCTTGAATTAACCTTTAGGATGTTCCCCAGGTTCCATCGGTGAAATGTAAAGACAGTTCCTTCACTCTCTGACAGATGGGGAAATCCATCTGAAATGGTGCTCTGTTCTTTTTAATAGTCTGCCCTTAGGTGACACACCTAATCATTGTATTATTTGAACCAGATGCACGTAAAGTAAAGGCAATACCCAAACTCCCTCTTTGAGGCATAGGCAGTGAGGAAATGAAGTACATGACTCTAGCTCTCCTCTAGTTTGTCTGATTCTTCTAAAGGAGGAAACATTCTGAGATATGTCTGTAAGGTCACAACCCAGAGACACAGGATAACAGGATATATATATTATAAAATACTTACCTTTTCCTCACACTGTACTAGTATATCATCACAGGGATTTTACATGGAATTAGAACTGACAGAACCTCTGTTCCTTCTACCTGAACCATCATGCTTGACTTTTAACAAACATAGCACAGAATACTAAAAGGCAAAAACGAAAACAATAGCAACAAGAAAATGCAGTCAGAAGAGACAGGGAAAACACAGAACCAAATTCAATTATGATGGAGTTTTGGGAATTTAAAATAAGTATCCTTAATATGTATGATTGTATTGGAGAAAATGGTCAACATTCAAGAACTGACTGGAACTATAAGCAGAGAGAGAAAAGTCTAAAAATCAAAAGGAAATGCTATAACTCAAATGCACTATACCAAAATGTAGACTATTCCTGATAAGCTCATCAGGAGACTGAGCATAGCCGTGTATATTGTTGAGTATATTGTGGAACCTTCCCACAATTGAATCTACCCAAGTCAGTGGAATCTTCCCAAAGGAAAATGAAAATATAAAATGGACTAAAGACTGGATAAAGGCACCTTGTTTGGAACAGGATATAAAGTACCACAGGATAATTATAAAAACTTTAGCATATATAATGGAAAAACTAGAAGGGGCTGAAAGAGAAAAGGAGCAAAGAAACTTTGAAGCAACAAATAAATAAGAATTGTCCATAATTGTCAATAGACATCAAATCACATGATATAATTAAATTTTATTGTGCCAACTTGGCTGATAAACTCATGTGGGGTTTAGAAGGGTGGGGAGATAAATGGCTCACTGAGCCTCGCCTTTCTAGTTCTCAGGTCTCTTGCTTTGTGGTGGTCGGACCAGGGTGCAGTTGCCTTAGCAGTTCCTGCTTCAGCTGGCAAGGCTCACTCCCTGCAAGACATCCCTGAGGACAAGCTGCATGGACCTACCCCGATGCAGCCCTGGGTTCTGGAGCAGCCGTGTGGAGACTCCTGTCAGCGCTGAGATGCTTACACATTCATTGATTCAGCTTTTCTCCTGCAGTTGGAGTCATTGCATGTGTTAAGTGAGATGGAGGAGGACTTTGTGGACTGGTGTTGGACATATGGGTTAATGTTGGACTTGTGGGCTTGGGCAGCACTGGGTTGGGATGTTTTCTTGATGTTCACTTATGGTTTATATGAAACTCCATCTTATATGAGTTTCTGTGGATTTGTTTTTTCTAATGTACCCAGACTAACACACCACAGATCCATGAAACTCAGAGAAAATAAAGGAGAATAAACCAAAAAAGGAGTACCCTCCCCTATCCCCTAGGTGAGTACCAAGTAACTTGGTCCAAGTTAGTGAACCCAGTGGCATCACCTGGGAAGGCATTCTCTCGGGTCACAGTGAATTTTTTCTAAAAGCAATTTTTCTTGACCTTCATTTTTTTTGTGATGGCTGATTTAAGAGAATAGCGAGAAGCTGTGAAATTTTGTTTCTGCTCAGGGGGAAATACCACAGAAACTGTTGTGAATTTGAACACAGCTTACAAGGACAATGCTATAGGAAAAACTCAAGGGTACGAGTAGTTTTCTGGTGTAAATGGGTGAAATGTTGATTGATGACAAACCTAGTTCTGGATATCTGTCATCATCCCCAAAAGATGAAAAATTCAAAAAAAATTTGTACACTTGTGTTCAAGGACCAACAACGGACCACTGAAGAGATGGGAAAGTTATCTGGGCTACCTTGGAGCGCAGTTCAGCGAATTTTAACAGAAGATTTGGGAGTGAAGAGGTCGCTGGGAAATTTGTGCCTTAGGTTCTGAGTGGCCAGAAAAAAAGACGGTCAACTGGAACATGCCATGCTTTGAAAGATCGGCGCCAAAGAGACTGAGACTTTTTTCCCCAAGGTCCTTACTGGTGACAAGACATGGTGGTATTCCAAAACCCCGAAATCAAACATCAATCAAGTCAGTGGAAGACGCCATTATCATCTCACTCCTAAAAAGTTTGTCAAGTGAAATCAAAGACAAGATGATGCTCATTTGTCTTTGTGATGTGAGGGAGATAATGCATTAGGTGTTAGCTCCACCAGGCCAGACTGTACTTGAAGCTTTGTATTTAGAGCAGCAGTTCTCAACCTGTAGGTCATTACCCCTTTGCGGGCAAGTGACTCTTTCACAGGGGTCACCTGATTCATAACAGTAGCAAAATTACAGTTATGAAGAAGTAACAACAAACATAATTTTATGGTTGGGCGGGGATCACCACAACATGTGGAACTGTATTGAAGGGTATTGATATTAGGAAAGTTGAGAACCCCTGATTTAGAGGTTCTGAAAAGAATGCATAACAGTGTGCACCTAAGAAGGCCTGATTTATAGCAGGTGGGGGATTGCTTTGGCACCATGATAGTGCACCTGCTCACGAAGCTATCTCAGTGCTTTGGTGTTTGGCAAAAATCAAAGAAAGAAAGAAAGAAAAAGCAAACCTCTCTAACCTCATGCACCTTACTCACTTGACCTCACTCCGGGTGACTTCTTTTTTGTTTCCGCAAATGAAGAGGGACAAGACAGACAGCAGTTTGATAACATAGAAGAGGTGAAGCAAAAAATGAGGTAGGTGCTGTCAGCCATCCAAACAGAAGAGTTTGAAAAGTGTTTCCGAGGATGGAATAGCAGACAAGTGTATTAAGTATAATGGAGAGTGCTTTAAAGGTGATAAAGTTATTTTGTAAAAAAAAATCAAATACATAGCTTGAAAAAAATCCAGGTTTTCATATATATATATATATATATATATATATATATATATATATATATATATATATTCATTGAGAAGAAGGGACATTCCAGAACAGTTGTATATTTTCCCATGCTAATGTTTCCAATTACTTTATATTTTAGATTAATAGTGTTATCCATACTGTAAATACCTAGTGTTAAATTATCAACTGGAGCTGTTTTACAATTCTTTCAAAAGATCTAATGATAAATCTTATAATGATTTGTTTTACATATACTAAGAAAAGAATGTTGCAAAAAGACATATCAGTTTTCAGCTATACCTAAGCTTTGGTTTTGCTGTTGTACCTCAGACCACAGCTAATGGCACTAGAATAATTAAAGTAAGCAAAATAAATCACTTTGACAATAACAATTTGCCATTCAAATGTTCAAGAATAATATCACTTCCCTCTGGGTATATAAACATCGTAAATCTTTCAAAACTTTGTTTCAGTAAAGCATAGAAGATACTTTATACTTCTGAGTCTTCTACTACGTTATCTGAGTAAAGGGAGAGCTTGATAAATATAAAGATATTTTATAATTTTTTTCATTTCTTTCTGTGTAAAAGCACCATTCTCATATGTTGTGTATGATGCTATTAAACTAATGAAATATAATAGTTTTGAAATATTGAGTTTGAAATAAAGTTAAATCATTTATAGTAAAAAATACATATTTTTCAAGATTCCTGTCCTGTATAATCTGTTCTATTAAAAACATTACACCGATTTTCAAAAACTATTTATAACTTCATAGGGTTTTTTGACCCTCTACAATCATACTATAAAATGTAAATCAGATGTTTCAAGTTTATGAATATTTTACTGATAACAACAATCTAATTCTAATAAGCACCGAATTGAAAACCGCCTGGACTGTTCCATGTAGCAAATAAAAAGCCTGTTTATAGGAAAACATAATTAAAAACATTTAAGGTGCTATATAAAATGTATGATTTATATATTCCTAAATTAAAATCAATCCTTTACATAACAAAATTAAACTTTTGTTAAAAATACATATACCTTTAAACCTTTAAAGTGTTTGAAATTATACTAGTATTTTCTAGGATAATGTTTCATGTAAAAGAAAACTTTTCCATTGCCTTTTAGAGGGATATGATTGGCAAATTGTCTTTGATGAATAAGTCAAATATTTAGACTGATTTTACATAGATTAATTTTTCCATAATTGCATATCTTATGTTTTCAACATTTCTTTTAGTAAATAAGCCCAGTTCCCAATGCCTAAATCAACTTTAGTCTATTCATAAAAAAATAATTCTTGACCAACTATTCATGACTTAATTAAATGCATGTAGTTAAATACATTGTAGAGCCAAGCAATTCTAGAACCATGTTTGGGCCAGAGTTAAAAAGAATAAAGAAATTGTCAAACAAAAAACTTCTAAATATTTTGTCTTAAATTCATATACAAACTGTCTCATTTTTATTTCGTTTGTTTTTCTATGTTGGCATTTTAAAACAAATTGTGAACTCCTTGAAATTATTGTTGGACTACAACATTGAAATAGTAACTATCATGGACTGGATTCTCTAAGAAAAATAAGTGAATTATATATTTAATGCATATATATGAGGCTTTATCACTGAATGGCTCTGTAGAAGTGATATTTTTTCCTAGTCCATGCTTCAGATTTCAGGTTGCAAGATTATCTGATTTTGTAGCTACAGGGACTGATGAAGCAAAGATTAACAGGTCTGATATCAGGCACATGGCTGCAGAGACAAATGCATCCGGGTCAACAAGTAAAATGGGAGGCTGTTTAAAATGTCCTGGATCAGCAGTCAGTAGAACAACCTGCAGGCTCAAATCCAAAACAAATAAACATAAATTAGATGATAAGCAGTGTGCAAGATCCAGAACCCAGCATAATGCAAGCAAGATTTCCCTACAACATCCACTCATATTGGAAGCAAATCATACTCTGGAAGTCATCTGATCATAAAAGATGACTAAATATTAACTATCAAACTACTAAAAGTTTGACTTAACCATGTTGATATAAAATTTTAATGATCACAGTCCAGTTCTTGTCCACTTGACACCTGTACACAGCTCCTTAAAAATGCATCACCTCTAAATAAAGCAAATTATAAAGGAAACCCATAATATGATACAACCAACACTTATACAAATGAAAATATACTAACTTAACTTATGTCTTATGCTTTTTTCTGTGTTCAAATATAAATAATTTGATGAATATTAGCTGTTGTTCATAGGTGTCGTTGAGTTTCTACCAACTCACAGTGATTCGATGCACAAGACAATGAAACACAGCCCAGTCCTAAACCATCCTCACGATTGTTACTAAGCTTGAGCCTAGTGTTACAACCACCTCGCCGCAACAAGGGGCTCAAACGTAGCAGCAGCTGTGAGGGTGGCGCAAGGACATGCACGGTTTTGACATACTGTGCACAGAGGGGGTGGGAACTGGCTGGGTGGCACCTAATCAAAAGAAATGAAAGTTGAAAATTTTCCCCAGATCTTTTTACCCTAAATTACATGATCAGTTGTAGCATTATCAGTAACTAAGCAGAGGCAACCTGTTGTCTGTCAGTTTGTCTTACTGTGGTGATGGCTCATGTGCTGCTGTGATGCGGGAAGCTACGTCACTGGTATTTTGAATGGCAGGAGGGTCACCCAGAGTGAACAGGCTTCAGTGAAGTTTCCAGGCTAAGAAGAGGCAATGAAGAAGGACTTGCCCCTCCACTCTGGAGGAAGGAGCAGCTGACATCTCATACACAGCTTGGAAACTTGTGGCATATTGAAGGCCTAAAGAATGGCAGCAGAACATTCCCAGAGACGGTACCAGAAGATGGGCCCCTCTGGTCAGAGGGCTCCTGAAAAGTTCCTGAACAGGAGCAGATGTCCTGGAGTGGAGTCCACAGTGGTGACATGAGTGGGGTAAAAGCTAATGGGAGGAAAGCCTTTGGGATGTTCACTTGCTGAGCAAGCAAGACTCCAGGTAAAGGGAAACAATTGGAAACATATATCAATGCTCAGAACTTGGAATGTACGAAGTGTGAATCTAGGAAACTTTGTAGTTGTCCAAAATGAAATGGAAAGCATCAAGACTGATATTCTGGGCATCAGTGAGCTGAAATGGACTGGTATTTGCCAGTTGGATCAGAAAATTCTATGAATTATTATGCAGGGCATAACACAATCAAGAGGAAATGGCATGGCATTTATTGTCATAAAGGACACTACAAAATCAACCATGAAGTACAATCTATTTTTGATAGGATTTTATCTATCTCTCCTCAAAGAAATCAATCAATACAACTATTATTCAAATCTATACATCAGCCACAAGAGCAGTGATGATGACATGGAAAAACCCTATAAACTTCTGCAGCTGGAAATTGCTCAAGTGTGAAATCAAGATACATTGATGACTATTGGTGATTGGAATGCAAAAGTTGGAAACAAAGAGTAAGAAAGAGTAGTTGAAAAATGTGGACTTGGTAATAGAAAAGAAGCTGGTGAACCGATACTAGAATTTTGTAAATCCATTGACTTGTTCATAGCAAATACCTGTTTTAGGCAGCTATTCACATGGATTCTCCAGATAGAATAGACAGAAATCAAAATGGCTGTATCTGTCAGAAAACAAGCTCAAATCAGGGAGTGACCATGAAATGGAGATAAATTACTCATATATAATTTCAAGATAAAGCTGAAAAAATTAAAACAAATCCACAAAAGGCAAAATATGACCTTACGTCTACCCCACCAAAATTGTGAGAACATCTCTAGAATGGATTTGTTGCATTGAACATTAATGACAGAAGACCTGATGAACTGTGAGAAAACATCAAAAATGCTATCAATGAAGAGAGAAAGGGGTCATTATAAAGATAGTAAAGAAAGAAAAGACCAAAGTGGATGTCAGACTTGGAAATTTGCTCTTAATCGTATATGACTTAAAGCAAATGGAAGAAATGGTGAAATCAAAGAGCTGAAGAGAAAATTTCATAGAACAGCTCATGAATACAGAATAAAATATTATCATGCAACATGCAAAGACTTAGAATTAGAAAACCCCAAGGGAAGAACACACTAAGCATAACTCACACTGAAAGAACTCAAGAAATTATTCAAGCCTCGAATTGCAATATTGATAGGTTCTATATGTAAAATATTAAATGAGGCAAGAAACATAAAAACAAGATAGAAAAAATACAGAGTACAACAAAGAACTAGCATATATTCCACCATTTCAGGAGGTAACATATTGAGCACAAACCAATGATGCTGTCGAAAGAAGTTCAAGCTGCAGTGAAATCTTTAGGCAAAAACAAGTCTCCGGGAATTGATGGAATACCAATTGAAATGTTTCCGCCAGTTGATGAAGCACCGCAAGCACTCACTCATCTATGACAGGAAATTTGGAAGACAGCTAGTTGGCCAACTGACTGAAAGAGGTTCATAATTGTACCCATTCTCAAGAAAAGTGATCCCACAGAATGCTCACTTTATAGATTATCATTGATATGAGATGCAAGTACATTTTTTAGTGTAGATCATCCAAAATTAGTTGTAGCGGTACATTGCCAGGGAACTGCCAGAACTTACAGAAGAGGAGAATTCAGAAGAGGACATGGAACAAAGGGTACCATTGCTTATGTTAGATGGATCTTGGTTGAAAGTAGAGAATGCAAGAAAGATGTTTGCCTGTGTTTTATTGTCTATCACAAGGCATTCAACTCTGTGGATCATAACAAAATATGGATAACCTTGGGATAACTATGGAAATTCCAGAACACTTCATTTTGCTTATCAAAACTTGTACATGAGTCAAGAGATAGTTGTGAAAACTGAACAAGGAAATGCTGCCTATTTTAAAATCAGGAAAGGTGTACATTAGGATTCTATCCTCTCACCATATTTATTCAATATCTCTGCTGAGAAAATCTTCAAAGCAGATGACTTATATGAAGAAGAACATGCATCACTATTGCATGAAAGCTTATTAAAACCCGTGATATGTGGATGACGCCACCTTGTTTCCTGAAAGGGAGCAGGCCTTCAAGCACTTACTGATGAAGATCTAGGGTCACAGCCTCCAGCATGAATCACAACTCAGAGTAAAGAAGACTAACCTCTTCACGACTGGACCCATAGATAGCATCCTGAAAAGTGGATGAAACGTTGACATTGTCAAAGATTTGTATTTGCTTGGAACAATCAAAGGTATTGTAAGCAATGGTCAAGAGATCAAAAGACAAGTTACAGTCTGTAAATTTGCTACACAGGAACTTATTGAAAGCAAGGATGCTACTTTAAGGACTAAGATGCACCTGACCCAAGTCATGGTATTTTCAATTGCTTCATATGAATGTGAAAGTTGGACATTGAATATAGAAGACTGAAGAAAGATCAATGCAATTGAACTGTGGTATTGGAAATGAATATTGAAAGTATAATGGACTGTTAAAAGGACCAACCAGGCTTTCTTGGAAGAAGTATGGCCAGAGTTCTCCTTAGGGGTTAGGAAAGACCCATCTCCGGAGAAGGACATCATGTCTGGTAAATTCGAGGCTACCACAGGGCCAGTGTTTCATTCTGTTGTCTTTAAGGCTGTACCTGACTGGATGACACCTGAAAATAACAATAACAAACAGAGGCACACCATTATTTTTATTAATATTTTCCTACAATCATTCTCTCAAAAATATTGATACAGTTTCATAAATAATAATTACAGCAATATCACAGCTACAATACTAAAGGTTAATACAAAATCCTTGCCCATAAAATAAAAAAACACCAACATCAAAAAATTCAAAGGGATTACTTGCAGGGCAAGCAGAAAATAAATATCCTGATCCATGTGCCACTGTAAATTTGTCATAATGACAACTCAGATCGGAATGCATTAGCAGGTTCAAAGGTTAATTGACATTAAATTTAGTCTGTTAATTGGGCTTATGAAAAATGATTTGTTGTTATAAATTACTATAGAGATACTTGTGTGATAAATAATACATTTCTATCAACATCCTGAGCCAGTATTATAGGTGATACATCCCCCGCACTTTCATGTGATTCCATTGTATGGATTAATTCTACTTTGTAACACAGGGGGATCTATGATTCAGAACTAATTAAGTAGCAATGAACAGGATAACTGTCATCCGCTTGCATTTCATGGTGAGGAAAAGATGAGACCATTCTACTTCCCTTCCTCTCTGAATGTGAATGTGTCTTCCAGATGTTCCTATGCTTCCGTGAAGTTCATTTGTTGGCTTCACGGATTACCTCACAGAAATGTTGAATTTACTTTATGTGTTATTTTCTCTTTTATTTGGTCTGTAAATAGTTCCAAATTCACTAAGTGTTTTGGAAAGTTTCTACTGTTCCTCTATGCCAGATAAACAATTTTCTTTGAGTAATTGTTTAACTCATTCTAGCAACATGGCTGATGTTTTGGCAGTAGATTCCTTGTCTTTTAAGCAAGGTGTATATGGGTAAATGTGTATTGCCACATTTTTGTTAACAGATAAGTGTATAAAATATTTGCACCAGCCAGAAACTTTTTTTCATATAGATCATCATAATTCAAAGTATCTTAATCCTTTGTCATTATTCTTTATATTCTGGGTTTTTTATTGCTGTTTTGATTTTGACCATCACCCCACCAATGGAATTATATCATCCTGCTCAGTTCCACGATTCAACTGCCACTTTGTAATGCATTCTCTCATTTTATCATCTCTTTTTAAGAATTCAGATTTCCTTTACTTTCTAAGAAAATATAAAACACTTTGTGCTCAAATTTTCCATTTGTCTTTGGTATAGGTCATTTATTCCACATATTGTTTTCAATTAGGTGAAGGTTTATCTATCCATTCTGCATTCAATGCCACAGAATATTTTGTTCATGCAATTCACTGCAATCCCCACAATGTAACGTGTCTTATCCCACTTCCTCTGTCTTTCCTATTGTCTTTCTTCTGGATTTCCTACCTTTATCTTTGCATCGGTGCTGGCCTTTTGATCTCAAACGGTGAGTTATCGATTGCATACTGCACTAGAGTTAAATGTCCCCATTGTAAACCTGTGTACGCTCCTTTCTCACTGCCATCCAGTCGATTCTCACTCACAGCAACACTGTAGGGTCGGTGAGAACTCCTGCTGTGAGTTTCGGTACTGTAACTGTGCAGGAGTAGAAAGCCTTGCCTTTGTCCCTCAGAGGAGCTACTGATTTCAAAGCATTGACCTTGTTATTAAGGGCTCTGGTGGTAATTTTTTTTAGAAAAAGCATTTTATTGGGGGCCCATACACCTCTTATCACTATCCATACATACATCCGTTATGTGAAACACATTTGTACATTTGTTGCCATCATCATTTTCAAAGCAGTTCCTTTCCACTTGAGTGTTTGGTATCATCTCCTCATTATTTTTTACTCTCCCTCCCTCACTAACCCTTGATAATTTATAATTATTATTTTTTTCATGTCTTACACCAACTGATGTCTCCTTTCACCCACTTTGCTGTTGCTGTCCATCCCCCAGGGAGGAGGTTATATGTAGATACTTGTAATTGGTTCCCCCTTTCTACCGACCTTCCCTCCACCCTCCAGGTATTGTCACTCTCACCACTGGCCCTGAAGGAGTCATCTGTCCTGGATTCCCTGTGTTTCCAGTTCCTATCTGTACCAGTGTACATCCTCTGGTCTAGCTGGATTTGTAAGGTAGAATTGGGATAGTGGTGGGGGAGGAAGCATTAAAGAACTAGAGAAAAGTTGTATGTTTCATTGGTGCTATACTGCACTCTGACTGTCTCATCTCTTCCTTTTCTAAGGGGATGTCCAGTTGTCTACAGATGGACTTTGGTCTCTACTCCATCCTCCCCCTCATTCAGATTGATATGATTTTTTGTTCTTTGATGCCTGATACCGATTCCTTTGACTCCTCATGATCACACAAGCTGGTGTGCTTCTTCCAGGTGGACTTTGTTGCTTCTCAGCTAAATAACTGCTTGTTTATCTTCAAGCCTTTAAGACCCCAGACACTATATCTTTTGATAGCCAGGCACCATCAAATTTCTTCGCCACATTTGCTTATGCACCTGCTTTGTCTTCAGCAATCGTGTCGGGAAGATGAGCATCATGGAATGCCAGTTGATTAGGACAAAGTGTTTTGCATTGAGGGAGTACTTGAGTAGAGGCCCACTGTCTTTCTGATACCTTGATACTTAATATGTAAATATATGTACACAGATATTTTTATCAATTGTTATTTATAAATATATTCACATATGTACATGCATGTTATTTAGACCTCTTAAATACCCTCTGCCTCCTGGTTAATTTCTTTATTTCCTTTTATTTTTCTGCTGTTCTACTATCATGTTCAGCCTTCTCCTTGCCATTGATTTTAGATCATTTTTTGTTCCCTTGTCCCTGGGTTTGGTAACCCCTCACTTCCTTTGCCACACCTCTCCCTGTCTAGTGCCCTGCCTTGAACCATCAGTCCATTGTTTTCTCCTCCAGATTGTTTATCCCATTTATCTTATCTAGATAGACATGCAGAGACAATAATAAGCACAAAAACAAGGGAGAGCAAAAACTACACAAGAAACCAAAGAACAGAAACCAATGGCAAAAGCAACAACAACAAAAAACACCCTATAAATAGTTCCAGGTCTGTTTGTTGACTTTATGTGTGTTTTCTGGTCGAGTCCTATGGGGTGCCTGCCCTGTCTATTTTTGTTATTTCCCAGGGACTTTGATGCTTTGCTTGCTATGTTGTTCGGTTGCACACTCTTAGTGTTTTACCCCAGTGTGGTGAAGTCAGACCAGGCACAATTCTCACACTGTGTCTCCAGTGTTGTCCCTGCTAGCTCTATGGGTCAGTGTGGGACGTCTTGTCTCATGGTGGGGCCAGCCCTATGGTCCTCTCTGTGCATTGGGTGCTCTTAGCAGGAATATGGTCCTCGGGTACTGGGCTAGGATGTCTTCCACTATATCTCCTTCCCTCTTCCTTTGCTCCTGTGTGCTTGGATCAGACGTGCCCCCTCCCTGAGCTGTAGCTACAGTGCTGTCTACTGTAGTGCATTCTTCTCCGAGGGGAAAGGGGGAAGGTGCTCTCTACATATTTTGGATTTGGGCCAGCCCCACAGACCTTTCTATTGAGTCCCTGCTTCATGTGGTAGCATAATTTTCCATCCTTGGCCTGTTAACTGCAAGGTCACTAGTTTGAAGCCACTGGGCACTATGCTGGAGAAAGACAGAGACTTTTATTCATGTAAAGAATAATAGTTTCAGAAAATCACAGGACAGTTCTATCCTGCCCTATAGGGTCACTAGGAGTTGGCATTGCTTGATGGAAGTGAGTATGGTGTTGTAGTTTTGGCCTTTGTGTTTAATAAACCAATTTGTAATCACTATGCCACCAGGGCTCCTGTAACTGTGCATAGCTGGCTGAAAATTCAGCCAAGGAGTTTACTTCTTTCCAAACTAATGGGGCACCACCAAAGGCATAGTTGGGGGTGGGATGGTCAGATAGTCCCTCCTTGACCACCATATCGTCTTTTTTTATAAATTTAACTTTTGTTCCACATTTTGTTCCCACTGTGTCCAGGATTTCTAATGCAATCCTTTTCACAGAAGTTGGTAGTGTTGGCCACCCAAACATTTTAAGTGTTTTCACATTTCCCTTTAAGTGATGCAATCCTTTCTGTTAATATTGATATAGCTGTTGTTGCTGGGTGTTCATTTGACTCTGGCCCACAGTGACCCTAAGCTCCTCAGAATGAAAGAGTGTCTTGTCCTACACCAACTTTGCAACTGTTGCAATATTTGAGCCCATTGTGCAGCCACAGTACAAATCCATAAAGCAAAGACCTTCCCCTGTTTTGCTGACCATTTACATTACCTTCCAATGCCACAACCCTTTAATACAGTTCCTCATGCTGTGGTGACTCTGAACCATAAAATTATTTTTGTTGCTACTTCATAACTGTAATTTTGTTACTGTTATGAATCATAATATAAATATTTGATATGCAAGATGTATTTTCACTATTACAAATTGAACATAATGAAAGCACAGTGATTAATCACAAAAATATATGTAATAATATATTGTGAAGTATTTATTTCAAACTACAAATAAATGAAATTTTATCTTGACCTGGTGTAGCATCGGTAACAGTCTTAATATAACAACAGTAAACTACATTGCTACATTTTGCAACAGTATGGGTAAAAAGCTAAAATCAGTGCAAAGATTGATATAGCTTCTTTCTCACCAGGTCAGAAATTCTCAGGGAAGTCTTGGCAATAACAGAATGAAGATCATTTTCCACAACAAGTCTACTGCAGTATTTAGACTTGATAACCAACAAGCTGGAAAACCCTGTTTCACAAAGATATGTTATTGGAAATGGAAGAAATAGGTGTAACACAGTCTCAGACAGAACAGGATATGACAGCAAACACTTGATCCAGAATTATGTAACTGGCATTACAGTGAAATCAGTTCTTACTGCATCACTGTTAATAAGTTCAATGAACTCCTCTTGTGCTGTCTCAGCAACATCCTCAACTTTGACTGTGAATGGTCTCTGGCAAGTGCAAATGAGGTGTCGGGTAGATTTGGAAAATATTAAATTTCATCTGCAAGCATGTACAAGTGTTTTTTTCACAGAAAGTAACATCACAAGCCTTTTGTCTGGTTCAATGTTATGTTTCTCAGAGAAAGCAGATACAATAGGCAACGTGAACATTTTATTTTCAGCCTTTTTTTTTTTGCCAAAGTTGAAGTTTCATTTGGAATGATCGGATCTTTTCAGACAAATTGAGATGTGTTGCATTTGGTCCTTGTAGTGATAAATCTAACTCATTCAAGATGGCAAAGATGGTAACCAAGTAAGCTATTATCACTGAAAAGTGCTTCGAACTGTGGTCTTGCTTTCTGATTAAAAACGTTTTGAGTTCATCATGAATCTCAAAAACACATTTTAAAACTTCCTCTCGACAACCTCTCACTTCAGTGTGAAATAGCAGAGCATTATTCAGTGCATCAAACTCGTGGCACAGTAGCAAAAACAGTCAACAGTTTAAAGTGTTCCCCTTTACAAAATTGACAGAACCCATGATGCTTTTCATTACTTCTTGTAACTCTTGTGGCAGCGTCTTCATTGCTAATCTTCACTGCTGAATCATACAGTGAGTTACGATAACTTTTGATGACTCATCCAGTACCAAAGTAGAAATCCAGATTAACATCCTAGCATAGCTAGAACACCATCTGTGCAAACACCACAAACCTTTTCCCAAGAGATCTTATGCATTTTCAGAAATGAACCAACTGTGTCAAATACATCATGTGCGGTAGTTGTTATTTCAAGAGGCTTGCAAAAAAGAAACTCATCTTTAAAGTCGTCATCATGAATATATCTCACGTAAACCTGTAATTGTGAACAGTTTGCAACATCTGTTAATTCATCAAGCTGGATGCTAAATATTGAGAGTGGAGCAGATTTAATTTCTTGGATTCATACTTATACCCAATCCAAATAAAGATGACTAAACAAGTGTTCAAATTATAGAGCATAATAATTAATATAGCTGAAGATCATCCATCTACAGTTGCAGCAATGCATCATCAAGTGCAGAGAGCTGCCTGGTTCATGCCGGATTCAGAGGACATCATTGTTGATGTCTGATGGATCTTGGCTTAAGGAAGTTAATATCAGAAGAATGGTCCGTTGTGTTTTATTTCCTATACAATGGGATTTGAGTGTATGAATCATAATGAACTATGAATAGCCTTGAGAGGAATGGGAATTCCATGATCATGAGGAACCTGAACATGGATCAAGAGGTAGTTGTGTGAAAGGAACAAGGGAATACTGCATGATTAAAAATCAGGAATGATGTGCCTCAGGGTTGTATTTTCTCCCCATATTTATTCAATCTCTCTGCTGAGCAAATAATCAGAGAAGCAGGACTGTATGAGGAAAAACACAGCAAGAGGAAAACCTATTTATAACCTGTGATATGCAGATGGAACAACCTTGTCTGCTGAAAATGAGGAGGACTTGAAGCACTTGTTGAAGATCAAGGATTGCAGCCTTCAATATGGTTTGCAGTTCAAGATAAATATAAAATATATCCTCACACCTAGACCAATAGGTAACATCAACAGAAAAGATGGAAGGATTTCCTCTTGTTGGATCCACAACCAACGCTAATTGAAGCAGCAATAGAGAGATCAAAGGACACATTACATTGTGGGAATGTGATGCATAAGAATTCCTTTAAGTGTTGAAAAGCAAGGCTATCACTTTGAGGAGTAGAGTAGGCCTGAGCCAAGCCATGGTATTTTCAATCACTTGACATGCACGTGAAAGTTGAACATAGAATAAGGAACACTGAGAAATGGATGCAATTAAATTGTGGGGCTGGTTAAGAATACTGAAAGTACCAGGGACGACCAAAAGAACAAACAACCCTCTCTTGGAAGAAACATCGGCAGAATGCTTCCTAGGAGCAAGGCTGGGGATATTTCATTTCATCCTTTTGACATGAGAGAGCAATTCCTGGAAAAGTACATCATGCTTGATATAGTAGAGGGACAGTAAAAAATGGAAGACCTCTGATGAGATGAATCACTCAGTGGCTACAATAAAGGACTCAACTCTAACAATGGTGAAAGTGGAGCAGGACAGGGCAGTGTTTTCTTCTGAGTAGATTGGCTACTACGAGTAGGAACTAACTTCCCAGATCTTAACAACAACAATGGAACCCTAATCTTCTCACAAATGCTTGGCTGCTTCTTGTTGACACGGTGGCTGCAACAATTGGCTTAAAAGTAGCAATGGTTGTAAATATGGCACAGGACACTTCAGGAAAGGTGGCATTTTATTCTTTGTAGAGGGACCACTCTGAGTTGGAATGTACTCAAAGGCACCTATCAATAGCATGCCCGTGAAGCCTACGTTTATGTGTTCCGTTTCATCTTTGATGACTTCTAGTTTTCCAGATTCAAACTTTGTACATGTCCCATTCCAGTTACTCACGGATGTTCTCAAACACTTCTTTTGATTTGATTTTACCCCATCAGCAGGTAAAAGTCCAGAAAGCTCTACTCCATTTTGTCATGCAGGTTAACTCTACTGTGAGTGAGCATCTCTCCCCCAGTTGTATAAACCGAGGGGCTTATCTTCTGGCTCTACACCAGACAGTGTTTCTTTGCAACTCACAAGGCTTTTACTAGAGAATCCCTCAGAAATCCTTCCTTCATAGTCCGTTCTTCATCTTGAAGCTCAGTTGAAAACAGTTTACCCTGGGTGACCCACTGGGTGTCTGAAATGCTGAAGTCATAACTCCCAGCATCACAGTCACACGCAAGACACTAGTATAAGACATACAGATGGTCAAGTGGATTTATCACGGTGGCATTGGTGACTAGTTTCCAAATCACCTTTTTTCTTGTTGCTTTTAAATTTATATTTTCATTTTGCTATCAGTAAATGTATGAAAGGAATATCCTCATTATTTTCTATTCTAAATTTATGTGAATAAGTTCTGCTCAAGACGGCGCCTCTTCTTTTGTGTACCACTTGGTTAATTGCACTAACATTTATGCAGTTCGTCCTTAAGCAACCTATCTTTCCCATCAAATTCTAAATCATCTAAGCATTTTAAAATCCTTTTCATTTCTCTCTATAATAATATTTAATATGTCTATGAATCTATTAAATTTCATCTATGTTTTCCTACTACTTATAATCATAATTTCTGGAATCAGAATATTCGTACCCATTCCATCTACCCTTCAAACTGCTGCTAGAATTCTGTCTCTGACATTTCAGTATAACCGTGTTACTTTCCTCCCTAAATCTTAGCAACCTTGATAACCTTAAATCATTCTCCCTTATCCATGAATTTCTACATCAACAACATTCCTTCTATCTGGTGGTTGCTTTTTATAACCCACTGCTTTAAAATAACCTAAGTCATTTCAGTCACTAAAGTATCATCAAATTAATTGGATAATATCATGAAGTTTCAGGGATTGTAATAGATATTGGCTATATATCTCTTTATGGAGCCCTGGTGGTGTAGTGATTATGCATTGGACTGATAACCTCAAGGTCAACAGTTTGAAACCAGCAGCCACTTCATGGGAGAAAGATGAACTTTTCTACACCTGTAAAGAGTTACGGGCCCAGAAAACCACAGGGACAGTTCAGCCCTATCCTATAGGATTGCTTTTAGTTGGAATTAACTTGATAGCATGGAGGGTGTTTTGTTTTTGTTTTAATGTGTCTTCTATGTACTTAAGCTGATGAATATATTATATATTACAATGACATATAGTCTCAAAACAAAATCAACTATTTAATTCTTAAATTAGTATCTACTGTTATTAGAAAATATGTGGCGGGAAATGATGCAGTCATAAAACTTACTTCCATAATAAATTGATTGTAATCTCCACTTTATATTCCTTAGACACTGTAACAAATTCCCTGCAAGAAAGTATTTTGTGGTGTCAGAAAAGCTTTTGGGATGATCCCATAAACCAACTTTCCAGTTAGATCAGTGACCAGAGTCTTTCACTTCATTGATAGTATTTTATAAAATACAGTTATACACGTCAAATGGTATTCTAAAAAAATACTAGTCAATTGGGCTTGCACACCTAGACAGACAAATATCCTACATCTCGCCCACTGCCTTCAAGTCAATGCCAACTCAGAGTGACCTGATAGGACAGTAGAAATGTCTTTGTGGGCCTTTGAAATCTTAATTCTTTACAGGAGAAGAAAACCTGATCTTTCTCCCTAAGAGTAGCTTGTGGTTTCCAACAGCTGACCTCTCAGTTTAAAGCCCAATGAATGCCACTATATAACCACTATATATTTCCTGTTATTATTTATACTATATTTAGATAATAATTTGTATCTATCCTACTTGTAGTATCAAGGATATCACACAGGGTAAAGTGGAGGGCCAGAGAAAAGGAGAAAGGTTCTCACACTGGCTACCGCAATAGGTGCCGGCATAGGAATGAGTAATCGTAAAGATGGCATAGGACTGGGCAGTATTTCCTTCTGTTGACGTTATGGGTAGAAACACACTCTCTGGCACCTAAAATCAACAATAACAACTTGTGGTATTCAATTATTCATACAGTTTGATTATGGTACATTGCAGCACATTCTATTGAACTGCAATTATATTAGTGTTTAAAATCAGTTAATAACATCAGTTGCTGTGTTAGTCTGGGTAGACTAGAGAAACAAATCCATGGACACACACATGTGTATAAGAAAGAGCTTTATATACAAGAGGAATCAAACATTGAGAAAACATCCCAGCTCAGTCCAGATCAAGTCCATAAGTCCGATATTAGCCAATATGTCTGATACCAATCTATAAAGTCCTCTTCAGACTCATAAAACACGTGCAATGACGTCTAATGTAGAAGATCACAGAACAGTGGCTAGAAAGTCTTTGGGTCCAGTGATATTGTAAGCATCTCATTTCTGGCAGGTGTCTCTTGTGGCTTCTCTGGCTTCAGAGGTCTGGTTGAGTCCAAGTGGCTTGTCTTCTGCAGTGTTTCCAGGAAGTGGCAGGCAGAGAGAGGTGTCTTCTGCTTCCAAGAAGGAAGTACCAGATTTCCCAGAATTCTCAGGAGAAGGCAATGCCCACAGAAATCTCATTGGCTATCTCCAGATTGACAGCCTAGACTCCACCCCTACACTTAGTGCTTAAATTGACACCAGATTAGTGACTTCCCCAATTGCTCATTTGTTTTTCCCTTGTCTTCCTTTGTACAGACAGTGTTTTAAAAATAATTGATAAAAACTTTAAAAAAAGATTAAAAATCTTATAGTTATTCCACCAATTCCTGCTTCATTTCAAATTTTGTCTTATATACATTCTTCTTCTAACTACACCTTTGGTAACATTTGGATTTTAAAACCTTGAGAATTTTTATAAAGGATATTTTTCCAAAGTGATTACAAATTAATGTGGTAATTAATAGTGAACCTTTTACCTCCTCATTGCATAACAAAACTATGTTCATAAAATAAAGTTCATATAATATAATTTCCACTCATCAAAATTCTTTTCACATTTGAGAAATAATTCCAACATTTTCAGGAAGCCAAA
This sequence comes from Tenrec ecaudatus, assembly GCF_050624435.1. Taxonomy (NCBI): domain Eukaryota; kingdom Metazoa; phylum Chordata; class Mammalia; order Afrosoricida; family Tenrecidae; genus Tenrec; species Tenrec ecaudatus. The sequence goes on along the minus strand of NC_134532.1, from coordinate 92,744,662 downwards.
GAGATACCCTTTGTTCTGGTAGCACTTTTCCATTTCCCTCTCATTTCCTACAGCATCTTTTTACCACCACTACCCCCTCCTGGCCAATCATAGTTTAAGTAATTAAATACATTGCTATGTCTTATTTGGCTTTTGTAACCAGTCAGAAAATAATTTAGCTCTCTTTCATTTCATCTTCTGTAAGTGTTCTGTATCTTGGAAATTCTTAATTCTTACGATTTTATAATCAATATATATATTCCCCAAATCACACATCATCTCTTTTTCGAAATGAATTATTTCTTCCAATTCGTTTTCGGTAATCTTAAAGGCTAAATTTAAATTTTTTAAATGAACGTATTTTAATAATCTATTGATTCTCTCTGAGTTTCTGACTAAATTGGGACATAAAAGCTCCCATTTCCAATTTTTAAAAAGACCATCAAAACTATCCAAATTCTTTTATGAGATCCAGCCTGTGAGAACTATCTCCAGGAAGTCGTCGTCTGGAATTTCTCATCTTCTTGGCACTTTCTAGTTGTGGCATCTCGGTCAGCCATATCACAATTGACATCATTAAAGATTGTTGTGTTGTGGCTTGATCATGTTCTCATTTCTATCCCTTGATTCAGTGTCAAGATTTGAACAAATCCATAATCATGCTGACGTTCATAAATTTGGACTGGCAAAGGAACACGATTTTACGGGAGTATATTTTCAAATGAAACACAGAACACATGTTCTGCGACTGCCCGTCAGAGAGCCCCTGATTTAATGAAACGGTAGCAGCCGTCATCTTCTTCTATAGTCCCTGAGTTGCAACAAAACGGTGGTACCAAAGGGAGAAACATCTAACCTTCCACACCTTTCCCTGTTTTCATTTTTAATATAAATGCATTACTTTAAAAATAGAAAGGAAATTATAATTCCCTATAAGCACTGTAAAAAGGGGACAAATGTGAAATAATGAAATCACAGCTTCTATGTAATTCTCTGACTGCATGTCTCCCGTGTTAAACATATGAGTTTTCATGTTGAAATACAGGTTTCTACTGTCTATTCCTCGTGTTACTTCAACAGCCTCCATAAAAATCAGGTCTTATTGCCCTAGGGACTCGTTGGGCTCTGCCTAAGAGTCTGGCGGTTGTAAGAGTTAATTGCATGATTTGTGTTAAGTCATTCCTTTGCAGTCTCCTCCTGCCCCCTCCTGCCCCCTGCCAGAGCTTTTGCTTGGGTTTTTCTTCAGGTTTTATAAAAAGGTTGTGGACAAATGAATGAAGGCCAATAAGTCATTGCCAACAGATCTGTGGTCAAACGGGACTTTTTGAATTCCCTTTGCATATATATATAATACTTTTCTCAATTGCAAAGAGTACTGTGACAGGTGTATTCCTTCAAAACCAATTAATAGGAGTTTTAGACAAAGATTTATAATAACCTGTAAAAGAAAGGCATTTCTATTTATTAAAGTGATATACTATTTGTGATTATTTCCATATTCTTATCTTGAAGAAAGATATGAAAAAGTAAAAGAGAACTTTGACATACAAAACAGAAGGCCTGTCTCTATTAGAGAAACACACATGATTCTGAGTCATGTGAAGTCACAAATGAGTCACATGACATCACATCACAAGTGCCCATATGGAAGCACAGACTACGTGCTAGAAAGTCCAAATATTGACACATTCATCAAAATTTATTCTTAAAGAATTAAGAGTAGAGTCTACTGCTTATGCTAGCCATTGATTTTACTAGTCATATTGACACTTATTTAAGAGATAATACAATTCATGATGTAATAATTACAAAAAGGAAATGATACATAAATTACATCTCAGAAAATTGTGAGACCATAAGGTTCAGACCTATTGCTTGTCAATGTTATTCTCCCTCATTCCACATGGTAAATCTCTGGAATCCACGTAGTTCCATGGCTCTCGGAAGATAATTTTTAAAAATTTAAAAGGAGTATATTCATTCTTTCTTTTGTGAAATGGTCATCCTTCTAGTTATGTGGAAAATCGATGAGTCTAATTCTGTTAGCACAGGTTAAACAACAAATTTTCATGGCGTGACATCAGAGTTTGTTTAATATTATTCACATTATATTACAATAGGGTATGCATTCACAAATTTTCTTTTGCTTGCTGCCATAAGATACCTACCTTGTTGATTTGCTTCTGCTTTAAGATACATAGCATTTGTAAGAATATTTTTGAGTCTTCAGAATTAAAGTAAATGGAAAATAGTTGTTGGCAATCCTAAAGGGAAAGGAAATTTTGAGACCTGAAGTTTTCTCTATGCAAACACATATCTCTTTCTTTTCTTCCATCTCCTATATTCTTTCATTTCAAAATTCCTCAGTGTTCCACTACTATGTTCCCCCAACCCACATTGAGTCTACAGTAGCCAACACTTCCTCTGGAGTGCCTTTTTAATAACTGATAGCAAAATGTGAATAAGCAACACACTTCATAATATTAATGGTGAGATGAGTGTAACTTCAACTCCATAAAGGAGATCCTAAGTTAAGTAAATCTCTGTTTCATCAGCTGCTAATGTAAATCCTTTGGGTATCTATCAGTACTCTAACTTAAACTTAAGAAGACCCTGGGTGTTAAAAACAGACCACTAACTGAAGGCTTGGTGGTTTTTACTAGCCCAAAAGTAGCTCAGAGACAGATTTGGTCATTTGCTTCCTAGAAGTCACATCTATGAAAACCCAACACAGAGAAGTCCTACTTTGCAAAACATTGTAGTCACCGTGAGTTGGACTTGACTCCTTAACTCTCTTAAATGCTTCTTCCCCCCACTGTCATGGTACCAATTCTACCTTACAAATCTGGCTAGATCAGAGCATGTACAATGGTACAAATAGCAACTGGAAACACAGGGAATCCAGGACAGATGATCCCTTCTGGACCAGTGGTGAGAGTGGCGATACTGGGAGGGTGGAGGGAAGGTGGGGTAGAAAGGGGGAACTGATTACAACCAATCTGCATATAACCTACTCCCTGGGTGATGGACAACAGAAAAGTGGGTGAAAGGAGACATCAGACAGTGTAAGACATGACAAAATTATAATAGTTTATAAATTATCAAGGGTTCATGAGGGAAGGGAGAGTGGGGGGGGGGAAATCAGGAGCTGATATTAAGGGCTCAAATAGAAATCAAATGTTTTGAGAATGATGATGGCAACAAATATAGACATGTGCTTGACACAATGGATGCATGTATGGATTTTGATAAGAATTGTGCGAGCCCCCAATAATATGGCTAAAAAATACTAAAATAGCAGTAATATGTAATTGTCAAAGTAACAATGCATGATTTATTTGAATGCAAAGATAATAGGTATGCAAGTGTAAATCTTTTCTTATTGAGAGACCATGTGCCACGTGAATTTCCAAGGAATTCATTACCAGACATGGGAAAAATATTATAAAGTACCCCAAATATATTTTCCAAGTAACATAGTCAAACAGAATTTATATTCACTTAAACATGGGATGCTCTTTCTTACTCTTCCTTTCTCAATGCAAAGGTACATATCACTAAATTCCATAATCACAGAGTTTATTTAATGGCATTTTAAAGATTTCTGACCTTAACAAAATAAAAAGCATCTATTTGTACAATAAATATATCTTCTCTATTTTCAGGCCTCTAAGGTTGTTAAAGGCACAATTTTAAAGTACAACTCTTTTGTGTATACAACTATGTAGAGTGAGAGATGCCACCTCATCTATATTTACAGAAATATGTTTTATTGTTGTTTTGTGCTTGTCTGCGTGTGTGTTTGGTACTAGCCATGATGAGATGCATGTGTTGGCTGCTTAAGATCCTGTGATAATGAAAAACTTGCAGCTTCTTTGCAGACATCTATGTCATTTCAGACAACCCACTCCCTTTCCTGTCTGGGCATTTTTTTAGTGCTATTATTGTATTTATTTTTAATCCCTATAACTCTCAGTCAATGTTTGTATTTTAAACATAATTTCTGTGTCAGCTGGAGTTTCTTTCTCCATTTTCATGGAAAAAATTAACATATGTGTTATTATTTATGGTTGGACTAGTTTCACACCGTTTAATTCTATTTACTTATATATGTTTAATAAGTGAGATTTTGAGACTTTTTATCTTAAGAACAGACAATCCCTTCTTCAAGAGAGGAATGACAGACTTTGTCCTGTTAACCAGTCTTATGTGGAAAGTTTTTTTTAATGGACTTATAATAAAGCATACAAATTTGTTATGAATATAACTTAAATAACCACACTAGTTTTTAATCTATATTGAACATGCTTTCTGAAGCTCTGTTTATTTAGCTCCTTTTTGCTTTAAGGAAAATAAGGATTCATAGAGATATTTTTAAGATTTTTGCATAGATTACTAGATATCAAAAGAATTTGAAATTCTAATGTTTAGCAGTTTTATTCAAAAGAAGCTCTTAAATATTTATTTTTGTTTTTAGAAAATATTGGCATATAATTACATGAATATCAATTATATATTTATCTATAACTATATCTATATCTGTATATGTCAAAGGACATTTGACTGATCAAGACATTGTAGAGATGATAATTCCATAATCATTGTTGATGTGCTTTTGTGAAACTGTATGTGTGTTTGGAGCACTTGATTTGACTCATTTGCCTACTCTCTGTGTACCTTGCCCCCTTCTCGAAATGGACACTGATGGCAATGGAAGTCTGGAATATCAGTCAAAGCAACTCCTGTTTCTTACATATTTTTTCTTATGTAACTTTTACTGAATACCACAAATTTGTACACTGAAATAGTCTAATGATAGGTGGTATATGATATGTGCAAAAATACTTTTCCAATTTAGAGCAAATGAGACCTTAACTAATATTTCATGGCCATACAAATGCATTCAAGTTATCTTTTTTTAAATCATTTTATTGGGGCTCATACAACTCTTATCACAATCCATACAAACATCAATTTTGTAAAGCACCCTTATACATTTGTTGCCCTCATCATTCTCAAAATTCGCCTCTGCTTGGGTTCCTGGAATCAGCTCATTTCCTCTTTTTCCCTCCCCCTCCCTCCCCACTCACCATCCCTCATGAACCCTTAATAATTTATAAATTATTATTGTATCTTTTCTTACACTGCCCAGCATCTCCCTTCACCCACTTTCCTGTTGCCCATCTCCCAGAGAGGAGGTTATACTTAGATCCCCAAGATCAGTTCTCCCTTTCTACCCCCTCTTCCCTTCGGTATCACCACTCTCACCGTTGATACTATGGGGTTCATCTGTCCTAGATCCCCTGTGTTTCCAGATCCTAACTGTACCACTATGCATCCTCTGGTGTAACCAGGTTTGCAAGGTAGAATTGGGATCATGATAGTTCGGGTGGAGGAAGTGTTTAAGAACTACAGGAAGGTTTTGAGTTTCATTGTTGCTACACGGAAACCTGAGTGACTCATCTGCTCCCCATTACCCCTCTGCAAGAATGTCCAGTTGTCTATAGATGGGAACTGGGTCCCCATCATGCACTCCCCTCATTTACGGTGATATGATTTCCCCCCCACCTTTGTTGCTTGAAACCTGGTCCCCTCGGCCCTTCATGATCACACATGTTGGTTCCATATGGGCTTTGTTGCTTCTGAGCTAGATTGCCACTTGTTTACTTTCAAGTCTTTAAGCCCCAGACACTATATCTCTCAATAGTGGGGCACCATCAGCCTCCTGCACCACACTTACTTATGCACACATTTGTCTTCAGTGCTTATGTGGGGGAAGGTGATCACACAATGATGGTTTTTGTTCTTTGGTGTCTGCTACCTGATCCCTTCAACACCTCATGTTCACTTAGGCTTGTGTGCTTCTTCTCTATGGGCCTTGTTGCTTCCAAGCTAGATGGCTGCCTATTTGCCTTCAAGCCTTTAAAATCCCAGACACTATATCTTTTTGTTAGCCAGGCACCATCAGCTTTCTTCACCACTTTTGCTTATGCACACGTCTGTCTTCAGCGATCATGTTGGGAAGGTGGGTATCATGGAATGACCGTTTAGCTGAGCAAGGCACTACTGTACTGAGGGAATGTGTGCGAGGAGGCCCAATGTCCACCTGCTACCCTACTACTGAACCTATAAATATATGCATATAGGTCTATTTCCCCCATAATCATAAATATATTTACATATGTACATGTCTGTATTTAGACTTCTATGTATGCCCTTTGCCTCCTACTCCTATCCTCTATTTCCTTATGCTTTCCTCCTGTCCCACTACCATGTTCAGCCTTCATTCTGGTTTCAGTAATTCCTCTCAGTTACCTTGCCCTTGGTCACTCCCTACCAGTCCTCTCATCCCCTCCCTCTAATGGTTTTGACCCACTCATTTTCCCCTTGTCCCCTCCTCCCTTTCGCTACCTTCCACACGCTCATGTCCCTCAGGGACCATTGGTCCTGTTATTTTCTTCTCACATTGTTTCTCCAGCCTATCTTATCTAGGTGGACCTGCAGATATAGTGATATGTGCATACAAATGTGGATGGCTTTGATAGCACCAAAGTGGCACATAAGAACATGGCGTTGACAGCAGCAGCACCGACATGCTAGCACACAAAAAAGCCACTAACATACAAAATTTAAAAGAAGAGGAAAAAAAAAAAAAGGAAAGAAACAAAACAAAAAGACAGCAAAAACCCCCAAACCTGTTAGTAGTTCGAGGTCTGTTTGTTGAACTTTAGGAGTGTTTTCCAGATGAGTCTGATGGAGTGCCACGTCCTGGCCCCAAAGTCCATCCTTTATACTCCCTCGGGATTCCCTTGCTCTGCTTCCTCCGCCGTTCCATTGCACGCCCCGTGGTTTTGCCTCAGTGTGGTGCGGTCAGCTCAGTCACACATCCCACACTGTGTCTCAGGTGCTGTCCCCTGTAGGGCCGCGGGTCAGTGCAGGATGTTGCATCTCGCCGTGGGGCTGGCTATATGGTCCTCTCTGTACATTGGGCCCTTTGAGCTGGGCTATTGTCCTCTGAGCTTGGTGGGCCCAGGTGTGCTCTGCTCAGTTCTTCCTCCTTCCTTTGTTTCAGCTTTCATTTGGGTGTGGTGTGGTAGGTCAGTTCCTTTACTACACCAGACAATCTAGTTTCATTTTATGTGTTACTCTCTTTGAAGGTGGAGGTTGGGCTAATTCTGGTTGGGACTGGCATATGATCCAGACTCTGTGTATTTCTCCATACTTTACATTACCCTCCTGGTTTGGTGTATCATGGTGGGGTCCAAATGCATGTTTCAGTTCTGTGGGGATACAACCAATACTCTCCCCCACATGGGTTAGTGCCCTGTTCCCCTCATGCCATCCACTTGGTTTCTCCCCACCCCACTTCTCCCTTCACCTGCCCCACTTCCCATTCTTTATGTTGGGCTCTCATGTACCTCCCTAGGTGTGGCCTGTCCTCCCTCCAACTATCTTTGCTTCCACCTGTTTTTGCATGATAGGTGTTTACTCTTCTATTCCTGGCATGCTGATTGTACTTACCTCAGGGGACTCATGTTATACCTGTCCTTTTGGGTTTGGCTTACCTTGCTTAACATGATTCCTTCCAGTTCTTACGACGAAACACTGTGTTCCATGTGATTATCATGCATTTCAGTGCTGCATAGTACTCCATTGTGTGCATGTGCCAAAATTTACTAATCCACTCATCTATCGATGGAAACTTAGGCTGTTTCCAAGTCCTTGCGATTGTGAATTGTGCCGCAATAAACATTGGATCATATATGACTGGTCGTGTTTTAATTTCTGCTTCCACCGGGTATGTGCCCAGTAGAGGGATGGCTGGGTCATAGGGTAAATCAATACCCATTTTCTTTAAATATTGCCAGATTGCTTTCCACAGTGGCTGTACAAATCTACAGGACCACCAGCAGTGGAGGAGGGTTCCTCCTTTACCACAGCCCCTCCAACACTTGTTGCTCTCTGATTTGCTGATTCGGGCTAGCCTCAGCGGTGTTAGGTGAATTTCTCTTATGGCTAAGGACCTGGAACATTTTCTCATATGCTTATTGGCCATATGGGTCTCCTCCCTAGTGAAAGTTCTTTTCAGTTCTTTTGCCCACTTCCTTAGGGGGTTAACTGTTTTCCTCTTTTTGCATGTTATGATGGTTTTGCAGATTTTAGTAATGAGCCCTTTGCCTGATGTGTCATTACTAAAAATCCTCTCCAAGTCTGTGAGTTTTGTCATCCTCTTGGTGAAGTCTTTTGAGGTGCACAGGTGCTTTATTCTTATTAAATCCCATTTGTCAATTTTCAGTTCACCTGTGTGTGTACCCTTCCCTATTGTAGTGAACCTATGAGTTCCCTGGGCCAGTTCTCTGAGGTTAGTCCCAGTTCCCTCCTTGAGAATTAATTGTTTGGTGTTTAATTTCTAGGTATGTGACGCACCTTGAGTTTATTCTTGTGCATGGGGTGAGATAAACGTCTTGTTTCATCTTTCTACATGTGGATATGCATTGTTTACAGAGCCACTTGTTAAAAAGTGCACATGCATACCACTTGATGATTTTGGGACCCTTGTCGAAGATCAGTTGTCTATATGCTGAAGCTTTTACTCTTGGGCTTTCTATTCTTTCCCACTGGTCTGTGGGATGTGGTCTGTTGATTTTTCCTTGATCCTTTCATAGGCCCCATGTTTCTGGGAGGCCAGGGGAACCTTATCTGTGTTACTGTTAAGGATTCTTTCAGGCGACTGCCTATGACCTACTATGAGGATGGGTCAAGCTGCTGTGTAGGCAGAGTTCCCCAGAGGCTTAGTGACTTGCAGTGGTGAGATGTTTTAGCGACTGTAGTGGGGGCTGGAGCCTCAGTGAGTGCCCTCAGGCTGCTTTGACCTGGTCTGCCAAGGTACTCTTAGCAGCCCTTTCTCTTGTTTAGTAATAAAAAATAATTTAAAAGGTTAAAAATTTAAAAAATAATTTTAAACAAAATTTTGGGTAGAAAAAGAAAAAATGGAGAGAGAGAGGAAGAAGGAGAAGTTATAAATGAGGAGAAAAAAAAGAAGTGATAACAGTAGAAGTGGAAGGAGAAGAAAAAAGAGAAGAAAACCTATAGGAAAGAGGCAGTAGGACGTACTAGAAATAATGCAAAAGAAGGAAGAAAGAAGAGAGAAAAGGCATCACAGAAAGTAAAAGAAAGACAGAAAAACCAGCACAAGATAAAAGATGTATATATGTATATATGTAAAATTTCCCCCCCTTCTTTTCCCTCTAAGTTCTAGTGATGCCTAAACAAACATGGAAGTGGGCGAGACCTTGCTGTCATGGGACATGGTGCTGATCTGGGCTCCGGATCCGGGCTATGTGGGGGGAAATGCTCTTCAGATCAGCAAGCCCTCCCAGGTTCCTGCAGGCCTGTAGAGTTGAGCCTGTGGGCGGAGGCCACACAGGCACTAGCATTCGCCCAAGGGCGGGCATCCTACACCGCTGGAAAATACATATTTACCTATCCTGAATTTCATGGACAGAAAATCAGACAGAATACAAACAGGAGATAAACAAACAAATAACAACAATGACATAACAGAGAAAAACCTCCATCGCTAAGAAAGCAGAAAATATTAAAAAGTGAAACAACTTTAAAGTGGGTCAAAAGTGAGATAAAAATATACAGTGTTACATTTTAACCTAAGTAGATCTGTCTAATTGACTTTACAATGCTCTCTGTTAAAAAGCTACTCACATTCTTCATCTATGATCACAGAGTGTTCGCCTGAGGCTTAATCCACATGGGGACCCTGCACATGGATTTGGGCCTCCAAACATCTCCATAGCCTCCTGTATACACGGTGCTCAGAACCAAAACTGATACCATTTATTCCTTTGAATTTTGATTTTATTATTTGTAGTCCTTAGATCACACAGGCTGATGTTTTTTCATATGGACTTAGTTGATGCCTGGCTTAGAAGGCTGCTTGTTTTAACACAATCCTTGATGACTCCAGACACTATTCTTTCTGATAGCTGGCCACCATCTGCTTTCTTTACCACACTTTATGATAGCACCCATTTCTTTAGTGATCCCTTCATGAGGATGAATATCAAGTATGGCCATCTCATAAGAACTAATTATTCTTAGATTGGAACTAGAATTAAAAGCAAGCCTAAAATCCATTCATATATCAGGCAATTTAAAAATAAGACTTAGGACATTGTGATATTTTACCTCTATCTCATGATCAAGTAGGAGAATACAACTTGCCACAAGGCAGACACCTATCATGCCCCAACTCTCCAACTACTTTTACAATCTGTTCTGACACCAAGTGTCCTTCCCACTGGCCTCTACTTCTTTGCTGTGTTTAATAACCATGATCTGTGTCAGGTGCACCTTCAAAGTGATATCCTTTTCCTGCAATATTTAAAATGTCTTGGGCAGCAGATTTTCACAATGTAACATTGCATTTGATTTCTCAATTGATGATCTATGACCTTTGATTGTGGACTCAAGCAAAATGAAATCATTGACGAGATCAAATTTTTCTCCCTTTATCATGATGTTGTCAATGGGTCCAGTTGTGAGGACATTACGGGTTTTTTTTGGTTTTGTTTTGTTTAACATTGAGTTGTAATCTATACTGAAAGCCGAACTCCTTGCTCATCATTATAGGGGCTTCAAATCCTTTGCACTTTCTGCGGGCACGGTTGTGTCATCTGCAAACCAAAGGTGGTTAATGAGGTTCTCTCTCAGATTATTTTTCAAATAGTCTCAATTTTTTCCAAATTTGAAAACATTTCACTGATATAGCCACTATGATTGCCCATGACACTTTGCTTTGGGTACTTGAGGATCCTTGTGTCAATGCTTGTTCGTCTTCATTTTCCTCAATGCTACATGAATGGTTGCTATTATGAATCGCAGTGTTGTGAAATCCCTATATTCTATGTACTCTTTCAATCACATTGGCTCAAAAGCTATGACCCATCTACTCTCCCGAGTTCCACAGTTTTCTTCCTTCTCCCTTGTGTGCAGGCAGGGAGGAAGTGAGAAGGGCAAATTGGAAAGGGGAGGGAGAGGAGATGAAATGATTAGGGAGAGAGGGAAATAGTGTGACTTCAACCTTAGGGAGGCTGGTTCACTTCACTCAAGCCAGCCTTAAATTCCAGAAATTGGGGGTCGGGGTGAAACAAATATCACTTCTCACAGTTATTTGCAACCGCAATTCCAGATGTGACACAGTTTAGTAAAACCATGTGAGATATTGATTTGAAAATGAATTAAGTTGGACCAGAGGGAGAACATGGGTACCCAAGTTTGTTAACTTGGATGACGGCAGATGGGGCATGGTTCTCAAGTCTGATTTTAGGTTGGCAGCCTCTGATTCTGGCAGGGAAGGTCATTCTTGGCAGATCAGTACTGTGGCTTGTGTTTTGGAATCATTTTTGAACTCTCTCCCAAGAGTCTAATTTTCTCACTTCTCCAACAATTCTGTGATGTGTAAGTAATCATTTTTCTGAGAAATTAAAGACTGCTAATTTACTTTTGTTTTGACTAGTTAAAGGCCATCAAGTCCACTGTGACAGATAAGTCTGAAATAAAGGCTAATTTTTAGATAATTGGATATCTCTCCCTTTAGCTTAGGCAGAATTCCATAGGAAAGTAGAATGGTGGGCACAATTGATAAGGGGACAAGAGCCTACAGTTTTTCATACTTTTACTCCTATACCAACTTATGTCTTTAAACTATGGACAAAGACACTAGAATATTTGAGCATTTTAAAATATACTACATTTCCTTAGTGATGAAAATGTACACAAATTAGGTTTTCATTGGACAGTTTTCTTTTTCAAATTTTAATAATTCATATTATCGGGGCCGTTACATCTCCTATAACCATCCATACATCAATTGTATCAAGCATATTTGTACATCTGTTCCCATCATCATTTTCAAAATAGTTTCTTTCTGTTTGAGCCCTTGATATCAGCTCCTCTTGTTCCCCCTATCTCCCACACCATTTCTCCCCACCTCATGGACCCCTGATAAATTATAAATTATTATTATTTTCATATATTATACTACCCACTGTCTCCCTTGACCCATGTTACTATTCATCCACCTGACGGGGAATTATATGTCGGTCATTGTAGTCAGTTCCCGTTTCTCCCCTTTCTCCCCTCATCTTCCCCCTCCCCTCATGGTATCACTACTCCCATTGCGTTCCTTAGGGCTTATCTATCCTGAATTCCTTGCGTTGAGAGCTCTGATCTGTACAAGTGTACATGCTCCGGTCTAGCCAGATTTGTAAGGTAGAACTGGGCTCTTGACAGTGGGGAGGAAGAAGTGTTAAAGAACTAGAGGAGTGTTGTGTGTTCCATCGATGCTGTGCTGCACCCTGGCTGTCTCATTCTTTCCTTGAGACCCTTTGGTGAGGGAATGACCACTTATCTACAGACGGGCTTTAGTTCTTCACTCTGACCCCAATTATAAGCATCAGTATATTTGTTTGTTTGTGGTCTTCTGATGTCCGCTACCTGAGCAGGTAGACACCTCCTGTTCACAAAGGCTGGTGTACTTCTTTCATGTGGGCTTTGGTGCTTCCCTGCTATATGGTCATTTGTTTAACTTCAAGTCTTTAAGATCACAGACTCCCTTAATAGCTTGGCACCATAGCTTTCTTCACCACATTTGCTTATGTAAGCATTTTGATTTCAGCGATCTTGTCAGGAAGGGGGGCATCACAGAATGCTGGGTTATTAGAACAAATTGTTTTTTCATTGAGGGAGTACTTGAGTAGAGACCCAATGCCCTGTTATCTTAATACTTAACATTTAAATATATGTACATAGACCTATATCCCTATCATTATACATTATATAATACATATTATTTAATGTACTTATATATATGTGCGCTTATATGTACACCTGTATAAATGAGTTTTACCTCATAGTTCTTTCCTCTATTTAAAAAAAAATTTTCCTCCTTTCCTCCTATCATGTTTGACCTTAATTTGACTCTCAGCTACATGGGGTCTCTTATTGTTCCTTGTCCCAGGGTTTGTTGCCTCCCCATTCCCTTTCTCCCACCTCTTCCTCGCCCATGTCTCCCAGAGCCATTGGCCCATCGTTTTCTCCATGGGATTAGTTATCCTGCCTTTCCTAATGGGTAGAAATGAGAAAAAGGGAAAAAGAAAGAAGAAGCAGAAAATGAGGGGGAAATTTCCTATAAATAGTTTTCCAATCTCATCTGGTGAGGTCCCACGCCCTACCCACCAATTACGAGGTGTATTTTTGAGATTCCATGGGTACTTCATTGTTTTGCACTCCTTGCTGTTATGGTGTGCCCCCTTCATGTTTCATTCTGGTGGGGGGTAGGGTGTCAGTCCAAGCACAATTTCCACCGCTGTCCCCTGTAGCCCTGTGAGTCAGTGAGGGTGTCTTGTCTCATGGTGTGGCCAACTCCACAGTCCTCTATGTGCATTGCCTGCTCTGAGAGTGCTTGGTGGGCCAGTTTGAAGTTCTCTCTCTCTCTCTCTCTCTCTCTCTCTCTCTCTCTCTCGATCTCTAACTCCCTCTCTTAGTTTACTCCTGTGTGGTCTGGGCAGACCTGCACTCTTCCTGGGTTGTATCTTCAGTTCTGTCCCCTGTAGTGCATTCCTCTGGGGAAGTGGTTGACTACGAATGGGGCCAGCCCCACAGACCTTTCTGTTAGTTCACTGCTTCATGCTGGTGTGTTGTTCTTGAGGCTTGCACCTCAAGTGGAAGTCTAGTCCATTCCTCCCTTTCCTGTGCAAACATGAAACCTTCCCTGCATGTGGATCAGTGCTCTTTTCTCCACTATCCATATCTTCCCCCACCCCTTTTCTCACCTCCTTTTCAGTTGGCTGCCATATGCATCCCCGGGTTGGGTCTGACTCCTGCTAGAATGCCTGGACCTGCCCCAGGAGTTTATGCATTTGTTGGCTTTTCCCCTATTCCCCTTATGCTTTTTGCGTTCACCTCAGTGGGCTCATGTTATACTTGTCTTTTTGTACTTGAATTACTTTGCTTAGCATAATTTTCTCCAACTGTTGCCATGTGTCGATGTGCTTCATGAATTCTTCACTGACTTTTAGGGATGCGTAGTGCTCCATTGTATGTATATGTCAGTTTTTATTCCATTAGTCCATTGATGGAAATTTAGGCTATTTCCAATTCTTAGTTATTGTGAACAGCATTGCGATGAACATTGGTGCACCAATGTGTGGTCATGGATGGTTTCTGGTTATATGTCCAGCAGAGGAATTGCTGAGTCTTATGGTAGCTCAGTTTCCATTTGTTTTACGTATCACCAGATCAATTTCATAATGGCTGCACATACCTCCAGGACCAGGAGCAGTGGATAAGAGTTCTTATCTCACCACAAACCTTCCAACACTGGTTGCTTTTTGTTTTGTTAAAATTAGGCTATCTTTGAGGGTGTTCAGAGATATCTCATAGTTGTTTTAATTTGCATTTCCATTATGGCTAATGATAGGGAACATTTTCTCATATTTTTGTTGCCCATTTGAATTTCCGTCCTTGTGAAACTTCTGTTCAAGTCTTTTGCCCATCTCCTCAATGGGTTATTTGTGTGTTTTTTAATTATTGTAGCCAAGCAGAGTGCTATACACTTTAGTAATAAGAACTTTGCCTGATGTGTCATTGTTAAAGATGTTTTCCCAGTCTGTGGGCTCTCTTGGCAAAGTCTTTTGATGTACACAGGTGTTTTCTAATTTTCCCACGTATTTATTTCTGCTCTAATTTTTATTATTCCTTTCCTTTGCTATTTGCAGGGAAAGAGTCGTTGCTGTTAACTCCACTCTAATTGTTGGAGGTTATGTATCAACATATCAATCATAAGTCTCCTTTTTCATGTGTGCATGTCTCACTATTAAGTTTAAATACACTTGCTGAGTCCCAAAAGTTTTGGTACATCATGTTCTCATTCTAATTGGTTTTGAGAAACTGATTTTTATATCTGATCTCAGTCTATACCCACTCATTTTGTAATAGTTATTCATTCTCCCATTGTTTGCCTGAGGGAAATCTGAGTTATCTCTAGGTGCTTGAATTTACATAGACTAGACTTGTGGCCAAGAATGTAGTCTATCTTTGAATATGTGCCGTGTGGACTTGAAAAAGATGTGAATTGTTTTTGCCTTTGGGTGGAGAACTCTGAAAATGTCTATTAGGTCAAGTCGCCTAATTGTAGAGTTTTAATTTTATAGCTTCCTTATTAAGCTTCTCTCCCTGTGATCTATATTCTCAGTGTTTATTACAGGGCATTAAAGTCACCTACTATGATTGTTGAGCCTTTGATTCCTTTTTCATCTTTTGGAGCATTTGATTGATGAATTTTACAGAAAGGGTTTTTGACCCCCAATGGGGCTGTGACTGACAGGCTGAGAACCACTAACCTATAGGGACAGGATCATTTCTAATTACGGAAATCATTTTAGTGGGTGCTCTCTTCTCTCCCATTTAAAATTTGTAATTTTACTCTGTTTGAGTTATGATTCACATTTTCTTCTACTCTATCTGGGACCAGTTGCTATCTAGTCCTTTTCTACTCATAATAGGTGAGGTTATCGATCATATAGAGTTCTTTCTTCTCAAAACTACTTAATACTTCTTTCTTTTACACTCCTGCTGAGTAGTCATGTCATGCATTGCCACTTAAAACTTAAAACTTTGTAAGATCTCTGGCATTATTCTGTTCATAAGAAAACAAACTCGAATTTTGTGAACTACATAATGCCAATTCACTGAATTTTCCTTGAGAATATAATCCTTAACATATACACCAGAAAATCAATATTGGGAGCTGTTTGGCTATGTCTAAGATTTTATATCTATATGTGTATCTGTGTATATATATGTATGTTCAATTAATATATGTGCCCCTTCACCAGCATATAGGGGAGCTTCAAAAATTCCAAGAAATTGGAATGAGAAGCTTATGGAATTATCCCACAGACATTTTGATGCCCCCTCACATTAATATTTGTACATATCCATAGATTGTTATTATTGTTGTTAGTTCCTATGAACTTGATTCCAACTCATGGCAACACATTTGACAAAAGAATGAAACACTCCCCAGTCCTGTGCTGTGCTCACAATTGTTCTTAAATTTCACCCATTATTACAGCAACTCTGTTAATCCATTATATTGACAGGCTTCCTTCCTTCCATTGAATTCTATACTACCAAATAAGACTTCCTTTTCCAGGGGCAGCTCCTTCCTAAAAAATGTATTGCAAGTGCATAGGAATGAAGTCTCTCCATCTTTGCTTTCAAGGAGCCATCTTGCTGTATGTTGTCCAATACAGATTGGTTTTTTGTTTGTTTTGTTTTGTTTTGTTTATGGCAGTTCTCACCACTTTCTGTAATTTTTGTCAGCACCATAATTCAAATGGATTCATTCTTCTGCAGTTTTCACAGGCATATGAGATCCATATCCCAAAGATGTAATAATACAACAAGAACAGACATATACCCTCTCATGTTCATCACAGCACAGTTCACAATCACAAGAAACTAGAAATAGCCCAAATGCCCAGCAGTAGAAAAATGGATAAAAAGACCATGGTATAGTCACATAATGGAATTCTGTGGATCCCTAAAAAAGAACAATGAAACCACAAAGCTACTTAAAATCAGTGGACCTAGAAAGCATTATACTGAGCATAGTTAATCACAAAAGAACAAATATCTTATTAGAACATTATTCTAAGGAAGGATAACACCAAGGCAAAGGAAGGCATCTCTTCTCAGGTTTTTAAATCATGCAATCTTCTTTCCCAAGCGAGGAGCTGGTGTGTATTCCTCATGCTCATGATCCATTCATGACCCCCTTATTTATATATATATTAATCACCACTTCGACAGAGGATGGCTCTCCTCTATTGATGTCAGTTTCCCATATTGGGAAAGAGGGAGAAGACCAATCAGTTCCTGCCATATAACATTGTACCACAGTCTCCCACATCAACAGATACTACTACAAGATGCTCAGTGAACCGTAATACAATTGCAAGTCCAGGAGTCTGTCTCAGAAAAGATGATTTCACTTCCATTGGTGGGTTAATCAGGAGGGGCAACCTGCTATTGAGAAAAATGGTGCCATTACTTATATAGACCTTCAAGGGAAGAATACTCCTAATATTATGTTTGTCTTTTTAAAAAATCATTTTATTGGGGCTTGTATGACTCTTATCACAATCGGTACATCCATCCATTGCATCAAGCACTTTTGTACATTTGTTTCCATCATCATTCTCAAAACATTTGCTTTCAACTTGAGCCCTTGGTATCAGCTCCTCATTTTTTCCACTCCCTCCTCTCTCCTCCCACCCTCATGAACCTTTGATAATTTATAAATTATTATATTTTGGCATTTCTTACGCTATCCAATATATCCCTTCACCCACTTCTCCACCGCCTGTTCTGCAGAGAGGAAGTTATATGTAGATTCTTGTAATTTGTTCCCCCTTTCTCCCTCACCTTCCATCCACCCTCCTGGTATCACTACTCTCACCACTGGTCCTGAAGGGATCATCTGCACTGGATTCCCTGTGTTCCCACTTCCTATCTATACCAGTGTACATCTTCCGATCCAGCTGGATTTGTAAGGTAGACTTGGGATTATGATAGTGGGGGGCAGGAAGCATTCAGCAGCTAAAGGAAAATTGTATGTTTCATCATTACTACACTGCACCCTGACTGGCTTACGCACGTTTGATAAAGTTTCTATAGAGCCCTAGGTGACTCGGGCTATGAGCTATAGACACTGAGGACTTAAGAATGTCCTTTTAATGGGCACAACATCTGTCAAAGGCTACACCCAAAGAGTCTTATTTGGAAATTCCACTAAGTGAATGGGACTTCACCTTAAACACAAGTGTAGCAGATTAACGCGTATTAAAGTAACATTTAAATCTTAGTAGATGAAACACTCCCTGGGAGAAACACCCTAGTGTGGTAATGCTGTGATAATGTGGACTTGGTACTTACATGAGCCATAGAGACACAAATGGATTTCGAGCTTGAACTTAATCATGACACTAACCTAAGAACAATTAGTTCTTTTACTGTGGCCCTACTTGATGTTTGCCCTTATAAAGATATCTCTGAATATGTGGATCTGAGCCAGCATGGTAATAGTGATGACAAATTGGGCTGTGAGCCAAATGTTGGCAGTTTGAAACCAACAGCAGCTCTTCAAAAGAAAGACTAGACCTTCCCTTGAATAGTTAGTCTCAGAAACCCACTGAGGGTCGTCATGAATCAGCATGGACTCAATCGCGGTGAATTTGATTTGGGTTTATAGCAAACTGTGGTGGAGAAAGCAGATGTCTAGTTATCAGAAAAAATAAGTGTCTGGAATCTTAAAGGCTTGTCTTAAAGCAAGCAGGCATCAAAGTTAGGTTTCAGGTAAGTCCACAGGGAAGAAGGACACCAGCCAGAGTGATCCACTATTGTAAGTAATAAAATCCAAGGTCAGAAGAGGTAATTCTGTTAGAGCTTAAATTCAGAGTATCTGGGTTGCAGAAAGTCTGGATGACAGTGAAAACCCAAAATTGATTGGCAGGGTCTCCAAGTTAATTAGTCTCCAGAGAATCTCATTTGATTATTAATAAGGGATGAAACCAACTTTGCTTACAGACAGAGTGGATTGGAGAGTGAATTTATATAGTTCTAATATATTAGCTTAAAATTGAATACCTTATCAATTTTCTCCCTTTGACACAGTTTAAATTTGTTCTAGTTTTTATTATTCTCTGCTTTCTTTTGAATTGAGTTTTTCCTGTCTTTTTATTTTTTTATTCTTATTAGGGATTTTGTTTGTTTCTTATTTTTCTTGTATGTCTCTGTGTGTGTTTATATTTTTATTTATATGCCATCCAGGATGGGTAAATATAGAGAGATAGTAATTAGATTAATAATTGCTTAGAGTTATGGCAGGAGAGGTTAGTTGTAAATTGAGAGCTAATAATGAATAAAAGAATAAAGAATTTGTTTTAAAATTTATCATGGTGATAATTCACAACTCTTTTAAATATGTATAGAATATTCAGTTGTACGGTATGTGAATGATATTTCCATAAACTATTAAAATGTGAAGGTAAAAATAACTAATAAAACAACAAAAAAGAAACCTTAGTACATACATAAAATAGAATACCATGTATTGCTGAGAAACAATGATGAAACCACGAAGCAACTCATGACATGGTGGACCTAGAGTACATTGTGCTGATTGAATTTTTAGCCAATGCCCAAAATACAAATATTGTATGAGACCACTAATTTAAGGATGCAAACCAAAACAAAGACTTGCATACCAAAGGGAATACACTTTGGAGGTTCGCAAGTGAGGATGGACCAGGGTGGGGAGCTAAAGCAATGGACTAGAAGGTTGAAGGCATTGACTTGGGAAAAAAGGAGGCTGGAGATACATAAAAAAGAGAAGAGAAATCAGAGGGGAAATCAGAGTTTGGATCGAAAAGCTGAAGTGGGAGTGGGTGGGGGGAGTGATGAGTAGTTTGAATTATTGAATGCAGAGTTGATGGCTAGATTCGTAAATCTCCCCACCTAATTCACAAAAGGTTCATGAAAAAAAAAATGACCAGGTACTTCTATTACTGAGTTGAGTCCAGGAGCCAGCGGCATCAATGCTGTCAGTTCCCCATTCCTCTCTTTCCTCACCTGCCCCTTCTCTAATCACGGATCCTCAGGGAACCATTACTCCTGTTACTGTTTCTGCTAGTTATCCATCTTGACTTTCATGTAATGAACAATCTTAAGTATACAAAAGAACAGCCAAAAATCTAACATGATTAACAAGGTAAAAGCAAATAGTAACCTTAATAGTAAGGGGAGGAGGTATTAAAGAAATAGCAAATAATTATGTGGTCCATTAGTGCCATACCACACCCTGATTTATCATCCTTTCCATGTGGCCCTTCTGAGAGGGAGGGACTGTCTAATTACCTTGCAGGTGAGTTTTGGGTCTCTGATACATCCATAACCCTTCACATCGAGTTGGTAGCATGTTTATGAACTTTTGTAACCTCTTCCTGATGACATCTCATGATCACACAGGCTGGTGTGCCTCTTCCACATGGGTTGTATTGCTTCCCTGCTAGATGGCTACTTGTTTAACGACAAGCCTTTAAGACCTCAGACACTATATCTTTTGATAGCCAGGCACTGTCAACTTTCTTCACCACATTTGCTTAAAATACCCATTTTGTTTTCAGCAATCGTGTCAGGAAGGTGAGTATCATACAAAACCACATTATTAGAGCAACCATTCTTGTACTGAGGCAGGATTTAAGTAGAAGCACAAAGTCTGTCTGCTTCCTTGTTACATACATGTATATATGTATATATGTTTTTAGTTTTTATTGTTTTCCCTTCTACCACACATTATGTTTACCCATCATTCACATTTCAGTAATTCCTCTCAGATACAACTCAATTTTTCAAAGCTACCCACTTCATTGCCATCAGTTTAAGAACACCCACTATTCTTTGTACCCATCATTATTGGCTCCCCAATCTCCCCCATAACCCCTACTCCACTCACAGGCCCCACAATAACTAGGAGTACAGTCACTGTCTCCATAAGGTTGTCTATCCTGGATTAACCAACCAAAAAACCTTACAAATAATCACAAGCCCAACAAAAATAATGACGTAGAGCAGATAAGCACCCCTATGTTTAAAGAAAGAAAAGGACATGTTAAGCACCATCATTCCAGTCTCCATTTCTTTCAGCTCCCACTTACTTAACCACTCATCCATCCTTTTAGGTTTCTCTCATCGTGTCCAAGAAGTGAGCATCCTTTAAGTCCATACTGCAACTCCAGCCATCAAGGCCCTCCGACTCAGGGTTACCCCTTTTAGTCTTTCAGTAAGTAATCCCATCCAGTTAAGATGGAGTGCCAAGTGTTGCCCCCCCAAGTCATAAGTCTATGTTCAGGATTCTTCAGGGACTTTGTGATTTCATGCACATCACAGGTCTGTTTCACTCCCACCTTGGTTTGGCACCAGGTGGGCGCGCAATCCGGCTGCGCTCCACAACTGTATTTCAGTGCTGCCCTCTGCGACACTGTCCTCGAGGGAGACAAAGTGCCATCCTGAGCTGAGACTGGCCCTGCAGTCTTCTCTGGAAGGAGCTGCTCATCGCAGTAACGTGCCCTCCTTAACTGGCACACAGGAATGAGTGCTCTCCCTTTCTAGTGACGGTATAAACAAGACCTCCCCTTTGGGTGGCTTAGTGCCGTGGTCCCTACTTGCCATCTTTATTACTTCACCCTCTGTGGGCCTTAAAGAAAGATGAGAGGGGAGGAAAGATGCTTCTAAGCACAAGTACTATCGGAATTTGGTATTTGAGCCTGACGTATGGATCATGACTCGGGTCTGGCTCTTGCCAGTTGATCTGGTCCTTAGCCCAGGGATGTGTATTGTGTCCCTTTTCCCTGTGCCCATTCAGCCGCTTGAGCTTACTTCAGTGTACTCATACTGTACTTGACTAGGTCTTTACTCTTATAATTTTCTTCATCTACAACTTGAACTTGGATATTCCCATGAATAATAGATAGGAGTATTGATCGAATGCTCTTGATGTTACATTTAGAATAGTTCCTTCTAAAACTGTTTTGGGAATGATAAATTTCTAGAGCTTTTGATTATCTGAGATTAAAAATAATTGTATTATGAGTATTTTAATTTCTTTTTTTACAATTGAGAGTAAATAAATAATTATTTCATAATTCAATCACATCTGGTAATATTATAGAATTACTACAACAATCATTTTTGACACATTCTTCTTTTAAAAAAACCATTTTATTGGGGACTCTTACAGCTCTTATCACAGTCCATACATGAATCCATTGCGTCAATCACATTTGTAAATTTGTTGTCATCATCATTCTCAAAACATTTGCTTTCTACTTGAGCCTTGGCATCAGCTCCTCATTTTTCACCTCTCTCCCCATTACCCCCTCCCTCATGAATGCTTGATAATTAATACAATATACATATATATGTATTTTTCACATCTTACACTGTCCAATGTCACCCTTCACCTACTCTTCTGTTGTCCGTCCCCCACGGAGGGGGGTTATAGGCAGATATTTGTGACAAGTTCCCCATTTCTCCCCCACCCTCCCTCCACCCTCCTGGTATCTCTATTCTCGTTATTAGTCCTAGGGGTTTATCTGTCCTGGATTCCCTGTGTTTCCAACTCTGATTGGTACCAGTGTACATCTTCTGGTCTAGCCGGATTTGTAAGGTAGAATTTGTGATCATGATAGTGGGGAGAGGAAGCATTAAAGAACTAGAGGAAAGCTGTAGGTTCCATTGGTGCTGTGGTACAAGGGATGCCCAGTTGTCTACAGATGGGCTTTGGATCTCCTCTCCGCACCCCACCTCATTCACAATAATATGATATTTTGTTCTTTGATGCCTAATACCTCCTGGACTCCATGACATCATTTCTCTTTTATATTCCCTTCCCCACAACCAATGTAGATCCCCCTCTCCCAAAGAAGATGCAAACTCTTATTCTACTTGCTGTCCCTATAGGTGCATAACTCCTGTGTTTTACATACCGAAAACCAGAAAAACATACAACACTGATTCAAGAGGGTGCCCTCCAATGACATAACACATCTGAGACACACCCTAATATGAACAAACAAACAAACAAAAATACAGAAATTGTTGAAAATCAGATAACCAGATCAGGTCCAGCATGCCTCAGAGGGAGGATCAACTGACAAGGTGTTAACCATTCAAGTCACGTTTATCTCTTTGATCTTCTGTGCTCATCTCTCCTTTGCACACAGTTTAGTAACCGCCTTCCTGTCATCCCTTTCTGATTGATAGAGGGAGATCACCAGAGGCTCATTTCCTGCATAGATCCCCAAAATGTATATTGCCATCCATAGCCTTCTGCAAACCCAATTCTCACAATGTAGGCTGTGATCTTATTCCCTCTTCTGATTTCAGATTATGTAATTTATAATCTTTTGGTGACTGATGATGGTGTGCTTCTTTTGTATGGACTTAGTTGACATCTCACTTAGATGGCTTTTATAAGAGGCTTTGTGCAACAAATTTACAAAGTGCAATGCATCATTTTATCTTTTTTTCTTATATGTAATCTTTATTTTTTTTTATTAGTTGGGATTTAATACTGAATCATACCATGTAACATTTCAGTCACATCAAGTAGAATTGTACAATTGTTGCCATAATGAGTTTCCAAACAACCTTTTTCTACCTGGGCTTCTTGACATCGTCTCCCCTTTACAACACCCACCTCCCACTCTACCCCTCTCCTCCCAAATGCTGCCTTCTTGAGCATTGATTGCCAGTCCAGGCAAGATGTAATCCTTGACAACTTTAATTTTTACCCTTGTTTTTCAGGTTGCCTCTTTGTCCATTTGTGAGGATTTGGATTTTCTGTATATTCAGTTGCAATTCATACTGAAGGCTACAATCCTTGATCTTCATCAGCAAATACTTCAAGTCCTCTTCATTTTCAGCAAACAATGTTGTGTCATCTGCTTATTACAGGTTGTCCATAGCCTTCCTCCAATCCTGACCCGCCATTCTTCTTCAGGTATGCCAGCTTCTCTGATGAAGTGCTCAGCATACCAAGTCAATAAGTAAGCGAGAAGATACACTCCTGATGCACACCTTTTCTGATGTTGAACGTTGCACTCTTCCCTTATTTGGTTTTCAAAATGGTATCTTGATCTATGTACAAATTCCACATGAACTCAAAGATGCCTTCTGGAATTCTTATTCTTCTCAAAGATGTCCATTGTTTGTTAATATCTGCATAATTAAATGCCTTTATAATCAATGAAACACAAATGAACTTATTGCTTATATTATCTGCTTTCACTCACGATCCATGTGATATCAGCCATGATATGATACCCCTTGTTCCAGAGGCCTCTTCTGAATCTGGTCTGAACCTCTAGCAGCTTCCTGTCAATGCACTGCTGCAGCCATAATTGGTCGATCTTAAGCAAAAATTTAAGTTGCATGTGACACCACGGATATTATTCTATATTTTCGCCTTCTGTCAGACTGAACTAAGACTATTTATTTAAAATTATATCATACAAAAATTACAAAACCTCACTTCTGCTACACAGCTAAAACTTTTCAGAGAAAAATCTATCCATTTCTTCCTTGCTCTGGTTTTCTACAAGTAATGCAAAGCTGTGGACTGTAGTCTGAAGACTACAGCTGATAAACACCTGCTTGTTTGTCTTCCTGGCTAACCGCTGAGTTAGGTCAATGGATGTCGTGTCAGAATATCGCCAAGAAGGGAGGTGGACACAGGAAAGGAGAATGGAGTCTTCATGGTTGCACACAGCTACCATGAGGTTGTGTAAGTGTGGTGTGGCCCTCGCCCACTGGAAAAGCAAATCCGTCAGTCGCATAACGTGAACATGGATGAGTTGCTCTCACATCCTCTTGCTGTAATATGCAGGGAGATGTCTTCGTCCCGCCCCTGATGACCTGAGAACCCCTCCATCCTAACAAATGCTGCCACTTGGAACCCACCTTCCCTGCAGGTGCAGTCAGAAAGGAGGTGCCGTGGAGCCCCGCAGAAACACAGAATGGAATTTGTGCGTTTTTGAAGTCACCTTTCTTTGGAATGAGTACCAAGATGGGTCTCTTTCATTGAGTTGAGTAAAAAGATATCTTTCAAATTATTTGACATAGATGAGTATTTCCAGTGCTTCAACAGCTGGTTCAGACATTTCAATTGCGATTCCTATCCGTTCCAGAAGGCTTATTTTGGCTAATACTTTAAATGCGGCTTGGAATTCTTCTTTGAGTACAATAGGCCCTTGTTTATGTGATAAATCCTGAAATGATTGAATGTCGATTAGTTCTTTTTGGTGCAGTGACTGTATTCTTTCTATCCTTTTTCTCTTCTTTTGATGGTTCCTGAATCATTAAATATTTTCCCCATATGATCTTTCAAGATAGAACTACGGATTTGAATTTTTTGTTAATTCAGTTTTAAATATGCTTAACATGTTCTTCCTTTTTATTTTTCTAATGCTTGGGCTTTACATATTTCATTGTGAAATTTTACTTTGTCTTCTTGATATGTCACATTCTTGCTCTTCGGTACTTTAAAAAGGTCTTGCTCATCAGATTCCCAGGGCATTATGTTATTTAAGGTACGAATTTGACATGCATAATGTCTCTTAGTCATTGTAAGGCTCCATTTTGTCTTAACAGGATGAAAATAAAAATCTATTTTCTAAAAATAAATAATACACAACAAATACTCAGCCTTATTTGAAATATCAATTGAAATATTAATTGACATAGTACACAAATTGATTATGTAAACAAAACACGCTATAGACATATTAAATAATTTCAACTATGCAATTTAACTGAGCATACTTTGAGGGTAATTTAAATATGATAACCTGATTTAATAAGCTGCTGCAATTAATCCCAATATGTTATAACATTCTATGGACAAAGAACCCTATTTCAGTAAGGCAAGTTTTTCAATGTAGGCATTACTTGTAGAAATTGGGAAGTTTATTTAGCAGTCACTTAATTATTATATAATGATTTAAAACATGCAGAAACCAAACTATTTTCCATAAAATATTGCAATGTGTTCTGTTTGATTTAAAATTCCCATGTTTCAGTAGGCCTGGTCTTTAGCATTCCTAAGCATTCTAAAAGCCACTGAACATTGACTGTCTACATGTACAGTAGGAGAATTCATTAATGCTGATTATATTTTCTTTGAGATTTAGTTTTACTTGATATTCCATTTTTAAATTAATAAAATATAGAAAAATGTACTCCTTTGGCTATGTGGAAGAGCATATTTATAGCCTGCACGAAGCCAATGGTTATTTTCAAAAGATTTTAATTGAAGGTAACTATTTATACTTGTCATAGTTGATAGAGTTTTTTGTTACCATCAGATTTTTTGAACGGTTCATTCTGGTTCAACCCCCAGCTGAGAATTTGATTTTTCACTGCATATTTAATTAGAATTTACATTTTAACAAGAACCATCTGGGGATATTTCTAGAATGCATATTCTGCCTCAGTATATCTTGAAAAGAAATACCAATTCTTAATATTAAGGGAGTCAAATCAGAACGAACTAGTTCAAAGTCCTCATTTGTAAACATACACTCATAATTTGCTTCAGAAAAATCAACAAAAGGACTTTTAACAAATATAAATGCGCATATTGGCTTTGGTTTTAGTTGCATTTTAAATTGTGCTGACACATCTGAGACTCCAACTCTTTCATAGTGTCCATGACAGAAAGAGAACATTAAACTCTCGGTCTACAGTTAGTTAGTTATAAATCAGCTGCTGGAATGGATTCGCACACAGCCTCTCTTTCAATTATTTGCACTTTTAACTTGGATTAGAGGAGAACTGAGAGCATTTTATAACTTTTTTTTAACGATATGTAACATGTGATCTATAAACAGAGTTACAATGCATTCTGGTTACCCAAAAAGACTTTTTAAGCCAGAAAACATAATTAGATATCAGCACGTAACATAAAAAATTATGAGACAGATGCAATTTGAAATGAGTTCATATTATAGCTAAAAATAGTATCTGCTTTCACCAGTCCATCATGTGATTTCTTAAAGGACATGATGACTTGTAACTGCTCCCTACATGTAGCCTGGAAGACACCTGTGATCTTTGTCCTCAATCTTTTTCTTTCCAATATACTCTTCCAAACCACAAAAAGCATAGCTTTTAAAAGGTCTCCCCCTAAATTCTGCCAATTTAAGAGAAAAAGTCTGCTGCAATCATTTAAAAATATTTTCAGACAATTGAGGTTGTGATGCCTTGTGAAGAATGTTGTGTTTGCCCCTGAAAGAACAGCAAAATCCAGCTTTGTTGTGTCACAATTCTTATTTGGCACAGATATTTCCATATTTTGTCTTTGAAATTTTCCCTTTGATGTAATTATATACTTTGGGCTTTCAATTAACACCAAACTATAAATCAAATTGTCTTAATGAAGAATTTATTCTGTATAAGTACTTTGGGGGTGGGAATGCTTTATATTGTTGACCTCTGAGGAGGTAAAGGATAACTATAGTACTGTAATATAACACTAAATCATGTTATATATATCATGTAATAGAGGGTATGCTACTTAGGATAACATAGAAAAAATTAATGACATTTTCTAAATCCATGAAAGTTATCAAGCATACATATTATGGATTGCAAAACATGATAATTTAAAATCATTTTAAAATGAACACAATAAATTCCTCATTATTTTATTCAGATGTTCACTAATTACATATTGAGTTTCCATGTGCTAGACAAGTAAATATTGGTGAATAACATGGTTCTGGTTTTTTGGGGGGAATCTTAATTTCATTCTGTTTTTTCTTTTGAGAAATTAGTAAACTTGAAGAAATCATATGAAGGATATGCTTTTAATTGTAATAGAATGAAACGCACGATGAGCTAGCAGATCATAAGTTATTAAAGATGCTAAGAATATACATATATGCAAGTGAAAATGAAGATGAAATTAATAGGGTATGGTTTATGACTAATGTCTCTTCTTTATTTAAGAAATCATTATCAGAAGAGTAAATAAATAAAGGCAGGTTTGGTAGAATAGCTTTGAAGATCTTGCTAGTTTGTTTTCTATATTTTGATTAATGATTCAGAAACACACAATCAAAAGTCTTCTTCGTACTGCTTAAAATGAAGAATTCAAATTAGATGTTCCAATTAAGTTTGTTCTAAATTAAATGAGCAACTTCGTTTAAGAACAGTGGATTGAAGTAGTCACATAAACCCTATATGAGATAAACTATTGTAAAAGTTTTCTGAAAGAGGAAAATAAATAAATGAAAATCCTAGAAAATGTTTCAGGTCACAATGAAGCCACCTGGAGAGTTTGTTCCTGGGTTTGTGTGTGTGGAGAGGCGGGGAGATTGGGGGTGAGGGGGTGATTTATAACTAGAGCAGGCACAACTATTGCAAAAGTTTCATCAAAATTAGCACAAATATATATTTTTAAATCATTTTATTAGGGGCTCATACACCTCTTATCACAATCCTTACATCCATCAGTTGTGTAAAGCACATTTGTGCATTCATTGCCCTCCTCATTCTCAAAATATGTGCTCTCCACTTAAGCCCCTGGCATTAGCTCCTCATTTTTACCCCACCCTCCCCACTCCCTCCTCCCTCATGACTCCTTGATAATTTATAATTATTGTTTTGTCATATCTTACAGTGTCTGACATGTCCTTTCACCCAATTTCCTGTTGTCCATACCCCAGGGTAGAGGTTATATGTAAATCCTTGTAATCGGTTTCTCCCTTTCCACCCCACCCTCCCTCCACCCTTCTGGCATAGCCACTCTCACCACTGATCCTGAAGGGATCATCCGCACTTGATTCCCTGTAGCACAAAGATTTTATCAAAATATTCACCACACTTTAAGGTCCTAAATACAAAAGTGTGTATAAATTTTTATGATTGTCATTTATTGGGATAAGACTCAGCAATATAAAGAAATGAATTAATACATACACAACAGCAAATAAGGTTGGGCCATCTGTATATTAGAAGTTGCTAATAAGTCTTCCCCAAACCTCTTGTCGCCATCATTTTTACAGAGTGTCGCTTCTCAGCTTGTTTGCTCAGTATGCACTACCGTGCGGTGAAAGCACATCATTTTGATCATGCAGCATTCCTCTCTTCCTACTTCTTGGTCCATGTACAGATTCTACATGAGCACAAAACAGTGTTTATTCTTTTAGTTTTTCTCAATGTTATCTATAGTTTGTTGTGATACACACAGTCCAATGCCTTTGTGTAGTCAATAAATCATGAATAACCATTTTCTTGGTAATCTCTGGTTTCAGGCATATCCAGCAGGAAAAGCCTGTTTGATGAGATTTACAAAGCCTGGTAGTCAGGTTTCTCTAGAGAAACAAAACCAGAACCCTAATAATTATATATATATTTATACAGATAGATAACACAAGAAATGAACAGTTAAATTATATAGCAGTACAAATGGCTCAGTGCAACTCACTCCTGTGAGACAGTTGTGAGACAGTGACAGTCCTTCAAGTCTTGAGGACCGCCGGGTAGTCCTCTATAGAGCAATTCAGCCTATCCTGGCACAGGAAGCAAACAGCAAGGCAGGTCACCAACAGTCAGCCAGATGACAGGGACTGACAGTCCCCAGCTCAAGAGATGTGCATACCAATGGTGTGGCAAAGCAGTTCTTGAAGGAATTTCAAATTACAGTGATACAGTCCACGGGTTAGGGGTCCCACCGGTAGTGTAGCTTGAAAATGGAGGCACAGAGCAAGCAAGGCAGCCGCACACAGGTCCGATGATCAAAGAGCAAGAGACAAGAGAGGCGAGGCTCGCGGAGCCATTTATCTCTCCGTCCTTCAATTAATCCCACATCTGTTTTTGGCCAGGTTGGCACAGTAAACTAACTACCTCACAAAGTGTATGGCTAGAAGTACTGCATTAAAAATTAATCACCTGTGCTATATATTTAACAATGAAGCTCAAGGGACTAAGTACTATTAGGAAACAAATGACAGAGATCCTTGAGGAAAATAAATGAAACCAAAACTAAAAACAAAGTGAGCTCTAAGACGGCTCCACCTTGACCAAAGGAAGTTTCCAGGTCACGTGTCAGTGAGGGAGCGCATGAAGCTACCTTCCTATTTAACTTCAGAAAGTATGGCTTTATGTATGAGGATGTCAAACCACACGGAATGCAAAGGACAAAATATCAAGAAGAGAAAGCTCAACCAAGAGCACTCTGGACAGCTACAACCATCCCCTTACCGTTAGAAAAGTTCTGCTTCTTGGCTTCTAAGGAGCCCTGGTGGGCTGGTGATTACCTCGGGACTGCTAAATGCTGGAAGGTCAGCATTTCGAAACCACTAGCTGCTCCTGGGGAGCCTGGGGAAGCTTGGACCTCTAAGGGGGGTCATTCTACCATGTTCTTTAAGGTCAAGATAGGCTTCAATGGACTTGAGGGCAGCGAGTTGTTTTGCTTTTGATATTGAATGAGGGTAGAGAAAATCTTTATTAATTAAATTACTGTAATTAGTTATTGTGCTAGCATGTTACTTTGCTAACTACCACACAAAGCACCACTTTTAAGCCTCATTGCTCTTTAAACGTCTTCCTTTCCCTGTATATTTTAACCTTATCAATTTGCAGAACTAAACTTCCCTGCGGCCCTTAAAAGGCATCATATATGTCACGTGCCCTTCAGAATCATCTCTCTTCTCATCTGCATCACCACCATCACACTGTTTTCCCATCACCTCCTGTTGCAGTGACCAAACTCAAGTCATTATTTATATGTTTATAAACTGTGCTTCTTAGTACAGGGCATGATTAAGGCACTCGGTGAATTTTGTTGAAGTCGGTGTTTGGACATGAATTAAATTGAGTGGAATCAAATTCACTAAAGTAATACTCAACCAGAACGCTTCCCAATGAGCAGGATTTCAGAAGTGGAGCTGTGAACGGCTAGGCTGTGAGAGGTGTGGTGTTCCCAAAATAATTGGAAGCAAGTGAAGAATTGTGATCTGGTTGGCTTCTCTTTGAAACGTAAGTTTACCCATTAACTATTAGAGAAAAGTTACATTGTAGAATTTATATTAGTTATAAAATGCTATTTTTGATGGATTCATCATAATAATTCAACAGTTAAAGCAAAAATTGAGAAATAAATGAAAGATTTAGAAACCAGGCAAAGAAATTTTAAAATGTCTAAACTTACATAAAACTGGCATTTGTCTCCATCTGTTCTTTATTGGGAAGCTGTTAAGTGTGCTGCTAAGCCAATGCTCTGGGTATGTGCATGTGTGTGTAGTTATTGAAGCAGTAATAGAGAAGCATAATATTAAGAATTATGCATTTGCTCTTTCTTGAAATTTTCTTTATGCTTATTTAATGCATATGCTTCTATTTTCTGAGTGATCGAAAGCCTTATATGGTAATTAAGATCATGCCAGATTTCAGGCAGCACAAACATGAGGATAGTTTCCAAAGTATACTCTGATATGTTCTAAATAGGTCATTTTTCCTCTTTTTCATTGTCAGTAATGCAATGGGAAAAAAAACGCAACATATGTTCTGTGGGAACAATTGGGACTATTGAAGGAAGACTTGGCAATGGAAATCTAA
Source organism: Tenrec ecaudatus (assembly GCF_050624435.1). Lineage (NCBI taxonomy): Eukaryota > Metazoa > Chordata > Mammalia > Afrosoricida > Tenrecidae > Tenrec > Tenrec ecaudatus. Next base: position 92,713,420 of record NC_134532.1, on the reverse strand, counting down.
TGGCAACCTCACCGTATTCTTGACGACACACACACAAACACACACACAGATGTCTGAAAAGTGGGCACTGGAGTATATGATACATCCGGGGAAAGGGTTCCCTTTCAAGAAAATTAATTCAAAAGAAGGAAGATTGTAGAATGAAGGAGCCAGAGAGGAAAGGAGATGGAAGGGAGGGAGAGAATAAGGGAGGAATCTCTAAGCAGAATGACCCTGACCTGATAAACAGGAGAATTCCTTTACAATGGAGCACAGTGAAAGAGAAACACTAGATGAACTAAGTGGTAGAGACAAGCTCACACAATCCTTTAGCCCTCACACTCTAAGACAGAAGTAATGCCAAGTCTAATATTTTTAAAGTTTTCACTCTACTTAGTCACACAAGGAATTATAATATAAGCAACTTTGTGAACCTTAGTCCTAAAATATTTAAAGAGTTACATGGGTTTCAATCTGAAACTAGCAGCATAAATTTAGGATTCAACCAACTATCCTCCAAATATTTAAAGAGTTACATGGGTTTCAATCTGAAACTAGCAGCATAAATTTAGGATTCAACCAACTATCCTCCATTATTTCTCTCTCTCTCTCTCTCTCTCTCTCTCTCTCTCTCTCTCTCTCTCTCTCTCTCTCTCTCTCTCTCTCTCTCTCTCTGGAGTGCACACACCACACACACACACACACACACACACACACACACACACACGTGGCCAACATAGTTAGCCCTCTTCCCTTAGCTCCTTGCTTATTTTACTTTATCAAAGGGCTTTTAATTCTTTACAAACTATGCTCTCTGTACCCCTTTGGTGAACAGTTACTGGCTCTTAAAAGCTCATGAAGATGCTTAAAGTTTAAACCTTCATCTAAGGTGCAACTTTTGGTCTCTTCCCATCTCGAGGGAAAAGAGTATGAAAATCAAGACTCACGGAAATCATGAATTCTTTCCACTAATATGGCACACACACACGAGTCTTCACATCTTTGGGACCATAAATTCTGCATGGTGTTCAGCCACAACCACGAACTGCTCTGGAAAGGCCCACTGTTGGCGCATGCTTTCCAAGTGGGTGCCGTTGCACCTGAGGCACAGGAATGACCTGAAGGAGCAGCAGTGTATGCTGACACTTTATCCTGGCTCAGAGGTTCCAGGACAAACATTATTTTTTAATTTCCAAGATGGTGCTGTTATTTTTTAACCCCTGCAAAGGCTATACGACAAATACTTTTGGGAATGTATGCATTAGATGGTTCTGTAGAGAGGGAGAAAAATGTAGAAGAAAACTCAAAATTAAAAAAAAATAATCAGGCTTCCTGGTTGTATAGATATTGTTGGGATCCCCTGTAGCCTCCCTTTGGATCTGGAATTGTAGTCACCCTGTCCCCTACTTCTCAGTTAAAAAATAGACATGCCTGTAAAGGAAACAATAACCAAACTGTGGTTCACACATCGCACATTAATCAATCACTTAATATCAAAAGGGAAGCATTTGCTCAATGGTAAAGTTCAGAAGATTTAGAAAGAAGGAAGAACGACAATAAATGTGGTAGTTATACAATCAGGTGTCAATTTGAGGATAAAGACTGCAGGAGTGCAGTCTAGCCTGTCATTCTATTGAATATAGTCAATGAGGCCTCTTTGTGGGCATGGTCTTCTCCTGAGGATTCTGGGAATTCCAGTGTATTACTTCTTGGAGGTGGGAGACACTTTCTCTCTGATCAATCCCCGAGAGACTCTCTACTGACAAGACACATGGAACTATGCTAGTGCCTTGAGTTGGAGCAGCCACATTAAGACCCCTGCCAGCGCTGAGATGCTTACAACATCACTGTATCCACAAGACTTCCCACCCACTAGGCTGTGATCTTCCTGATCATTGCTTGTGTTTCATGAGGCTGCAGAGGACTTTATAGATCAGTATCAGACATATGGGATAATATCGGACTTATGGACTTGATATGGCCTGGGCTGGAATGTTTTTTCACTATTCAATTGCTCTTGTATGTAAACCTCTTTCTTATACATAGGGGAGTCTCCCTGAATTTTTTTCTCTAGTCAACCGGAGTAATACAGTAGAACACACAGAGAGGAATGACACTACCATGAGGGGACTGCAGTGGATAAATGAAAGCAGAAAAAACTGTTTTGAAAAATTATAAAAGAAAAGGAACAAGTATAATGATTAAGCATGCAAATTTGACAACCATACTTCTAAACCAGTTCATTAGGCATTCATCTCGACTCATGTAATCGTCAGTTAAGACTGAGCACACTGGTAATCCAAATGGTTTTTTTTCTTTCCTTTTTAAACATTTTATTAGGGACTCATACAACTCTTATCACAATCCATACATATACATACATCAATTGTATAAAGCACACCTGTACACTCTTTGCCCTAATCATTTTCAAAGCACTTGCTCTCCACTCAAGTCCTTTCCATCAAGTCCTCTTTTTTCCCTTCCCTCCCCGCTGCCCCCCTCCCTCATGAGCCCTTGATAATTTATAAATTATTATTTTGTCATATCTTTCCCTATCTGGTGTCTCTCTTCATCCCCTTTTCTGTTGTCCTTACCCCAGGGAGGAGGTCACATGTAGATCCTTGTAATCAGTTCCCCCTTTCCAACCCACTCACCCTCTACCCTCCAAGTAATGCCCCTCACACCCCTGGTCCTGAAGGTATCATCCACCCTGGATTCCCTGTGCCTCCAGCTCCTATCTGCACCAGTGTACAACCTCTGCTCTATCCAGACTTGCAAGATAGAATTCGGATCATGGTAGTTGGGGATGGGAAGGGGAAGCATTTAGGAACTGGAGGAAAGCTCTATCCTTCATCGGTGCTATATCGCACCCTGACTGACTCATCTCCTCCTCTAGACCCCTCTGTGAGGGGATCTCCAGTGGCCGACAAATGGGCTTTGGGTCTCCACTCTGCACTTCCCCCTCCATTCACTATGGTAAGATTTTATTTTTTCTGATGCCTTATACCTGATCCCTTTGACACCTCGTGATCGCACAGGCTGGTGTGCTTCTTCCATGTGGGCTTTGTTGCTTCTAAGCTAGATGGCCGCTTGTTTAAATTCAAGCCTTTAAGACCCCAAACACTATCTCTTTTGATAGCCGGGCACCATCAGCTTTCTTCACCACATTTACTTGTTCACCCACTTTGGCTTCAGCAGTTGTGTCAGGAGGGTGAGCATCATAGAACGCCAATTTAATAGAAGAAAATATTCATGTATTGAGGGAGTGCTTGAGTAGAGGCCTAAGGTCCTTCTGCCACCTTAATACTAAACCTATAAATATAGGCACATAGATCTATTCCCCCATCCTCATAAATATTTTGCATGTACATGTCTTTCTCTAGACCTCTATAAATGCCCTTTGCTTCCTAGCTCTTTCCTCTATTTCCCTTGACCATCCTCCTGCCCCACTATCATGCTCAGTCCCCACCTGAGTTACAACTATACCTCTTCTTTAAGTTACCTTACCCTTGATCATTCTCTACCAGGCCTGCCACTCCCTCCTCACCGCCAATCTGGATCCCATGTTGTTCCCTTGTCCCTGGGTTAGTTAACACCACTTCCCTACCCCCCACATCCCCCTATCCCAAGTCTCCCCGGAACTTAGGTCCTGTTGTTTTTCCTCCAGATAGTTCATCCAGTCCACATGGTTTTAAATGGCTAGTTTTAAAAGTAGACGGCCAGTACTTTCTTATGCACCGCTGATAGATTCAAAATTCCAGCTTGGCAGTTAACACCCAAACACATGAACCACTCTGTCACCCATTCACAAACCAAAACAAGATTAACCCACAAAAAGCAAAGCCACCACCACAGAAAATATCTATTCCTACTCATCTTGACTGTATAGAGGGTTTTGAAGAGTGTAAATTTTTACTGGAATAGACAACATTTTCCCCCAGAGTTTGAACCACTGACCGTGGGTTAGCAAGCCAATGCCTCTTAGGTGGCATGGAATTGGTTTCAACTTACAGTGACCCTATGTATAACAGAATAAAATACTGCCTGGTCTGAGTTTTCTTTAACACACACACAGACACACACACACACACACACACACACACACACACACACACACACCATTTTGTTTGTTTCTATTTTTCCACCGCAGTCCCCTGTTGTAGTATCATTTATCCGACTCCCTTCCTGGGAGTCTATTTCCATTTTTTCTTCTTGTCCAGATCCTTGGAGAGACCCCTGCTGTTCTCCCTGTTTTTCTTGTTTGAGCCCCTTGTTGGAATCATTGTATCAATCCAAGACAGGTAAATGTTCATCAGACCTGCCACAATGGAGAAAGGAAGTGATGAATAAACAAGAGGCAAGTGTGTGAAAACCAAGCGTAAAAATACAGTAATATTTATTTTATCTCAAACTATATTATCTTAAAATGATTATTTTTAAAATGTGTTAAGGAGTCCTCACAGTGAGGACGAGGAAGAAGAAACTGTCCTCAAATGGATTGTAGTAATGATTGTACAACTCTTCTTGATGTGATCGAACCAGTGAATTGTATCATATGTGGGTTATGCTCCAATAAAGCATTTTTTACGTGTGTCTCCAATCTTCACACTTTTGAAAATGCATAAAGAAATAAAGATTTCCTTCAAAATTAAAACAAAACAAAATACATAAAAATGAAGATATTCAGAATTTAACATAAATTCACCTGTATTTTCATTTATTCATAGGTTCCTAATTAGCAACAACTAGATGTTATGAACTGAGGTATTTAACTTTATTTTGCCTGATTGGTGTAACTTTTTGTGATTTTCCTTTAACATGAAAGACTTGTTGTAAACTATCAGTTCTCATGAAAATCATTAAGGTCGTACTGCATAATTCCTGTGGAATAGAAAAGGTTATTAATTAGTCAATGCTGATGGTTTATTTACATAAATCATGACCTCATTAACCAAATAGTCTCTTCCTGAATAGCAGCAATTTTAGACCCAAATTATCTAAGTAATTGACTCAATTTTTCATTTTATCTTGCCATTGTACACACAACCTCTGACTTAAAGATGAATATGAGCTTTGTAAATTTAGCTGACATTACTAAATTACGTATTTTCTTAGTGATTTTTATCTAATTAGAATCCTAATCTGAAATAACTTATTTTCTTTAGCCACACAGCAAACTATTGTCGACTTTATGCTTTATAGTCCAAAACACACAGCAGATATCAGTGAGCTATTGGCTCACTCAACAGGGAAATGCAGCATAACTTTTTATTAAAAAAATAAAATAAAGTGGTAGAGCATCATTTTTGTTATTGTTTTCTTTCTTTCTTCCTTTATATTTTGATGTATGAACTAAAAAAACCTTCAAAAGGTTGCTTTTAATGACATATGTGACTGTGAATATTAAATTAATCTTACTAAATAGTATGAGAACCCATAAATGAAAAAGTATGTGTTTTATTGATTTATTTCCCAGAAACAAGTCATTTGATCTTTAGAATTTGTATTTTTTAGTCAATTTCCTAGATCTTTGTCTCAAATTAATTTTTAAGTCCAATGGGTTGGAGGTAAATATCCTTTCCTGCTATTTTATTGTGAGTATTTTCACTGACACAGACAGCAGTAATCAGTCAGACTCACAATAGTTATACTACAATACAAACTTTCCCAGGCACCAAAACATATTTGGAATTCTTAGTTATCTGGTGCTTTTACTTCAGGTTCTGGTTTGTTTTGTTTTTTTTTAATCAACTTTCCCCTGTGTATGGATTCTTATAAAATAAATGAGCCTTTGATTAATTGCATCACTTTTTTGCCCGTAGCATACTCAATACATTTTACTTCTATTTTTAAATTAGCCAATCCTGTCTGGTTCTCTTCAAGTGCATCATGACATTTTCATCGTTGGTATGTTTGTGGACCCCCTACCAGCACTAGAGTTTCTGAACCATCCGTTTCTCATCAGGGGAAAGATGTGGCTTTCTACCCTAGTGAAGAGTTTCAGTCTTCCAAACCCAGTCTCTCTTATAGAGTGGCCAAGAAGCCATGAGGCAAAGTTGACTCCAGATCACTAATTTTATTTTGTTTTTGTTTATTTTGGAACGATGTAGGTTTGTATCCTGTGACTCCCATACCCCCACCTAGTAACATTAATCATGTCGATCAAGATTGGAATTTCCAGTTATAAAGATGATAGGTGATATTTCTCCATCTCTGTTGTTGTTAGGTTCTGATGCAAAGTGCCATGTGAACAGCAGAATGAAACACTGCCTGCGCTGGTGCCAGCCTCATAATTATTTTTATGTTTGGACACCGCTACTGCGTCAAATCATCTCCTCAAGGGCCTTTCTCTTTTGCATCGCTCTGTGACTTTAAGGAATATGATGCTCTTCCACAGGGAGTGGTCTGTCCTGACAACATGTCCAAAGTACATGAGACAATTGTAGTAATGTTGGCCTCTAATGAGCATTCTGGCTGTACTTCTTCCAAGGTAGACTTGTTTTCCCTTTTAGCAATCCGTGCTGATTTCAATACTCTTTACTAACACCATAGCTCGCATTCTTTCAATTTTTAGCCTTCTTTATTCAATGTATAATTTTCACATGCACATGAGGCCACTGAAAACACCTTGGGTTAAGTCAGGCTCACCTTAATCCTCAAGGTAACACGCTTGATTTTCAACACTTTAAAGAGACCCTGTGCTGTAGGTTTATGCCATGTAACATGACATTTGATCTTTTGATTGATGTTTCAATGAGCATTGATTGTGATTCCAAGACAAAATCCATGGCAACTTCAATCTTCTCTCTATTAATCATAGAGATTATATAAACATATCGGTTCTCTTGTGAGCTTTTTGGCATTCCTTACATTGAGTTGTAATCCACACTGAAGGCTGCAATCCTGGATCTTCATCAGCAAGTGCTTCAAGTCCTCTTCACGTTCAGCAAGCAAGTTTGTGTCATCTGGGTATTGCAGATTATTTATAAAACTTCCTCCAATCTTAATGTCATATTATTCACTATAACTCAGATTCCCTGATGATTTGCTCATTTTCAATCTGGAGTTTAAGAAAAATGAGATATAATATATACATATGACATAATTGGGGTATAATGCAGTACATATGCATTTCATTAATATTTGCCAATTTCAATTACCTTTACTTTGACCAAAAGACGTGATAAGATTTCTCCTATTCATCAATCTTTGATGCTCAACGCTATGTATTGTTAGACTAATTGGAATCCCTGCACGTTAAAAAGATTGAACTCACTCACTCTCTGCCATCGATTCGATGCTGACTCCTGGTGACTCCATAGGACAAGGTAGAACTCTCCCTGTGGGTGTCTGAGTAGAAAGCCTGTGGTGGCAACCGAGTGAATAACTACTGGGCCCCAGGAATCCTTGTTTTATTATCTTTCCCATATTTAAGCATTAACTGGTTTTCTGGTCATGCTTCTTAACAGATATAACCTGCTTAATGTTTAATCGGGGAAAAGACTTAAAAACAACAATAGCAAGTGACTGTCATGGAGTCAATTTTGACTCATAGCTGCCCTGGTAGATTTCTCAGACTGTAACTACATGGGAGTAGAAAGCAACATCTTACACCCACAGAGAGGCTTGGGGTTTTCAACCATCCACCTATAGTTAGCAGTCCTATGTGTAACCACTTTGCCACCAGGGTTGCTACAGGGAAAAGATAAAATTTTCCCCCCAAATATTATTATTTTAATAATATCTTCTCCAAGAAAAGCACCCCAAATGGATTATATCTAATATTAAAGGAGTCCTGGTAGTGTTGTGGCTACATTTTGGCTGATAACCCCAGTGTTAGCAGTTTTAAGCCACCAGAAGCTCCACAAGAGAAAAATGAGATTTTCTATTCTCATAAAGATTTACAGTGTAGGGAACCCATGGGGGCAACTCCATCCTATAGGGTTGATATAGTTAGTGAGATAGCTAAAGTTTATTGTGCCAACCTGGCAGATAAACACATGTGGATTAATTGAAGGGTGGAGAAATAAATCGCTCGGTGAGCCTTGCCTTTTGAGTTTATAGGTCTTTTGTTTTCTGATGGTCAGACCAGCATTCAGCTACCTTAGCCAGTTCCCTGCTTCGGCTGGCAAAGCTAACTTTCTGCAAGTCATCCCTAAGGAAAAGCCACATGGACCTACCCCGATGCAACCCTGGGTGCTGGAGCAGCCGTGTGGAAACCCCTGCCAGCACTGAGATGCTTACATATTCACCGACTTGGCTTTCCTCCTGCAATCGGCATCATTGCGTGTGTTTTGTGAGATGGAGGAGGACTTTATGGTTTGGTGTCAGCAAAATGGTCTAATGTTGGACTTGTGGGTTTGGGAAGCCTTTGGCTGGGGTGTTTTCTTGATGTGCACTTAACCTTTATATAAAACTCTCTTTTATACATATGAGTTTCTGTGGATCTGTTTCTCTGAAATACCTAGACTAATAGTAGTTGGAATTTATTTGATGGGATTTGGGATCTAGTCTTAAAGTTGAAGAAATTGATTTGTTTTCTAAAATTATAATTTAAAGATTTTTTTGTTTTTGTTTTGCTTATTCTTCAAATAGTCCTTCATTGATCTTTTTCTGTAATGGATGGCTTTTGAAGTCTAAGGGAATACAAAAGATCCTTGCTGCTTGGCGAGCTATAAGTTGGGTTGCTAATCATAAATTCTGCAGTTCAAAATCATCAACTGCTCCTTGAGAGAAACATGATGTATTTTTCTCTTATATAATGTGAACAGTCTTGGAAACACGGCACCAGTTCTATCCGGTCTTAGAGGTCTCCATAAGTCAAAATAAAATTGATATCAGTAAGTGAATATGTAAATACAAAATGGCACAAATAATACCCTCCAGGAATTTTAAATTGTAGATATACTGCATCCATATATGACACCGCTAACCGAACAAGCATGCCATTGAATGATTAAACTCTCTTTTATAATTCAGTTGGAAATAGGCTCCTGGAGATACTGGCATTCCTGTAGGTATATCTTGAAAATATGAGCCCAAGTTTGAAGTCACACGAGATCACTATTAGCTGAAAATTGACTTAATGGTACCTAACAACAAATCTGAGAATCATGGATAGATTCATTGATAGATATATTTCAACAATGATTGAGAGCAATGTTAAAAAATAAAGATTGGACTTAAAGATGGAAATATCAAATGTTAGGGAAGTGAGTTCAAGTGTTAACCAAAAGAATTGCCAAGGCTTCCACTTTCAATTCAAAAATTGGGTCCAATAGCATATTTCACAGTTTGAGTCACAGCATGTCCCTTGACTGATGATTCATTTTAAAGACTCACTTTTACCTATGATTGTACTAATATGTCGCTTCTGATTTTGTGCTTCTTATAACTAGCATGTTTATTACCTATATACTCAAGGATAAGCTGATACGAACATTAGCCAAGACACCTAATTTTACCACAAAATCTACATTAAATATGTGCTGAAAAACTTGGCTTATCCACAAGTATATATAGTACTTAATTTCCTATGATTGACTTAAATGATTTTGAGATATTTTTAAAGACATTATTGACAAACTTTATTGAAAAACTAAGCATGTTTACATTAACATAAGAAACAAACAACACAGTATTTTCCCCAGAATTCCTAATTTGAGTGAAAGAAGAATAGTTTAATGATAATGCACTGTTGTGTTTAGATGGCTGGATGATCTTCAGCAGAACTTTACCTGTCTGTGATATCAATGATACTGTTTATAATTTACGCACTATGATTGATCATCTTTGCTTGAAATGGATACAAAAATCCAGTCAGTTTTCCAAGTAGCTGTCTTCCACTTTTCTTGGTACAGAAGAGTAAGTGCTTCCAGTGCTTCAGAAGCTTGTTGAAACATTTCAATTGATATTCCACCCATTCCTGGAGCCTTATTTGGGGTAATATTTTGGTGAAGCTTTAATTTCTTCCTTCAGCACCACTGGTTCTTGCTTAGTTGTTACCTTCTTGAATGGTTGAAATCAACTATTTCTTTTTGGTACACTGACTCTGTGTATGATTCCCATATTTTCCGATGATCCCTGTATCTTTCATTATTTTGCCTAGACATTCTTTCAATGTTGAAACTCTAGGCCTAAACGTTTTCTTGAATTCTTTCCATTTAGGATATGCTGAGCTGGAGAATTACCGGTGACATCTCTTTAAGTTTCACAGCAACACACAAGCCACCCCAATATGACAAACTGACAGAAAGTGGGGGCAATACACTGAAGGTATTTTAAAATGTTTACTTAGATGAAACACAAAGGAGAGAATAAGCAGCTATGTTTTGATCTACCCATCTTGACATAAGCTGGGTACTTAAGACAGTAAAGTCAGGCACCTCTTTCATACACTTAGAAACATCCAGGACAGAGCATAAGGAACAGTGTCGCCTTTGAGGCTCCACATCTGAGCAATCATCCTGGATCACAAAACCCTTTACATTGTAATCTTTAGATTGTGATTCTCAATCTCAAACTTTTGAAGTTGTTTCTGGAGCCGTGGTGGCATAGTGGTTTTGCACTGAGCTATTTACTTCAAGGTCAGTAGTTTGAAACCACCAGCTACTCTATGGAAGAAAGATGAGGCTTTCTACTCTGTAAATAATTAAAATTTCAGAAACCCACACGGGCAGTTCTGCCCTGTGTCCCATCGGTAGTTGTGAGTTGGAAATGACTCAACAGCAGTGAGATCTTGGTTTTTTGGGAGTCTAAATGGAGATTATTGGGGATGCAGACCATGAACGTGCTCCTCTGTTAAGCGAGCAGTTGGGTATTCAATCTGCCCAGACATACCTAGAAAGACTGTATGATCTATTTTTCAAAGTAACCTTGAAAACCTTAGGAAATGCACGTCTATTCTAACACATTACGGACAACTTGAGTCAGAATGTTCTAGATCAAGGGTAGGCAAACGTTGGGGATGGAAGAGTTAATCTTGTCCCTCACAACAATTAAAAAATATGCAAAAGCCAAAGTTATATTTTTACAAACACATGAAATAGTCATTATTTGAACAATACCCTTTAACAGGTTTCCGTTTTACCTCAGAGCCACATGTAGGTACCAAAAGTGCCACAGTCTGTGCACCCCTTCTCCAGATGGCAAAGAACTTACTGATATTGGTGTCCCACTACACACACATAAATCCCAAACTCACTGTCATAGTGTCAATTCTGAAAAGAGGAAGAAAAAAAGGAGGAAAGGGGGAAGCTAGCTGTTTCATTCTGTCAAGAGCCGACCCCATCTTTTACCCTGCCCCAAACTGTATTGAATCCCTTTCTTCACATGACTTTTATACAAAGAAAGTATAAACAAGATCCCCTCAAAGAGGGGTTTAGGAGAAGAGAAGGGTCAGTCAGAGTGCGATGTAGTACCGATGAAGAACACAGCTTTTCCCCATATCCTGGATGCTTCCTCCCCCCAACTACCATGATCCAAATTCTACCTCGCAGGACTGGATAGGGCAGAGGTTGTACATTGGTGCATATGGGAGCTGGAGGCACAGGGAATCCAGGGTGGACGATACCTTCAGGACCAGGGGTGTGAGGGGTGATGCTGGGAGAGTGGAGGGTGAGTGGGTTGGAAAGGGGGAACTGATTACAGGGATCCACATGTGACCTCCTCCCTGGGAGATGGACGGCAGAGAAGGGGGGCAAGGGAGACTCCGGATAGGGCAAGATATGACAAAATAACAATCTGTGGATTATCAAGGGCTCATGAGGGAGGGGGGAATGGAGAGTGAGGGGAGAAAAAAAGAGGACCTGATGCAGAGGGCTTAAGTGGAGAGCAAATGCTTTGAGAGTGATTAGGGCAAAGAATGTACGGATGTGCTTTATACAATTGATGTATGTATATGTATGGACTGTGATAAGAGTTGTATGAGCCCCTAATAAAATGTAAAAAAGAAAAGAAAAAAAAGACAAAAAGCAACAAAACAAGAAAACAATCCCAGTACCAAGAAGTTCATACCAGCTCATAATGACCCTACTGCAGTTTTTGCGGTTGCCAATCTTACAAGAACAGAGCGTTTAATCTTTCTCCTGAAAAGTAGCTAATATTTTTGAACAGCCTATTTAGCATCCCAATGCCTTTCATTCACCACTACCAGCCCCCCTCAAACAAAGTATGAAACCCCAACCCTAGTCAGTACATTTCAACTCATAAGGACCCTATATAGAGGTCCCTAGGTCATAAGTCTTTACAGGAGAAGACAGCCTCATATTTCTTCTGTGGAGCATCTCCTGTGTTTGAACCATTGAACTTTCAAGCACAACCAAGTCTCCTTTCAAAGAAAACAAAGGGGCGGTAGAGTTCAGTTAGATCCAGGAGAAGGACAGATACTGATCAGGAACTACCAACCTAATCAGCTGGATTATTCTTGACTGTCCAGTTCATTTCACTGTCGAAATATGGTCTGAGTCTGATTCCTTAGCCAGTGGTTTAGTTCCAGGGCACTGAGTATTTTCCTTTACAGACAATTTTAGAGAAAGTCTGTATAATCAATATAATAAAACACCAATTGCAGTGATTGTTGGTCTAACACATCTGCTTGTTTATATGCCTTTGTGTATATTTCTGCTTTCTGAAGAGTGATATAAATCATATTTGTCACTTGTTTTCAATAGTATGCAGTTCTCTCATATATTATATTAACATATACAATTAAAAGTTGACTTTATCCTAAAGCTGTGAATATGTAAAGTAAACTTACCTTTGACTATGATATAATCCATTTCTTCTTTTCTATTCCACTTGTCCACATACTGCAAAAGCTGTAAATAGTCATTTTTCAAAATGTCTATCAGTTGGATGGTTTTGTTGAGAATATTATGTGAGACTATAACAATATAAACTAGACGTCAACTATAGTTAATAATATAATTTCCTATTGTACAGATAAAAGAAAAATACTTAAACATTTACACACAGAATCAAGCAGAAGGGTTTATTCAAATTCACAAAACAAATATTTATATAATGCTCCCTGAGAGCCAAATAAATTGCTTAACTGTTAGACAGAGTCAGTAGAACTGAAAGATAGTAGTAAATAAAACAAATTAAGAATTAATGCTTGTTAGTAAGTACATAATGAAAAATAATATCTACGGGGTCTAAGCATACAGGCATCTGTGTTCATAATTTGTTGGGTGTAGCATGGATATAAAGTAAAGATGGATACTGCATGGTATTAAAGTAAAATGTGTTAAGTTACAGTTATATGAACTGGCTAGTGCTTGTCTGGACCACCCATTTAGTCTGTGACTTCATATTTCTCGGTGTTGGCGTGGGTAGGGATGTGGGGTGGATTAACTGACTATAATGTTTTAAAAAAATAACCATCAGTTTAGAAACTACTTTCAGAAATATGTTCTAATGTAGAGGCCAGTGATTTTCCTTTAAATTCATAATTCTTGATCTGTTTAAAATAGTGTCTTGTCTGTTATTCATCATTTTCCTTCCCAGGAACATTTTAACTTTCAACTAATTTTACTTGATGTAGCATAGCTTCTATTGTCATGTTAGCAAATGTTCTGCAGCATCACAATTCCATTTTGAGTTTACTGAGTTGGCTTGAAGGGTAAGATAATGAGGCAAGAGCAGATTTACAGCCTTTGACTGCAAACTCCCCTAATCTTTTAAAAGTTAATTCACCACGAGGATAATCTTAAAATGTGTATATATGAAAAACTCCTTCCTATGACAAATGTGTAAAGTATTTGATAAGACAGTCACATTTTAAGATCTTTACTTCTCTGGATTAAAAACATTTAAAAAATATTTTGTATTGTCTTTGATGCCTGGAACCTGATCCCTTCGATACTTTGTCATCTCACAGGCTGGTGTGAATTTTCCATGTGGGCTTTGTTGTTTTACAGTTAGATGGCCCCTTGGGACCCCAGATTCTATATATTTTGACAACTGGGCACCATCAGCTTTCTTCACCACACTTGCCCATGCAACTGCTTTGTCTTCAGCTTTCGCGTTGGCATAGGCTGGTGTGCTTCTTCCTTGTGGGTGTTATTGTTTCTTAGTTAGATAGCTGCCTGATTGTCTTCAATCCTTTAAGACCCCTGATGCTATATCATTTGATAGCCAGGCACCATCAGCTTTGTTCTCAACTTTTGCTTATGTACCTCCTTTTTGTCCTCAGTGATCTAGTCGGGACAGGCTGGTGTGCTTCTTTCATGTGGGTTTTGTTGTCTCTCAGCTAGATGGCTGCTTTCTTATTAAGATTTCATAACATTGTGAATGAGGGGGAGTGCAGAGTGGCGACCCAGGACCCATCTGGGGGAAATTAGACATCCCCTTGCAGAAGGGTTGTGGGGAGGAGACGAACCAGTCAGAGTGTAGTGTAGCAATGATGAAACATACAATTTTCCACTAGTTTTTTTTATACGTTTTATTAGGGGCTCATACAACTCTTATCACAGTCCATACATATACATACTTCAATTGTATAAAGCACATCCATACATTCACCACCCCAATCATTCTCAAAGCATTTGCTCTCCACTTAAGCCCCTTGCATCAGGTCCTCTTTTTTTTCCCCTCCCTCCCCGCTCCCCCCTCCCTCATGTGCCCTTTGTAATTTATACATCGTTATTTTGTCATATCTTGCTCTATCCGGAGTCTCCCTTCCCCCCCTTCTCTGCCTTCCCTCTCCCAGGGAGGAGGTCACATGTGGATCCCTGTAATCAGTTCCCCCTTTCCAAACCACTCACCCTCCACTCTCCCAGCATCGCCCCTCACACCCTTGGTCCTGAAGGTATCATCCACCCTGGATTCCCTGTGCCTCCAGCCCTCATATGTACCAGTGTACAACCTCTGCCCTATCCAGCCCTGCAAGGTAGAATTTGGATCATGGTAGTTGGGGGGAGGAAGCATCCAGGATCTGGGGGAAAGCTGTGTTTTTCATCGGTACTACCTCGCACCCTAATTAACCCATCTCCTCTCCTAAACCCCTCTATGAGGGGATCTCCAGTGGCCGACAGTTGGGCCTTGGGTCTCCACTCTTTACTTCCCCCTTCATTCAATGTGGTATATATATATATATATATATATATATATATATATATATATATATATATATATATATATATATACATACATATATATATATATACATATATACACAGGCACATATTCTTTTTTTTTTTTTTTTGCATGATGCCTTATATCTGGTCCCTTTGGAACCTCGTGATCACACTGGCTGGTGTGCTTCTTCCATGTGGGCTTTTTTGCTTCTGAGCTAGATGGCCGCTTGTTTATCTTCAAGCCTTTAAAGACCCCAGACACTATCTCTTTTGATAGCCGGCACCATCAGCTTTCTTCACCACATTTACTTGTTCACCCACTTTGGCTTCAGCAGTTGTGACGGGAGAGTGAGCATCATAGAGTACCAATTTAATAAACGAAAGTATTCATGCATTGAGGGAGTGCTTGAGTAGAGGCCCAAGGTCCTTCCGCCACCTTAATATTAAACCTGTAAATGTAGACAATTAGATCTATTTCCCCATCCTCATATATATGTTTGCATGTACACGTCTTTGTCTAGACCTCCATAAATGCCCCTTGACTCCCAGCTCCTTCGTCCCTCTCCCTTGACTTTCCTCCTGCCCTACTACCATGCTCCATCCCCATCTGGGCTACAGCTATACCTCTTCTCTATGCAACCTTACCCTTGATCATTCCCCTTTAGGCCTGTCACTCCCCCCTCACTACCATTTTGGGTCCCATGTTGTTCCCTTGTCCCTGTGTTTATTAACACCACTTCCTTACCCTCCTCCCCCTCCCCCACCCAGATCTGTCTGTCCCCCCCGGAACTGTCTGTCCTATTGTTTTTCCTCCAGATAGTTCATCCAGCCTGTCCTATTCAGACAGACCTGTGGAGACACTAACATGCACGAAAACAAGACAGAGGAAAACAAAGCAACAGTATACAACCAGACAACAAAACAACAAAAACAAACCACTGACAAAGAACAAAACACTTCACAAAAGAAAGGCTTGTAGTTCGTTCAAGGATCGTTTGCTGGCCCTTTCCACTAGTTTTTGAATGCTTCCTCTCCTCCCACTATCATGATCCCAATTCTACCTTACATAACCGGCTGGACCAGGAGATGTACACTGGCATGGATAGGAAATGGAGATACGGGGAATCCAGGACAGATGAGCCCCTAAGGAACAGTGATGAGAGTGACCATATCAGGGAGGTGGTGGCAGGGTAAGGGAGAAATGGGAAACAGATGACAAGGTCTACATGTTACCTCCTCCCTGGAGGACAGACAGCAGAGAACTGAGTGAGGAAGACATCGGATGGTGTAAGATATGATAAAATAATTACAATTTATAAATTATCAAGGGTTTGATGGGAGGGGGAGCGGGGAGGGAGGAGAAAATGAGGATCTGAGGCCAGGGGCTCAGGTGGAGAGTTGGTGTTGTGAGAATGATGATGGCAACATATGTACAAATGTGCTGGACACAAATGATGTATGTACAGATTGTAAAAAGAGTTGTATGAGCCCCTAATAAAATGATTAAAATATTTTATAATATAGGAAGAATTTAGAGGCTCAAGGTTATTATTTTACCTTATCTTTAGTTTTGAACAAAAATACCATCAAACAACTGTGACTGGGATGTTAATATTATATCACCAAGTACAAAGATATATTGTTTTATCTGTTGTGTCACTTACATAATCTTCTGTCAACTTGTGAAGAGGTAGAGTCTAGCCTGTCAATCAGGTCATAGCCAATGAGTCCTCTATGTGGGCATGGCTTTCTCTTAGGGGTTCTGGGAACTCATCTTCCTCCCTAGAGGTGGGACACACACACTCTCTGCTTTATCTCCTTGCAAAACATTCCTGTTGAGAAGACACATGGAGCTATGTGATGGTAGCCAGAGCCTTGGAGCTGAAGGAGCCATATGGGGTCCCAGGTCAGCGCTAAGATGCTTACACTACCACAGGATCCACAAGACTTCCCACCAACTTACCTGTGATCTTCCGGCACTTGGCATCATTACA
The DNA here is from genome assembly GCF_050624435.1 of Tenrec ecaudatus. Taxonomy (NCBI): domain Eukaryota; kingdom Metazoa; phylum Chordata; class Mammalia; order Afrosoricida; family Tenrecidae; genus Tenrec; species Tenrec ecaudatus. Next base: position 92,696,367 of record NC_134532.1, on the reverse strand, counting down.
TGTGTTGCCTGAGTCTGAAGAGGAATGTACAGACTGCTATCAGATATATGGGTTAACGTTGGACTTCTGAACTTGATCTGCACTGGGCTGGGATGTTTTCTTATAAGTACCGCGCACTAACTGATTACACCACTGGAGCTTTGGGATGTTTTCTTAATACACAATTGCTCTTTTATATAAGCCCTTTCTTATACACATATGAGCCTCCCTGGATTTGTTTCTCTAGTCTACCTGGATGAACACACCTGCCTTCTACTGAATACTATGTATGGAACTATAGATGTAATGTGTTAAAATATGTACAGCAATATACATTGCAATTCAAAGATGCAGAATTATATTTGGATACATATAATGATATGGAAGCCCTCAGTAAATTAAATGCTAGTATTAACAGTATAATATTTAGTCATAACCACTTACAGAATTTGTATAATAAGCTCAACTGCTTAAGGCATATTCCAAAGACCAAAAAGTTTTGTTTTTTGCTATTAAATGATATCAATATTCATAGGTGAATGGTCGAAACAGTGTCAGACAGTAAAAGCAAAAACAGAGCAGTCAAACACAAAGCACTCAGTGTTCTATTTGAATGATAATTCAAAGCTTTCTCTCTTCATGGACACTAAATCAAATCTAGCATTTTTCCTTTGATCAACATACAGTTTTGTTATAGACAGATCAAATATAACATACAGTTACATTAAAGAAGACTGGTTAAAGGTCAGAGGCATTCGTGGAGAGATATTTTGCACTCAGAGATCTCAGCACTTTCAAAGCGGATTTCAAGTTTTACATCTTTAGATAAATTTAATAATAAAGAACAACACAAGACATCAAGGCTTAAATGATAGAATATTATTTGCGTTCTGGTTTAGCTTTATTTTTTTATATCTTCTAGAAAAAGCAATGAAAGTTAATAATAATAACCCATGACTTAATGTCAGATAGTCCAGTTTAAAACCAGCCTCTGCTGAGGGATTTCCTTAAGCTCCAGTTTGCTCCTTAAATGGAATATCGCCCCCACAGAGGGGTTGCAGGGTGGGGATGAGTCAGGCAGGGTGCAGTAGAGCACTAATGGGTCACGCAATGTACCTCTGATCCTTGAGACTTCCTCAACGCCCACTGTCCTGACTCCAGTGCCACTTCCCACTCTACACTAGATGGGAGCCTCTTTTCAGCCTGGGAGCTCTGCTGAAGCCTGTTCACTTTGTGTGTCTCTGAGTGTGTTTGAAATATAATCTCAATGCTGTTATCCCCTTTTTGTTTCCTAATTCCAAGTGTTTACACATTTCATTACATTATGATTCTTTAATTTTCCTTCAAAACTGCTCTTTGAAATTTTCTCTTTAGCTCTTTTACTTCATCATTTGATCTATAGCAAATCAGAATCTTCCTCCCTTCGTGTATTTTCTTCTACTTTGTTTAATAATCAGTTGCTTTTTTTTTAAAATGACCTTTTGCTTTTTAAAATCTGATGTTCTTGATGCCACCTCACACCTCATCTCTGGCTGTCTTTCATTAGTGCTCAGGCGAGTTGTTTACTAGGAGATGTTACAAAGTTTTAGGTCTGCTAATACTTGCCCAATGGGTTATACCACTCTACTAAAAGCCTTAACACCAAGGTATTCAGCTTAAGTTAAATGGGTAAGTAAACCCAGCTTCCTGAATTAAATTCCACAAAGCACCCCACTTCAGTAATTCTCAGCCTGAAAGCACCCAGTTTTACTTCCATAAGCCTTCAAGCCAAGCTTGTTTAATTAAATGTCCAGAAACATTTCACTCTGCAAGGCAGCCTCCTGCACAAAAGAATAGTTTCACGTGCTCCTTAGGTTGTGGAGCCAATCACTCTGTCCCACGCTTTGGTTCCAGATTCTGCCATTGCTCCTCGGAGGATCCTGAGAGCATCCGGATCTTCACTGTGCAGGATTCTTAGGTCCATAGGACACACTCCATTCCTAGCTCTTTCTGGTAATGAGATTCTTCCTCCTACATCTCAGGGAGCTCATTTGATATACACCAGGATGCCACACCAGAAAACCCTATTTGAAACAACTCACAGGTCACTCTTATTGGTAACTTCCTCCACCTTCCTACTAGATCCATGCAAGGAAAGCTAGTTTGCAGGGACTTAGGCTAGAAGAGCCACATTAAATAATTCACCGCCTCTGCATCTAAAATTGGCATTAAAATATTACTTTTAATGGATGAAAAATATCACTTCATTTTTCTATTAATCTTTTGATTATATAGAATTGCATTCTTTGATTATGCCACATTTTAGTAGTTCTCATTTTTTATTATAAATATAGTTTCCTTAATAGTCTTCATATATATATATATAGGCACTCAAATCTTGAGTTTGAATATATAGATGTAAAGGTGCTAAGAAAAAACAAATACAACAATTGTTTAGCAACAAATGCATCAACTTTGAACCTGAAAGTCTGAATGGAGGAGATGGCCATGATTTTGGGATGAGTTTGCCGTCCAGGAGTTTTTGTTTGTATTGGATGGACCATCCAACATTTTAGTAGGAAAACATAATTAATTAAGCTGTACTATATGAAGAAGAGTATGACATTAGGATCAGAAGAAGGCTTATTAACACTCTGCAGTATGCAGATGATGTCACCTTGCCTGCTATAAGTGAGGAGGAATTGAAGCCCTTGCTGATGAAGACAAAGGATTGTAGCCTTCAGTATGATTTACAACTGACTGTAGAGAAAACCAAATTCCTCACAAGTGGATCAATAGGTAACATCATGATAAATGCAGGAAAGTTTGAAGTTGTCAAGCATTTTGTCTTAGTTGAATCCACAATCAATGCTCATGAAATCACAGTCAAGATATCAAAAGACGTACTCCATTAGGTAAAATCTGCTGCATAAGAACTCTTTAGAGTATTGAAGAGCAAGGATGTTACTTTGAAAACTAAGATGTGCCTTTCCCAAGCTACGCTATGCTCCATGGTATCATAAGCATGTTGGGCATTGAATAAGGAAGACAGCAGAAGAATAGATGTCTTTGAATTACAGTGTTAGAATGGTGAACTATGCCACAAGAATATTGAAAATAAAGTGGACTGCTAAAAGGACAAGACAATCTGTATTGGAAAAAGCAAGGACAGAGTGGCTCCTTAGAGGCAAGGATGGCAAGACTTGGTTTTGCATATTTTGACAAGTAGTCAAGACAGACCGGTCCCCAAAGAACGATATCATGTTTGATAAAGTGGAAGGGCAATGCAAAAGGGGTGGGTCCTTGACAAGACAGATTGCCGCAGTGGCTGCATCAATGGGCCCATGCTTAGGAACCCTTGTGAGTATGGCACAGGGCCATGCAGGGTTTCATTCTGTTGTACATAGCATCACTATTTATCAGAAGCTGACTGGATGACACCTAAAATCGCCTCTTTTTCTCTACTATATTTATTTCTTAATTTAATTTATTGATGATAGTCCATATTTCCTTTATCTCCAGTAGGTTTTTTAATCACATTGAATTTTTTCTCTCTTTTCTTAAATTTGTATGCTTTTCCTTGTAAATTTATGAGCCTTGTGTCTTCCAGTGTCTAGCCTGCTGCTAAGCTCATCTAATAAATTTTTGATTTTATATACAATATTTTGACTTCTGTAATATACACTTGATTATTTGTGTACATTATAAAATAGCAATTTTCATTATTGATTCAGTTTAATTTTATGTTAAATCTCATAGTAATTTTTAAAAAGCTTGTGTGTACTAATTTTAGAATACGTCACTTATATTTCTGCTAATTTATTCACTGATTTAAATCTTAGAGATAATATATTTTGCCTGCTTCTCTATATAAGTTTTCCTGGTATAGTGACCTTTGCAGATAGTAGGAGTAGTTTGGAATTTTGTGATTTTCCTATGTTATATATAAGCTTTTGTTTTTCAAAAAATTAAGCTACTGTAAGTTTACTTTATTTCCTGGTCAATTCCAGTCTAAGGTTTAGTTTTTGTTTTTAAATATCATAAGGGTATGATTCTCTTGGAGAATGGAGAAGAGAAAAGATAAATGCAAAGAGTAAGCTGATTATTGGGCTGAAATATATATAAAGTTATTTCTTTAATTCTCATTGTTATAGCCATAATTACTTGTTTATCAGCTCTGACTTTGTTCCCATGTTGAATATATTAATCATATCAAGACTATTTATTGTTGTAATGTAGATCACAAGTTTAAAATTATTTATAATTTATGAATTATTAAGGGTTCATGAGGGAATGGGTAGTGGGGAAGGGGGTGGAATGAGGAGCTGATACCAAGGGCACAAGTAGAAGGCAAATTTTTTGAGAATGATGATGGCACTAGAAGTACAGATGTGCTTGATCCAATGGATGTATGTGTGGATTGTGATAAGGATTGTATGAGCTCCCAATAAAGTGATTTTTAAAAATTATGTGGAGTGGCTTCCCATATCTGACCTCCTTTGGCTTCCCTATTGCCACAAGGCAAGAGTCAGCTATGCCTCCAAGCTCCCTCCTTCCTTCCCTATTCTGAAGCCAACCATTCTTCTCAAGCCGCTGGACATCTATGCTTGGTTTGATAACTTGTTGCAATGACTACACAAAACTCACTGGCAATACCACAATTTAGGCAGTTTATTAGGGCAGTTAGCAGGTTACCTCAAATCAGGTATAAGGAAAATCTTAAGAGGGAATTTTACTCTTAGAACAAAAAACCCAATACACTGCCATGCCCCATGTACTTCCTCATCCCTGGAACATACCGGTCCCCTGACCCCCTTTATTAAGGACATCATCTGCACTAGGAAGCCCTGCCTATTCTGCTTCTGTGACCTTACTCTTGCAGATAGAGTATTAAAAGCTACGTCCACCTGACATGCAAGACCCATTTCTTCCAGAATGCTAGTTCCTCTGGGTCACAGGCTAAAAAATTTTCCTTTTGTAAAAAAATCCATGAGTGTGGCCTGGTCACTACTTTGCTGTTACACAGAAACAGTAAACATTAAAGATAGAGATCCACACCTCTCTTTAGCCAGCAGCCAAATCTATCTCTGGCCATGGGTCTCTAGGCTTCTGACACTAGGAAGCCCACATGTTGCTGTGCCTCATGGTCCAGTTTCAGTGTTGCACCTCTGTTGTCTCATGACCTCTAGGCCATGGCCTATGGTCTCTGCCTGGCTCCTTTCCGCAATTAGTTTTGTTTCCATCACTATTCGCTCTGTTGATAGTCACACCTGAATCATATAATCCGATCAGTTTCTTCCTTCACTTTCTTTAGGAAAATAGAATGCCATACAGTGAGGATCCTTCTTTGTTCTACATATTTTAAAACTAAACTTACTCCATGAAAGCTTGTAAGCCCGTAACTTGTCTTTTTCTCCCTATTTGTAACTCCAATTTCTAAATTACCTGTCACTAGCAATCATGTACCCTGAGGACAAATGCAAATTCTTTTATCTAAATCAGCAGTTTTCAACTTGTGGGTCATGACCCCTTTGGGGGTTGAACTGCACTTTCACAGGGGTTGCCTAAGACGATCAGAAAACACATGTCTGATGGTTTTCAGAACCAAGACACTGCTCCTCTATCTGTCTCCAGGCGGGTCTGCCCACATGCAGATATGTCCCCATACAGGTACCAGTGTGAAGACTGTTACTCATGCTACAGTATGCTTCAGACAAAACTTAATTTATTTGCAATTAGAAATAAATATTTCACAATATATAATTACATATTGTTTTTGTGATTAATCACTATGCTTTAATTATGTTTAATTAGTAACAATGAAAATACATCCTGCATATCAGATATTTACATTATGATTCATAACAGTAGCAAAATTACAGTGCTGAATTAGCAATGAAAATAATTTTATGGTTGGGGTCACCACAACATGAGGAACTGTATAAAAGGGTCACGGCATTAGGAAGGTTGAGAACCACTGATCTAAACAATCCTTCCAGTTGGAATATCTGCAGCCATAAACAAATTAAAATTTGTGGAAATCCATTAGAATACAGCAATTAATACCATCTCCCAGGGTAAACATGTTTGTCTCCATGTTGATTAACCTTTCAGTATATATTATTTTAAAGTAAAAGCAGTGAACATAATAGACTTAAATGAAATAGCAACCATATCTTATTGTTTCCATTTTAAGCAACAGGTTCGAGTGATAATTCCTTTGCTTTCTAATTGTCTCCAAATAGAGAAGTCATTTCAGTCAGAAAAACAATTGTGAAAGCCTATTTGTACTGATATCTGAATGCTATTGAGATAGCCAAAGCGAACAATGGCTTACATCTGACATAATATAGTGACATGAGAATGTCATGGAGAATTACATGTGAAATATCGGAATTATTTAATAGTAATTGATACGTATAGCTAATATCTTTTGAGAGGTAGGGAGATAAATATACCAGTTATCTATTTCTTAAATTGAGGACAACTTTGGAGTATTAGAAAAAGTGATTTCTAGAAATGCATATGTGAAAATAATGTCTATTCTTTACATAATTTTAAAACGCTATCTTGCTCATTTCTCAGTTATGTAACTTGAGTTATATCAGTTATTACTTAAATCTATAAAGTGCTACTAGGTGGGATGGCTTTAAATATTTTAAGCATATATCATATATATTACTATTTTACATAAAGTGTTACAAGTAGTAGCTCATTTAATTTCCACAGCACACCTATATGTATTTGAGGAAACCAGTATGAGTTACATCGTGTTAGTTGGAGAGAGCTTGGGTTTGGAATTCAAATCAGCCAAAGTCACCCTACAGAATGAGTCAACATTCTATGACTAAATCCAAACCTAATCCCTTCCCATGTAGTCATAGCGGTCTCATAGGACAGAGTAGGACAGCCTACTGGGCTTCCAAGGCTGTAATCTTTATAAAAGCAAACTGTCACCACCTTTGTCTCACAGAGAAACTGATGGGTTTGAACTACTAATCTGTTGGTTAGTGTCTGCAAGCTACACCGCTGTATCACCAAGGTTTCTCTACTATACAACACTGCCATTAAAATATGCATTTGATTAATCTGATTGTTCTAAATAGTCACTCCATTTTCCAAATCCATTTATAACATATAAAATTCATTTTTCATTATATTTCTACCATGAAGTTAATATAAATTTAATGTAGCACATTTTTTAAACATTAAATTAAATTAAAATTTTTAACATTTTATTAGGGACTCATACAACTCATCACAATCCATACATATACATACATCAATTGTATAAAGCACATCCACACATTCCCTGCCCCCTTCATTTTCAAAGCATTTGCTCTCCACTTAAGCCCTTTGCATGAAGTTCTCTTTTTTCCCCTCCCTCCCCGCTCCCCCTCCCTCATGAGCCCTTGATAATTTATAAATTATTATTTTGTCATATCTTGCCCTATCTAAAGTTTTAATAAAATGTAGCACATTTATTAAAACTTTAGTAATAAATTCATCTCTAATCTTTTCATTGCACTTCCCTATTTTAAATATTTTTTTTTACATTTTCACAAGCTGTTTATGTCTTCTTTCTTTTCTCTGCCCACTTAGGACTTGCTGGTTTTTTATTGGATAAAAGTTTAGCTAGTTTTGATATGTAGAATTGTAGAGTTAACAACACTTCCACAACTACTTTCAATATTTGTCTCCTCTTTGCTTTGAGAAGCACTGGATCAAGTCCACTCTCTCTACCCCTCTGCACCAGGGTTCTTAGGCTCCACTAGAGAAAACCAGATGATCTTTCAGATTAATACCATAGCAAATTTATGGTATCCAGACTCAAATGTAACCACAACTGCTTGGCAATAATATTACATTTTTCTTATCTGGCCTATTTCCCATTCCCCTCAGCAATTATTCCAACCCTTCTTCACTTTCCTGAAGTCTCCAGGCCCACTAGAGTCCATCTGACTTCATCAATTCCTCCTTTCCTATGCTCTATCTTTAGGTTCCTCTAAACACATTCATACTGTCCCATCCAAACATGTGTGAAAAGTTCAGTATACAGAGCTCAGACACATGAACACACACACACACGCATATGTGCATATGCATTAGGATTTTGACACAAACTCAGGCAATATTCCTTTGATTTCTAAATCATAACTTTGTTTTCTCTTTTTCCTTTAACCATTTCTGAGAATTTGAGTTTATTTTGTTTCACTTTGTTTTTGTAAATACCTCTTCTTCTTAAATGAGAAAGCTAACTAGGACTATATGTAAATATGTTTTCTTTCTCAGGGACCTGTATTTAAAATGCAGAGGTGCTTATTCCATATCTCCAAAATAGCCCTGCAATTTTAAGTATGAAACGAAATATCAATGTGCCTGTTTCTGAGAATGGGAACATGTGATCAGAAGAGTATAACAAATGTACATATGTGCTTGACACAATGGATGTATGTATGGATTGTGATAAGAATTGTACAAGTCCCCAATAAAATGATTCAAATTAAAAAAAAAGAAAGAAGAAAAAAAAAGAAAAGAAAAAAAATTATTGTTACGTTCCCCCAGGACTAAGATCACACAATTGCTTCCTCCAAGAAAGCATTGCTGATAGTTTTCTTACATCCATCAAGGTTTTGCTTCTTCAGTTTTTCTTGTTCCAGCCCAATAAAGTGCACTTTCTGGGAGGAAGAGTTTTCTCCATTTCTTGAACAACAATACTCTTCCATTCTGTGCATGAGTTTGGAGCGTAAGCTCAATCGTTCTAAAAGTACCTCCTTCCCTACAGCTTGCACAGATTGGCCAAGACCTCAGCATCTAATCACATAAGGGACAATCGTAGTATTTTAACCCCCAGCCACCACAGTTGGTGAAGTTGCCATGCATTTCAAGTGAAGATAAATAGACTAGCTGCTGGAATTGTTATAACAAAAACCTGATCGATAATCTTTTGGCAGGTTAGGAATCACGAAACACCCATTCCCATACGACAAACACATAGAGACAAAGGGCAAGCGAGTGACTGAAGGACAGAATGGAGGCGAGAGATGGAAGGACAAAGAGAAAAGAACAGTGGAAAGAGTTAAAGCACAGGTTTCGGATTTTCTCTCCTTTGTTTTCCTAACAATTCTTTGTGGAATATTTCCCTCAGACCACCTTACGCACATCTTAAGACCATCTTGAGCTACAACTCAAGAGCCATCACTAGATCAATTGTAACCCTCCGTGTTCTAGGCAGCATGCATCACAATACCTATTGCCATCGATGCTTATTTTCCGGAGCCTCCTTTCTCTTTCTTCCCGACTGTTCTTATCCAATCACCTAAGAATTTTCAATCTTCCTTCTTGTTTTTTCATCTCCAGATAAAGTCAGATACCATCTAATCTACCATCCACTCTCTGCCAAATATTCACATGCCATTATTCGTTTTAACTGTGAATTATCTTTTATGTGGTTTGTTGCCAGTTAAATATATCTAACTCTCCACACTAAATATATCTGATATTTATATTATGTGATAGTTGGTTTTGGGGGGCTAACATAGCATGTGTAAGAAGATATGCGTGGGGGCTTAGCCTGGCAATCAAGTCACAGCTCGATGGTGATTCCTTGTGGTTGTGGCCATCTCATAAGGAGGGTCCTGGGAACCTCCTCCTTTCTCTCTGTATTCATCTTCCTGATGGCTGACCCTGGCTGTTGTGAGCCCTGTGATGCAGTCATCACCATTGCATCCACATGGCTTTGAACCCACCGGCCTGTCATCATCATTGCATGTGGCTGCATGAGTCTGAAGAGTGACTTACGGACCACTATCCGATTTATGGACCTAATTGGATTTATGGACTTTATCTGGGCAGAGCTGGGATACTTGCTTGATATATAATTATGTCTTGATATAAAGCACTCTCTTATAGATACTTGAGTGTCCCTGGCTTTGTTTCTCTAATCAACCTGACTTAACACATATTATAGTGAACCTTTTAATTTGTCAATTTCCTGCTTATCTTACAATGATTTCCTGTATCAAATTCTTTTTAACAATGTTGTTGCTGTTGTTACGTGCCATTCAGCGGGTTCCAGCCTTTAGTAACCCTGCATACAACATAATGAAACGTGTGCAGTCTCTCCTCAGAATTGCTCCTGTGCTTGAGCTCCTTGTTGCAGCCACTGTGTCAAGTCATCTCATTGGAGACTTTCCCTTTTTCGATGCCTCTACGGTTCATGATGTACTCACTTCTCCAGGGTCTGGTCTCTTCTGACAAAAGGTTCCAAGTATGTAAGACGAGGTCTTGCCATCCTTGCCTCTAATGTCCACCCTGGTCATATTTCTTCCAAGACAGATCATTTTGTCCTTTTACCAGTCTATTGTGCTTCAAGTGTATTTCTCTAGCACCACAATTCAAAGGCATCAGTTCTTCAGGTTTCTGAAGTCAACGTCCAACTTGCACATGCATCTGAGGCCATTGAAATACCATGGCTTGGGCCAGGCGTACCTTAGTCCTCAAAGTAACAGCCTTGCTTGTCAATTCTCTAAAGAGGTCTTCTGCAACAAAATCCACCTAATACACTCATCTGTTGATTTCTGGACTGCTGCTTCCATGGGCATTGACTGGGGATCCAAGCAAGACCAAATCCTTAACAATTTAAAGCTTGTTTTCCATTTCTCATGGGGTTACTCTGGTTTCATGTGTGAAGATTTGCTCTTCGTTACATTGAGTTGCCATCCATACTGAAGGTTGTAAGCCTGGATTTCATCAGCAAGTGGTTGGGGCCATCTTAACTTTCAGCAAGCAAGGTGTGTCATCTGCATATCACAGGTTGCTAATAAGCCTTCCTCTACTTGTTGTTAGATGCCATTGAAAACAGAACAAAACATTTCACAGTCCTGCCCCATCCTCAAAATTGTTGCTATGCCTGAGCCTACTGATTCAGCCACTGTGCCAATCCATGTGGATCAGGGTTTTTCTCTCTCCGCCCCTCCCCCCCACCCTTCCACTTAGCCAAACATGATGTCCTTTTCCAAGGACTGGTCTCAAAAATATGCCCAAAGTATGTAAGATTAAGTCTTGTCAGCTTTGCCTCTAAGGAGCACTCTGTTCTTACTTTTCCGAATACAAATGGGTTTGTCTTTTTTTAAACAATCAATTAATTAATTAATCTTATCAAGACATTGTAGTGGCTGTCATTTATTTGAACCCGCAACACAATGATTCCTTCACCACGCATACATTTTAAAATGTATTAACTTTTAAATATATATTAAAAATAATTTTATTGGGGGCTAGTACAACTCTTCATAATCCATACATACATCCATGTATCAAGCATACTTGGACATTTGTTGCTCTCATCATTCTCAAAACCTATGCTTTCTTCTTGAGCCCTTGATATAAGTTCCTCATTGTTTTTATCTCTATCCCCACTCCCCTCTCCCTCATGAGTCTTTGATAATTAATAAATTATTATTTTCTCATTTCTTACACTGTCCGACATCTCCCTTCACCCTCTTTTCTGTTGTCCGTCCCCCAGGGAGGAGGTTATATGTAGATCTTTGTAATCGGTTCCTCCTTTCTACCCCACCCTTCCTCCATCCTCCTGGTATTGCCAGTTATGGTACTTTCAATATTTTCCAGCACCACAATTCAAACCCATCGATTTCTCTAGTGTCTTCTTTATCTATTGTCCAACTTTCATATGCATGCGATGAAGTAGAGAATAACATGACATGGTTCAGGCATATCTTCATTCTTAAATAATATCCTTGCTCCTAAGTACTCTAAAAAACGTTTGTGCAGCAGATTTACCTAATGCAATACGCCTTTGATCTCTTGACTACTGCTTCCATGAGCACTGTAAACCAAGTAAGACAAAATCCTCAACAACTTGACCTTTCCTCCAGTTAGCATGATCCAACCTATTGGTTAAGTTGTGAGGATTTTTGTCTTCTTTACATTGAGTTGTGATCAACACTGAAGGCTAAATCCTTTATCTTCATTAGCAAGTGCTTCAATTCCCCTTCACATTCAGCAAACAAGGTTGTGTTACCTGCATACCGAAGGTTACTATTAAGCCTTCCTCCCATCCCGATGCCACACTCTTCTTCATATAATCCATCTTCTCTGATGGTTTTCTCAGCAGACAGTTTGAACAAATCTTAAGGGTGGAGACAACCCTGACAACACCTTTTCTGATTTTATACTATGCAGCATTCCCTTGTTCTGTTCCTACAACTGCGTCTTGATCCATGTACAAGTTCTGAATGAGCACAATGAAGTGTTCTAGAATTCCCATTCTTCTCAATCTACCTACAGTTTATTACGGTCCACAAAACCTAAAGCTTTTGTATAATCAATGAAACACAAGTAAACATCTTTCTGCTAGTCTCTGCTTTGAGCCAAGATCCATCTGACATCAACAATGATATCTTTTGTCCCACATCCTCTTCTGAATCTCCCACTCCCTTGAACTTCTGGTATTTCCCTGTCAATGAACTGCTGCAACTCTTGTAGATGATCTTCAGCAAATTTTACTTGTGTGTAATATCAGTGATACCGTTCTAGAGTTTGATTTATCTGTTGGGTCACCTTTTGTGGAATGGTCACAAATATCGATTTAGCTTCTGAAATGCTATGTTGACTGGTTCTCTCTGAAGTAGTGACTTTGGGATATTCTTCTAATCTTCGCTTCATGCTTCCTGCATCATTCAATATTTTCCCCATAGAAATGTTCAATGTAGTAACTTGAAGTTTGAAGATGTTTCCTGCATTCATTCAGTTTCAGATATGTTGAATATGTTCTTCAGTTTGTCTTGTAGCGCTAGGTCTCTGCACATTTCATTCTAATATGTAAGATTGTTTTCTCTAGCTGTCCTTTGAAATTTTCTATTAAATATTTAACTTGATCTTTTCTTCCATTTGCTTTAGCTACTCTATTTTTAAGAGAGAGCTTCAGGTTCTGTTTTGACATGCCCGTTGATCCTTTCTTTCCTGTCTTTTCAATTACCTTCAGCTTTCTTCATGGATGGTGTTCTTAATGTCTCCTCAGACCTCATTTGGGTTTCTGTCATTAGTATTCAATGCAGCAATTCTCTTCTTGACATGTTCTCTAAATTTGGATGGGGGAGTTTCAAGGTCTTTTGGGCTCTCATGAATTTATTTTCATTTTCTCTGGCTTTATCTTGGACTCACGTATGAGTAATTGATGGTCTCATTCATAGTCCACGTTGTTTGCTTTTAGTTGTTGGTGTAGAGCTTCTCCATCGTCTCTTCTTACAGATGTTGTCAATTCGATTTCCATGTATTCTATCTCGGAGGGTTTAACTTTTGAACTTTTGTGTTGTTGAAAAGAGGTATTTGTTATGAACTAGTCATTGGTCTTTCAAAATTCTGTCTTGTGATCTCCAGCTTTTTCTATTAATAAGTCTGTATTTTCCAGCAACTGGTCTAGCCTGTTGCTTCTAACTTTTGCATTCCCATAAGTAACAAGTGTTAATGCACCTCAAATGGAGCTTTGATCAATTTCTGACTGAAATCTTTGGGAAGTAATCAATTTCTTCTTCACTAGCTTTTGTGATTAGTGTATAAATTTGAATAATAATTGTATTATTTCAATTTCCTTGAACTAGGATAACTACAATCCTATTATAGACAGCACTGTACCTCAAGATGGATTGTGAAACTTCCTTTCTGGCAATAAATGCAATATAATTATTATAGGCTTTGTAAATTGTATGATATTCTGATTCAAAATGACCAGTGCCAGTCCAGTTAAACTTAAAGTGCTTAGAATATCAAAATCTATTCATTCCATTTTATTTTTAATGACTTCCAATTTTCCTATATTCATACTTTGCACATTCCACGTTGTGATCCTTAGCAGATTCTTGCAGCTATGTTTTCTTACCCTGATTCATGCTCCATCAGCACATGAAAGCTCAATGCCTCCACTCTCCCAGGTTTTACCCCACTTATGTCACAATGGTCAACTCAACTCTGAGAAAACATCTCCTCCTCAGACACAATTTGAGTGCCCTGTGAGTCAAGAGCATCATTTGCTGGCCCTCTCTTTGGTAATCTACTTCCATTCATTAGACCTTCAGTAGCTGACAATGCGTCAAAAGTATGCTGAAGGTTTTCTGGAGCTCATTCCTCTGAAGTGAAGCATTTTGTCCTCCAGCTACCTGTTCTCAGTCTGCAATCTCTACTGAAACCTGTTCATTTTGGGTGACCCTATTAACATCTGAAGTGCGAGTGACATAGCTTCCAGCAAGACAGCAGCTTACAAACCACAACAGTATGCAAACTGAGACAAGTAGGAGTTTTGAATCATTGACTTTTCAATTTTTCTATAACAGTATCTGAATTATGTTTTCATCTTAGTGTATAGTTACTGAACAAATAAAGGAAAATGAAGTATAAGTAATAAGACATCTGAGAATAGTTAACAAAGTTAACATGTTTTTTTTTCCCTTAGCAGCATGCCTTAAAACTATATTGTGATAGAATTAAAATTGTAGATGCAATTTTAAGAACAGGGGCCTAGTTTCTGGATTTTATAAGGTTTGTTTTGTTTTTTATTGGTTGGTTTGTGTCGTAAGACGTGTTATTAGGTAACAAGGAGTTTATGCATCAATTCTTATATAGTCTTTTTTATGCAGTACCCGAATTTTATATGCATGTGAAGTGATTAAAAATGCCATGATTTCCACACATAAGAGTTCCCGTCTTCTAGAGTACTAATTGTCCTCTTTATTTCATTCAGCTTCTTTTGTTCAGCTTCCTTCCTTCTTCTCTGGTCAGCTACTTCAGTCACTTGTCTATAATCTTTGAAAGTGGAGCATATGTTCTTTCCAAAAAAATAAACATTTTGTCATTGAATGGTGTCATTAATCCTTTCAGATTTAGTGAATCCTATTGATAACAACAAAAACAAAGCAGGTTTTTATCAAATGCTTCATTAAACCTTTCAGAATTCTCAGTAAAATAGTCTGAAAGCAGAGTTAAAACTAACACTCCACAATTTGTAATAGATATGTTTGCTTATATAACTAAGACATAATGAATCCCGTCTTACTCTGCACTGGAATAAAATAGATAGGAATGTAATTTTCTTTCTACATTCTGACTGGTGATTATAAGCTTTATTTTTCTTTTAGCAAAAAAAAAAACTATGTCAAATGTAATGTGATAGTGCATTAAAACGTTTTATAGTAAAAAGGAACATTTTGAATGGCCCTTCTAAAATTTTTAGTTTTCTGTATTACCTCAGACTCTAAAATAGTGTAATGAAACTTAAGAAACTGTTAAGTAACCGCTTGAAAATTCACAGGAGTAAGATAAAATCAAAATATAAAAATACATTTAAAATTGATCTAAAATTCTGGGTTGGAGTAGCACACACAGTAATATTAAAATAGCTTCGGTTTGTCATGAGTTGTCCAGAGTTCCTCTTCAATATAGTGAAAACAAGTTGAGGGAACAAACAACCAATGTGAGCAAAAACAAATTCAAAAGAAGTTGTGGACTTCTCTTCTAATTTATACTGATGAAAACAATCGTAATCTTCAATTTTCTCTTTTGAAGCCAGATAAGAAAAAATAACTGAATCACAGACTTTTGTTTAAAGATAAAAAAACTTTAGCTTCACCTTTGTTTGACACATTTCATATTTAAACGCTTTGCTATGAATTGATCTTTTCGTCTTACTGTTGAGCCACTGTAAGAATCCTTTCTACTGTGCTTTGTTGTTTTTAATTGTCAAAATTGGTTCAGTAACCCACGTGTTACAGAATGGAACTGCTGTTTAGTATTTTCTTAGCTGTAGTTTTATCAGATATCATAGGACCGTTTCTTACAAGGATGTATAGATATCAACCACCAACATATAATCTAGTAGACAAGTGTAAAGCTGGTCCCCTTAGAGAGTCTCTCCTACTGTATTTCTGTCAAATCCTTGCTGAATTAGCGATAGAATTATTTGAGTAACATACATTCCTCATATAGCTCCTCACATGGCGTAAACTCTAATAGCAAGTGTGTTATTTCTTTTGTATAAGCTAGCACCGCTTCTTTGCCTCAACTATTTAGCGACTTGAGGTATAATCTCGAATTCCCTGAAGCAAAATAGTAAGTTGTCTTCACATATTTAAAGGTATAGTCATATTGTCACTTCTCTTCTTCATTTTAAAGTATCTATTAAATTTTACTTTCCCTCACTTGTAAAGTTCTTTCACTTTTGATTCACTTTATCTGGATATTTAAATATCATCAACAGCTCTTTAAATTTGAAATGCTTTAACTGACAGCTTAGCATAAAGAAAAATCTTCACAACTAGACTATTGTACAACATGATCAATAGGGTAGTATTGAAGCTGTCAAGTATTTCATTTTTCTTGTATCCACAATCAATGCCCATGAGAGTCTCGAACTATCAGTCAATAACTCAACTTAAGGATTACATTGGTCAAACTGGCGTCAGAAGACAACACTAAAGCGTTATAAACAAACAAGTCACAATAAAAACTAAGGTGTACCTGTACCAAATCAAAATTCAAACTAAATTCACTTTCAATGAATCAGCTCTGACAAAATAGAATCAAACATAACTGGCCCTTATGGTTTCTGTAATTGTAAATGTTTTGGGGAGTAGACTTTGAATATCTTTCTCCTGTGGAGCTGCTGGTGCCTTTGAATCACATGCCTTTTGGTTAGCAGTTGAGTGTTGTAACAACTGCTCTGCCAACCAAACAACTCTCCCCATCCCCCAAAAAACAAACAAACAAAAAATCCAAACCAAACCACTGTTGTCAAGTTGATTCCAACTCACAGCTACTCTACAGGGAGAGCACCAAGCCACCCTGTTTCCATAGCAATAAATCTCCAAGAACACATATTGTCACATGTATCCACTGAGGGACAACTGGGCCTTTCAAATTGCTGTCCTTGCAGTAAGCAGCTAAGCTCTTTAACCACCAAGATTCCTTGCATTTGACTCAAGTCACACTATTTTCAACTAACTCATCTGAATTTACAGAAACTCAGACATAAATAGTAGGACTACTTGTTCTTCAAATACAATGAATAAAATATTTGGATTAAAGTAAATAATATTAATAAAATAATTCAGGAACTGCACCTTCAGAACACAGATAGCAATTTTTTTGCCCCAAAGAAATAAAACAATAGTCCTCATCTGTTTCTGTATGTTTTTATACAATGGAGTTCTTGTGCACATTTTTATCTCAGGTGTTTTGAGTACATTTGTGCTTATGTGATGGCTTAAGAGAACAATGATTTTGAGGATTTTAGTAATATCTCCCAAAGTTTTAAAAATAAAATTGTCATGTAGATTCTATAATATTTATAATCATAGTTTATTACACTTTACACAGTATAGATTGAACAGTTATGCCTTCTGTAAGTATCTTAAAAGTTAATAGAGTAAAGTATACTACTCTTATAAAATATTTCACATATTAATCTAAAATTAACCTTTATGATAGAAGTTTGGATTTTAATGAACAGAGTTGAAATCTCTTAAATAAATTTAATGAACAATGTCAAAATAATAACATCTGGTTAAACTAATGTATAGGACATGAAATAGTTGCATCTGCTTTTAAAGCATAATTAAGGATTGAAGAGATTCATTAAATACAATTAAGCAAAATTATCTAGAGCAGTCTAACAATTAGAATTATTTTCTAATGAGTGAAAACTCTGTTTTCAAAAAAAAGGTTGATAACATTTAAATATGTGAAGAATGTAGAAGAAAGTTTAATTGCTTAAGTAGATTGGTATAACGTCTCTAAAAGTATTAATAATAATAAAAAAGAACTTTACAAGTTCTTGGGGAAGTCTTAGCATACAGTTAATTTTATACTTTTATTCCAGTAATTGAAAAAAAAATTTTTGAAGATGAGAAAAAATGTGAAGCTGGAATTATAAGGAAGAATTATTATTATATATAATATGCATTTATTTAAAATTTTACAAATATTAGGTGACATTTTAATATTTATAATCCCATACTAATATAAAATACAAGAATATTTTTCATTAATAACACATTACATTGCGAATGAACATTATATATTTTAATCATATTTTGCTAAATAAATAAATTTACTTCTTTGTGTATAATATGTATGAATGTTTGGAGAAGTGTTCAAAGAAGCAATGCACTGAGTTAATTGAGGTATAATTTATAATGGAAAAACAAGAGTAAAAATTCTAAAAAGGAAAAGAAAAATATAATGGATAATACACTAACATATAATTTAGGTATTAAAAAATGTTTTATTGTTTTCCCCCAAAGGGCCACGGGTCAGTGAGGGACAGCGTGCCTCATAGTGGGATCAGCCATAAGGTCCACTCTGTGCATTGGCTCTTCAGAGTGGGGATATTATCCTCCAGGCCTGGTGGGCCAGGCTGTGCTCCACTCTCTCTTCCTCCCCATTCATTTGCTCCCGTGTGCTCTGATCAGACATGTCCCTCTCCCCTAACTGTGGCTTCAGTGCCTTCCTCTAAAGTAAATACGTCTGGGGGGAGGGGCAGTTGTCCATGTAGTTGGTATGGGGCTGAGCCTTCAAGTCCCTCCACTGGCTCCCCATTCCTTGCCAGCACACTGCATTCATCTGGCACTGGCTTTATATCTGGTCCCTCTTTCCCTGTGGAGACACAAACAATACCCTCCCTTTGGGTGAGTCAGTGCCCTATTTCCCCCGCAACACCTCCCTCCTCCCCTTTCCTCCCCACCACCTCCTTTTTAGTTGGCTACCATATGTACCCCTGGATTTGGTCTGGCCCCTGCCATACTACCTGGACCTCACCCCTGGAGTGTTTGTATACAGTAGCTTTTTCCCTGTGGCTCATTTGCATTTTACTTTACTTTACTTTTTTTTTTTTTATAAACTTACCTCAGCGGACTCACGTTGTACTTGTCCTTTTGTGCTTGGCTTACTTCGCTTAGCATAATTTCCTCCAGTTCTTCCCATGCGGTGATATGCTTCGTGCATTCATCACTGCTTTTTAGCGATGCATAGTACTCCATTGTATGTATGCACCATAGTTTTTTAATCCATTCATCTTTTGATGGAAATTTGGGTTGTTTCAACTCCTTGAGATTGTGAACTTTGCCACAATGAACATTGGAGCACAGATGTCTGTCCATGGTTTGTTTCTTGCCTCTTCTGGGTATATGCCCAGTAGGGGGATTGCTGGGTCGTACGGTAGCTCAATTTTCATCTGTTTTAGAAATTGCCAAATCCATTTCCATAGTGGCTGTACATACCTAGAGGTCCACCAGCAGTGCATGAAAGTTCCTATCTCACCACAGGCACTCCAGCACTTGTTGCTGTCTTACTTTATGAATTGTTAAATTGGCATTCCATGATGCACACCTTTCTGACACAATCACTGAAGACAAATTTGTGCATAAACAAATGTGGTGAAGAAAGCTGATGGAGCCCTAGTATCAAAAGATATAGCATCTAGGGTCTTAAAAAAGGCTTGAAGGTAATCAAGTGGCCATCTAGCTCAGAAGCAACAAAACCCACATGGAAGAAGCACTCCATCCTGTGTGACCATGATGTGTCGAAAGTCTCAGGTATCAAGCATCAAAGAATAAAAAACCATATCATTATAAATGAGAGGGAGTTCCGAGTGGAGACCCAAAGCCCATCTGTAGGAAATTGGACACCACCTTACTGAAGGGTCGTGGGGAGGAGACGAGCCAGTTAGATTGCTGGGTAGCAATGATGAAACATACAACTTTCCTCTAGTACTTATTTTTTTTCAGGGCCTCATCTCAAATCTTGGAATAAGAGAGCAAGTTTCTTCAACTGCGAGTTTATGTAGTAACAAGGCATGCAAGCCTTCACCAGGCACACACATTATAGACTGGGCAAAGTGTGAATCTGAGATATCCTGAGTTTCTTAGGAGGGCACTTCATGATAAGTACCGGACATCTAACAGACAAATGATATGGAAAAAAGGGAGTCTGACTGCTCTTGAAGATAGGCATCTTTTAGCTGATTTGGGAGGAGGTAGGCACCTGTAGAAGACAGCTGTAGAAGACAGCCTTACATTAGCATCTGTTCTTTTTTTACATCATTTTATTAGGGGCTCATACAACTCTTATCATAAGACATCCATCCATCCATTGTGTCAAGCACATTTGTACATATGTTGCCATCATCATTCTCAAAACACCTGCTTTTTACTTGATCCCTCAGTATCAACTCCTCACTTTTTCCCCTTCTCCCTGTTTTCCCTTCCCCCTGAACCCTTGACAATTTATAAATTATTACTATTTTGTCATATCTTGCACAATCCGACATCTCCCTCACCCACTTCTCTGATGTCTGTTCCCCAGAGAGGAGATTATATGTAGACCTTGTATTCTGCTCCCCTTTCTCCTTCACCTTACCTCCACCCTCCCGATATTGCCACTCTCACCACTGGTCCTGAGGGGTTCATCTGTCCTGAATTCCCTCTATTTCCAGTTCTATCTGTGCCAATATACATCCTCCAGTCCAACAGGTATGTAAGGTAGACTTGGGATCATCATAGAATTCAAGAACTAGAGAAAAATTGTATATTTCATTGTTGCTACACTCTACCCTGACTGGCTCATCTCCCCCGCCCCCCCCAGCCATTCTTCAAAGGAATGTCCAATTTTCCAGACATAGACTCTGGGTCCCCACTCCACACTGGCCTTCATTCACAATGCAATGCTGTTTTTTGGACTTTGATGCCCGATCCCTGATTCCTTCGATGCCTTGTGATCTCACAGGCTGGTGTGCTTCTTCCATGTGGGCTTTGTTGTTTCTCAGTTAAATGGCCCTTTGTTTATCTTCCAGCCTATAGGACCCCGGATTCTATATATTTTGACAGCCGGGCTCCATCAACTTTCTTCACTGCATTTGCCTATGCACCCGCTTTGTCTTCAGCGTTCATGTTGGGGTAGGCTGGCATGCGTGCTTCTTCCATTTAGGCTTTGTTGTTTCTTAACTAGATGGTTTCCTGTTTATCTTCAAGCCTTTAAGACCCCAGATGCTATCTAATTTGATAGCTGGGCACCATCAGCTTTCTTCACCACTTTGCTTATGCACCCACTTTGTCCTCAGGGATCAAGTCAGGACAGTCTGGTGTGCTTCTTTCATGTGGGTTTTGTTGCTTCTCAGCTAGATGGCTGCTTGTTTATCTTCAGGTCTGTAAGACTTCAGGTGCTATATCTTTTGGTAGCTGGACACCATCAGCTTTCTTCACCACACATCCTTGTGCACCCATTGTCATCAGCGATCATGCCAGGAAGGTGAGCATCTCAGACTGCTGATTATTAGAACACATCTTTTCATTTTTTGCAATGGAGAATCTTTTCTTTTTTTAATCAGTTTATTAGGGGCTCATACAACTCTTGTCACAATCCATACATACATCAATTGTATAAAGCACATTTGTACATTCATCGCCCTCATCATTCTCAAATACTTGCTCTCCACTTAAGCCCCTGGCATCAGGTCCTCATTTTTCCCCGCCCTCTCCACTCCCCTTCCCTCATAAACCCTTGATAATTTATAAATTATTATTTTGTCATATATTACCCTGTCTGACGTCTCCCTCCACCCACTTTTCTGTTGCCCATTCCCCAGGGAGGAAGTCACATGTAGATCCTTTCCAACCCACTCTCCCTCTATGCTCCCAGTATGGCCACTCACACTACTGGTCCTGAAGGGATCATCCACCCTGAATTCCACGTATTTCTAGTTCCTATCTGAACCAATGTACATCCTCTGGTCTAGTCATTCTTGCAATGTAGAATTAGGATCATGATAGTTAGGGGGGGTGGTGGTGGTGGTAGATGGAACTAGAGGAAAGTTGTATTTTTCATTGTTAATGCATCACACCCTGACTGGCTCGTCTCCTCCCTGAGAGCCCTCTTCCAGGGGATCTCCAGCAGCCTACAAATGGGCTTTGGGTCTCCATCCTGCACTCCCCACCCTCATTCACTAAGGTAAGATTTTTTGTTCAGAACACATCTTTTCTTTTTAAAATCATTTTATGTGTGGCTCATATAGCTCTTATCACAATCTATCCATCCATCCATTCATTGTGTCAAACATATTTGAACTTATGTTGCCATCATCATTTTCAGGGACACAGATAAGAACTGGAAACACAGAGAACATGGGACAGCTAAACGCCTCAGGACCAATAATGAGAGTAGCGATACCAGGATGGGAAGGGGAAGGTGGAGGTAGAAAAGGGAAACCAATCACAATGATCTAGATATAACCCCTTCCCAGGGGGATGAACAAAAGTAAAGTGGGTGAAAGTAGACACTGGTCAGTGTATGCCATGATAAAATAATAATTTATAAATTATCAAAGGTTGATGAGGGAGAGATGAAAGTGGAGGGAGGGAAAATGAGCTGAAACTAAGGGCTCAGTTAAGAAGAAAATGTTTCCTCCTTCCACTATCAAGATGCCAATTTTACCTTACATATCTGGCTAGACCAGAGGGTGTACATTGATACAGATAGGAACTGGAAACAGGACAGATGACCCCTTCAGGACCGGTGGTAAGAGTGACGATACCTGGATGGTGGAGGAAAGGTTGGGTAGAAATGGGGAACCAATTATAAGGATCTACATATAACCTCCTCCCTGGGGGATGGACAACAGAAAAGTGGGTGAAGGGAGACATTGGGAAGTGTAAGATATGACAAAATAATAATAATTTATAAATTGTCAAGGGTACATGATGGAGGGAGGAGTGGGGAGGGAGGGGGAAAATAAGCAGCTGATATTAAGGGCTCAAGTAGAAAGCAAATATTTTTAGTATAATAATGGCAACAAATGTACAAATGTGCTTGACACAATAGATGAATGTATGGATTGTGATAAGAATTGTATGAGCCCCCAATAAAATGATTTTTAAAAAAAGTTTGTTTCAAACTGGTATTACTGAAATCTTTTCTTTATCACTTAAAATTGAATTTGGAAAAAAGGTGAGAAATGGTTTCTGAAAATCATCATGTGATTAGTTTATGTTCACACATAATAGAATGCAGTAATTAGCAATAAAAATTAATACGGTTACTAAATTTATTGTCATGAAAATATCCTGATATACTATTAAGTGAAAATCAGTTAAAGACTACCAATTTATATCCACTTGGATGTTGTAAATTTTCTTTAGGTGCCACATGGTAAATACAGACTCATAAGGGCCCGGGGCATAACATAATGCAGCACTGTTACTGCAGCCATTGTGTCAAGTCATCTTGTAAAGGATCTGCCTCTATTTTCCTGACACTTTACCAAGTATTATGAACTTTTCCAGGGACTAATCAATCCTAACAATCTTTCCAAAGCATGTGACAAGACTCCCCATATTCATTTCTAAGAAGGATTCTGAATGTCCTTCTTCAAAGACAGCTTTGTTGGCTCTTCTGGCAGTCCACAGACATTTATATATTCTTCACCAAGCACAATAATTCAAATGCATCAATCATCTCCTCTTTTCCTTATTAATTCTCCAGCTTTTAATTATGTATGAAACAACTGAAAATAAAAGGAATTACGTTAGATGTACCTTTGCCCTCACACTGATATCTGTCTTTAACACTTTAAAAAGTTTTGTGCTGCCTATTATGCATTATAAAAAGTTGTTTGATTCGACAAGAATTCATTAATTGTGAATCCATGTCAAATGAAATCCTTGGCAACTATGAGCATTTCTTCATTTATCATGACACTGTCCCTGGGTCTAGTTTGAGGATTTCCCTTTCCTTTACATTGAGTTGTAATCTATACTGAAGGCTGTGGTCCTCGGTCTTCAACAGTAAGTGCTCACATTTTCTTGGCTATCAGAGAGCAAGCTTGTGCCATCTGCATTTCACAAGTTGATAATGAACCTTCTTGTAATCCTTCTTCTTCATATAATTCAACTTCTCATTCCATTTGTTGAGCTTCAGGATAGAAATTGATAAGTTGAGCAGCTGTAATTAGGGCCTGCGCATCAGTAACTAGAATCTATTTTGGCTAGACAGTGGCCTGAAGACCTGGGGGTAAAATGGGATGAGTGGATATGGAGAAGTGTCACCATTGAAGAGGCAGGGATCTCTAAGAGGGGTCAGGGAGGAGGTAGAGAGTTGTGTACCTCTTATTGGTGACCCCATGGGGGAGGAAAGAGGGGGAAGAAGTCTCAGGGGATAGGCTATTGCCCTAACTGCCTGGGGTGGCCAAATATAGTCTAAATGAGATGCTGTGTGCACGACAGTTGCATTTTGAACTTGAGGATGGCAGAAGTGTTGAAAAATATTTTTGTGAAAAATAGTGAAAGAAAAATATAGTACAGATTAAAAGGGAATTAGGATTATTCAAGATTTTTGTTTTAAAGAAGAGGAAAAAGAAAGAAGAAAAACTAGGGACCTAAATTCTGCCTTGGCAAAGTTGAAGAGGCAGGGCAGAGACCAGTTGGGCAATCAGAAGTAGTGCTTAGAAGTGGTTAATTCTGCTACTTTGGGTCCGAGGACTGGCTGGCATAGGTTTAGGTGCGCTCCACATTATAGGCCATTGGGCTGAGTGGGGCTGTGGGGGAAAAGAGACTGGATATATTATAGTTTGGGAGGGCAAGTGGCCTCACGAGGGCAGAGTTGTGTGGAAGTGGTGACGGTGGGGCTCGTGCCTCTCAAGAGGCAGTGGACACAGAAGGGACCCAGGAGGAGGTAGCAGGGCCAGCACCTTTTATTGGGATGGCTCCGTGGGACATGAGGCACGACCTGTCCGAGAGAGAGGGGCATTGATTTGACTGACCTGGGTGGTCTAAATGAGGTGTGAACTAGCATTTGAGCCTGCTGCTGACTTAAGGGTATTAGAAATGGTAGAAACATATTTTTATTAAAAGGTACGAAAGAATGGATTGGACTGAGTGCAAAGAAATGATAAAAAATAAGCACAAGACAGAGAAGGGCAGGAAAAGGAAAAGAAAAAGAAAAATAGCTGACAGCTAAACTCTGTCCTGGGAGAGTTCAAGAATGTTCAGGGCAGCGGCCACTTGAACAACTGGAACCAGTGCCCAGAACTGAGTGGTTTTTCCCATAGTGTTTGGCCTGCAGGGTTAGGATTTTGTCGAATCTGGGCTGAAGGCAAGGGGTCTACTGGGTCTGCAGTACCAAGAGGCAGAGAGCTTCTCATTTGGGAGGTAGAGTGGGGCTTATTGTAGCTGAAGGAATATGCAGGGTATCCCCTCAAAAAAAGAGAATTTTCTTCAAATCTATGTATTTAATTATTTTTACAAAACAGCCTTCTCACCTTCAAAGTACTCTCCATTATACTTAATACATTGGTCAAATCTGTGATTCCCTTCTTGGAAACGTTTTCAACCTCATCTGTTTGGATGGCTGATGGCACCACCCTTTTTTTTTTTAATTTCTTCACCTCCTCTCCGTTGTCAAATCGCTGTCCTTTCCTGTCTGTCTTCATTTGCAGAAGCTAAAAGATGTCTGCCACAGGTCAGGCCTTTTTTGTTGTTGTTCCACATGGTTGTGCAATCTTTTCAGAACCTTTAAATAGAAAGCTTTATTAACAGTCTCACCTGGTGGAATGAACTCCAAATGCACTGTCCCTCTCACAGCCCCAAAGTAAATGAACATTGACTTGATCTTTGACTTCACTCGACAAGCTTTTTTTGGGGGTGGTGAAGTAATGAAGGTGTCTTCTACTGGCTCTATTAATGTTTTCTTTCAGGGTCATAGGAATGGCACCGTGCCTCATCACACGTAATGGCCTGGGGAAAAAAAGTCTATCTCACAGAGCTGTTCTTTCAGTCAACACACTTTTTCCTGATCAGGCAGAACCTGAGCACAAATTTTGCAGCAACCCATCTCACTCCCAAATCTTTGGTTAAAATTTGATGACCTGAGCTCCTGATTGCCCGGATGACTTCCCCTCTCTGCAATTGTCCCTCATCATTCTTTGAGCTCAAGTGCGTGAAGTTTGCCAACAGTTTCACCCATTCAGGAATCTGACAGATGTACAGATCGACGTTTGTCATTAATCAATATTTCAACTTTTTTGAAAAGGGAAAACCACTAGTATACTTGAGTTTTTCCCATAGTGCTGCCCTTGTAAGCTGTGTTCAACATCACAACAGTTTCCGTGCCAATTTTCCTGAGCAGGAAACAAAATTTCATAGCCACACGCTGTTCTCTTAAATTGGCCATCACAAAAAGAGGTTCAAGTGAAACTCCTTTTAAGGAAGAAATCACTGTGACCAGAGAGGGCCTTCCCAGTAACCGCACTTAGTGCACTAAGTAGGTGTGAGTTGCTCAAAGGTCGGAGTCCTTTGGAATGTGCTAGGGGAAAGGTGAGTGCCTACCTCTTAGAAGGCAAGAGCAGTGGCGCTGGATGACCTGAGGTGGTCTAACTGGGTGCTGTCTGAGGGAGGGAGCCCTGCTTGGGTGGGGTGCTCTGGTCAGCCAGCACTTCTGCCCTGACATCATTTGTTTATGGGAGCCCTCCAAACCCAGGACAAGGGGTGTTTGTTTGCCAGTTGGGGAACCACTTGCCAGCCAAGGAATAAGGAAGTAATCTAGAGGCTACATGTATGTAGTACACCCCTACTGGAAAATGAAGAGACCTCTTAAGTCCTCCTTGACATCAGCTGCCAAGTTTGGTGGGAGGAAGGCTAGGTGTTTCCCCTTTCTTCTTACTGTCTCCTGCTGCCATCATCTCTGAACTTCAGGGCTCAGATTATTTCTCTATTGAGCTGCCCTCTGTGATTGCTCTTGCCCTCTTTTCTTTTACCTGATGTCTTCCTTCTGGCTCATGGAGAGGGCTCACACTCCATGGGATCAGTTGGGCATCTTGAGCCAGAACCCACTTTGCTTATTTGTTTTGTTTTTATCAGCCTATCTATTCCCAATTCTTCATTCCCCACTCCCTCATGATTACATCATCATTCCAAGTGAAATCATGAAGTTAATGAACTCATGGAACTTCATAATATATTTTAATTTCTGGGACTATGAGTCATATTCTACCATTGTTCAGTAGTAGTCATTTCAAACTACTAATTAAATAATAATACATTTTGGCAATTTTGAGCCTTTGAAGCTTGTTTGGATGAGCAGCTATGAATGTATTTATGACTCAGACTCTGGACACTAAGCTCAAATATTTCAGCACATAATAAAGATTAGGAGCCCTAGTGTGTAGTGGGCTATGTGTTGGGCTTCTAATAACAAAGCCAGCATTTCAAAATCCCCAGCCACTCTGGGAGAAAGAGGAAGCTTTCATATCCCATAAAGACTTAGAGTCTCAGAAACCCACAGAGGCAGTTTGATACTACTGTTGCTATGAATACAAATCAGGAGTGTCTGATGGTAAAGAGTTTGGAGGGATTTTTGTTTTGTTTTTAATGAACATTTGCTCCCCGCCCTCGGTATAATAGATATTAATGTGAAGGTTGTACTTTCATACTCTCACAAACAGTCAAGGAGGGCAGACCTAGTGGCTTTCATTCAAAGGAGCCTTAAAACCCTATTGGGCAGTTCTACTCTGAACACATGGCTTACCATGGGTTGGAGTTAACTGTACACCAACTAACAGCAATAGTAATGGTACTAGAAAAACTTTGTTGAGTGATCCCTCTATCTTACATTATCTTTTCTCCTTCTCTGTGACATTGAAACTCCATAGAACACTCCAAGTTCCGCTATGAGTATTCCTAGTGTAGCCATGATACAATGCAGATTCATATAGCTTACTAATGTACTTAAGTGACAGACTCTGGTTTGTGCCATGTTTAATAATCCTCTACTGGTTGCTGATATTTTTGCACATTATACAAATAGAAAGACTCAGCTGCCTTGGATTTGAACTATATCATAATTAATGTCTATACAGCTGACCTCCTTGGAAAATATAAATAGTATCTCCCTCTGAGAAAAAGGACAGGCATTCTTGTATCTTGTTGAACAAGATTCAGTAATTACAAGAACAGAGCTCTTCTTCTGTAATAAAATCCATCATCTGCACAGTTTTTACCTAGTACCTTTTGCATCATCTTTTGTAATTATGACTCAAGGAACTGGCAAAAGAAAATGTACAAATTTGGACTGAGCTATTTCCATGAGTGATGTCTTTTCCTTCACTTCCTAGGGATTTAATGACTTCTGACAGAATCAAAGAGACCTTTAGTAAGTCGATTTGTTGGCTTTTTGGTAGTTTCAAAATATCAGACATTTTACATTTTACAAGATGCTTCCCTGGGGAAGTTCTCTGTCTATATGACAGTTATGAGTCAGAAATGCAGCGTCAACGTGATATTTACTATGTAATTGAGCAATTCTCTCTGTTCACACTCTACAGAAACTCTTGCATATATTTTTTATGATATTTACATAGAGTTGTACAGAACACATCTGTTTGTAATAACTCCAACCTGGAAAATCCAAATGTCCATCAAGAGTTAAATAGAGAAGGAAGCTGTAGATATAATAACATCATATCAATATTCTCTTCTTTAATTTTAGTAATAGTGCATTTTCCATAGAGAAGGTTATAGAGCTACCTAATTCCTTATAACTGCTGAGTAGAATTCCAGAATAAGAGTGTCACATTCTTTTTTAAAAAATCATTTTATTGGTGGTTCATACAATTCTTATCACAATCCATCCATCCATCCATTGTGTCAGGCACGTATGTACATTTGTTGCCATCATCATTCTCAAAATGTTTGCTTTCCACTTGAGCCCTTAATATTGGCTGCTCATTTCGCCCTCCCTCCCCATTCCTTCCTACCTCATGAACCCTTCATAATTCATAAATTATTATTTTGTCATGTTACACTGTCCGACGTCTCCCTCCACCCTCTTCGCTGCTGTCCATCCCCCAGAGAGGAGGCTATACGTAGACTCTTGTAATCAGTTGCCCCTTTCTACCCCACATTCCCTCCACCCTCCAGGCATCACCACTCTCACCACTAGTCCTTAAGGAGTCATCTGTCCTGGATTCCCTGTGTTTCCAGTTGCTATCTGTACCGATGTACATCCTCTGATCTATCCAGATTTGTAAGGTAGAATTGGGACCATGATAGTGGGGGAGGAAGCATTTAAGAATTAGAGGAAAGTTATATGTTGCATCGTTGCTACCCTGCACCCTGAGTGGCTCATCTCTTCCCCACAACCCTTCAGTAAGGGGGTGTCCAGTTGGTTACCAATGGGCCTTGAGTCTCCACTCTGCACTCACCCACATTTACAGTGATATGATTTTTTGTTCCTTGATGCTTGATACCTGATCCCTTTGACAGCTTGTGGTCACACAGGCTGGTGTGTTTCGTCCATGTGGGCTTTGTTGCTTCTGAACTAGATGGCCACTTGTTTATCATCAAGCCTTTAAGACCCCAGACACTGTATCTTTTGATAGCCGGACACCATCAACTTTCTTCAGCACATTTGCTTATGCACATGTTTGTCTTCAATGCTTGTATCAGGAAGGTGGGCACGCACTGATATTATTTTTAGTTCTCTGATGTTTGATAACTAGTCCCTTCTACACCCTGTGTTCAGATAGGCTGGTGTGCTTCTTCCATGTGGGCTTTGATGCTTCTCAGCCAGATGGCCACTTGTTTACCTTCAAGCCTTTAAGATCCCAAACGCTATATCTTTTGATAGCCAGGCACCATTACCTTTCTTCACTACATTTGCTTATGTACACCTTTTTTTCAGCTATCATGTCGGGAAGGTGTGCATCCTGGAATTCCAATTTAATAGAACAACTTGTTCTGCATTGAGTAAGTGCTTGAGTGGAGGCCCGATGTCCATCTGCTGCCTTAATACTAAACCTATAAATATATGCACATATATTTCCCCACACTGTTATATATATTTACATATGTACATTCTAGTCTTTAGATCTTTATAAATACCCTTTGTCACCTGGCTTTTTTTCTATTTCCTTTTCCTTTCCTCTTATTCCACTATCATGCTTATTCTTATATATAAATTATTTTGCACTTGTGGAATTTCTTTACATAATAGTAAATATTTTAGGTGAAAGGGCTTTATAAAAATAGTATATTTTAAGTAATATGTAAAAGACAATACAAGTTTTACCCCTTCCAGTTTTGTACACAAATGCCCATTTTATACACTTTTGCCAAAGATAAATATGAATAACTTATTTTTTCCAGTTTAATGAAAATAACATTATTAAGTAAATTAGATGTAGTTTCCATGTTAACTGACCACTTTTGTTTTTACATCTGTGAATGAGTTAGTCTTATTTTTCCCTCTGTTTTTATTTACCTTTTAAATATTAATTTGTAGGAACACTTTTAATAAATAAAGGTTCTTTTTTTTAACTTAAGAATAAAGGAAACATTTTGTTCCAGTCTATAAGATACTTTTTCATTGTAATACATGGTGATTTTGTTTATTTAAGATAAGGAAGGTATGATTTAAGCAAAATATTCATGTTTTTCTTGGATACTACACAATGAAATCTTCAAACTATACTAACTCTCCATGGTTATTCTTACCAAAAATTGAGTATAATGTACCATAAATAGCATTATTACTCTTTGCAATGTACAATGCACATCTCTCTGAATTATATTTTTCATAAATTACTACTTGAACATCGTTGCCTTTTGTTCAAGAATTTAACAAAGGCACAATTGATGATCAAATTAACCACACTATTTCTCATACAGGCACACTAATCTCATTTAGTTGGCTTTCAACCTCTTTTATCTTATTTGGGTCCACAACCAATGATTATGGGAGCAAAAATCAAGAAATCAAAGCATGCATTGCATTAGGTAAGTCTGTGTGGTAGTTATATAATCTGGTGTCAATTTTTGACAGGAAAGGATGAAGAGTGAAGGGTGGAGTCTAGTCTGTCAATCAGATCATAGCCAATGAGGGTTTTGTGTGGGCATGACCTTTTCCTGAGAATTCTGGGAAATCCTGTTTTCCATCTTGGATGTAGGAGAGATTCTTTCTCTGTGTTCACTCCCTGAGAGACGCGCTACTGACAAGACCTGTAGCATTATGCTCACAAACCCCATGCCCTGGGAACTGGAGAAGCCACATGGAGACTCCTGCCAGAGCTGAGATGCTTACATCACTGCTGGATCCAAAGAATTTATACCCACTGGCCTATGATCGTCCTGTATTTGGCATCATTGCATGTGTTTTGTGGGTGTTAAGATGACTTTATATGTTGATATTGGACATATGGGCTAATATTGGACTCATGGACTGGACTGGGTATGGGATATTGTTCAATATTCAACTGCTCTTGTATATACAGCTCTTTCTTATACACACATGAGTGTCTGTGAATTGTTTCTTTGGTCCACGCCGACTAATACAATCCATTTTAAAAGACCTCTTTAAAATACAGAAGAGCGAGGGTCTCAATTTGATGACTAAGGGCGCCTCATTCAAGCCATGGTATTTTCAATCACTTCACAAGGGTATCAAAATTGAGCAATGTATAAGGAAACTGAAGAAGAATGAACACATTTGAAATATTAAGTTTTTGAAGAACATTGAAAATACCATTTTAAAAGAACAAACAATTCTCTCTGGCAAGAAATACAGCCACAATGCTCCTTAGAATTGGGGACGGTGGGATTTTATCTCATATACTTTGAACTTGTCATCAGGGGAGATATGCCCCTGCAAAAGGACATCCTGCTTAGTAGAATAGAAGGGCAGCAAAGGAAGATGCTCAGTGAGATGGAAAAATATGCTCAGGGAGATGGCAAAATAAAGTAGTTGTAACAATGGGTTCAAACGCAATAATTCTTAGAATTGTGCAGGACAGGGCAGGTTTTCATTCTGATATATATAGTATCACTCTTTGCTGGAATCAACTCAAAGGCATTGAAAAAAAAACACTTTACATAATCCATTGCACTGATTCAATTTCAACTACAAGGGACCCTTTATATGGTGTCCAAGGCCATAAACCTCATTGGAGCATAGTCTCAACTTTCTCCCTCAGAATCATATTATTAGCCTCGTCTCTATTATTTGTAACTGCTTGGCTTTATTATACCATTTTTTCATCTCATCTTTTCTACTAAGCTTCAATTTCTCAAGAAATTGTCTTTCAGTTGTAACAGTCCAAAATTATGTTATCTCCTTATGAGTCATATATATGCATAGTTCAGTAACTTTCCAATTTTGCAACAAATATATTTTTTTTTCTCCAAGTATACTATCCATATTTTCTAACTCTTTTTTAAATTTTGGAAATACTACATGTATCATATCTTTCCATATTTCAATCATGTCTATTGGAATTGTACAATTATTACCACAGTTTCCAAGCAAACTTTTTCTACATGAACTCCTTGTCATCTCCGCTTTACACCACCACCACCACCACCACCCCCACCACTGTACCTCCTACCCCTACCCCTGCACCCCTTATTCTACTTGCTCTCCTCATAGGTTCATCAATCCTGGGCTTCACATACTGAAACATGGAAAGGCAGATAACTCAACTTCAAGAGAGTAACCTCCATTAACACAACACCTCTGAGATACACTATAATATGAGCAAACAAAACCAAACCAGAACAATACAAAGAAAAATGCAGAACATTTTGGAACCCAGATCAGGTTCAGCCTGCATCATATGGAGGAGGATCTACTGACAAAGGTTTAACTGTTCAGGTCAGATTTATGCCTTGGATCCTCTATCCTCCTCTTTCCCAAACACTCTCTTTAGTGACCAGCTTTATCTCATCCCTCAATTTTAGATAGGGGGAGTTCTCTAGGAGCTTAATTCCCATGTTGTTCTTCTAATGGCTCTTGGGCTCCCGATGTCATCCATCACCTTCTGCAGACCGGGTTCTCAGAATTTAGCCTCTAATACTGATCCCTCCTGTGACTTCAAATTATATGGATTCCAATCCTTCCGTGAGTGATCATGGTGTCTTTTTTCCATGTAGACTTAGTTGAAGTCTTTTTAGATGGCAGCTTTTTTGGAGAAAAGACTTTAAGACCCCAGATGCTATTTTATCTGATAGCTGGGCACCATCTACATTCTTCAA
This sequence comes from Tenrec ecaudatus, assembly GCF_050624435.1. NCBI lineage: Eukaryota > Metazoa > Chordata > Mammalia > Afrosoricida > Tenrecidae > Tenrec > Tenrec ecaudatus. The sequence continues at coordinate 92,663,329 of NC_134532.1, read as the reverse complement.
CACATTTTGCTATTGCATTGTATCTTTTGTGTTCCCTTCCTGAAGGTCAGTATTGGGCAGGGCCAGGATGTAAGAACTAATTGTTCTTAACTTGGTACTAGGATTTTCCTCTGAGAAGTGTTAGCTTACAATGTACTTAATTTCACAATTTATACCTAAATATCAGAATATAAGTATGCATGTAAGACCTAGTTCAAATTTTCTTAGTGAGATTTTATTTATACATTTTGGTCTATTTGATGTATAACACAAAATCAAAACCATGATTTCTCCCTACAAAGTCTCCTTTAACTTGATCAATAAATTCATTTGACATCTTGTTTGACCAGTTATCAGATCACAGTATAAATTTATTCTTACCCACCCTCTGTAAATCATAGGCACTTCATAGCATATAAAGTATAAATTGTTGCCACAGTGTAACTTTATATTATAAAATGTTAATAAATAACATTTTAACAGTTTAGTCAAATATGAAATCTGTTTCAATATAGTATCATAAGCTCTCAAATGTCCGTTTTTTAAGTGGGTGACACTGCATAAGATTTTAATGTCATGCAAACAAGGGGCATGCTTTCATCCATTCAGAAACACCAGATTTCTTAAATGAGAAACGAACTCTTGGTGACAGCCATCACCTGAAGGGAACAGTCTTTGACTCTTCTCTCTTGAAAGGTGATTAAGAGGGTGACACCGAATACTGGCTCTATGAACATCTGGAATTCCACAGAGAGTGAGCCAGGTCTGATCATATTTCAGTTCTAAAGGTGGAAAAGAGATATTACAGGTCCTACCACACATATATTACTTCTGACACTTAGTTGTACAGTAATGTTGCACAATTTTGACCACATATACACACCAAGTCTATCATAACATGAAGCCAACATGACATGTATATATACATTTCTTTTCTTGACCAAGAAACATAGCACTTTCTTATTTCTATCCAGTTACCATTCAAATTACTCTAGAAATGTTAAAATAAAGGTAGCAAATGTATGCCTTTCTACCACAGAAATATAAATGTATATACACAGTAATAGGAATGCATACACATTATGTTGCATGTTTATATTCATACATACTTATATATATTTTCATGTCAACATTCATAGCCTCCCTTGTGGAATTAAAACTAACACAAATGAATATTTACAACATAAGTTAAAAATGTGAAAATGTGTATCACAAAATGAGTACTGCTTCCATTAATTAGAAAATATATTTGTTTATATAATAGCTCTATAAGATGTTATGTTCAAAGTTTATGCTTGCTTTCCAAGTTTTGAAAAAATTAAGATTCTACCATTTGGATAAAGTCATCTCCTTCCTTTTGAGAATATTAATTATGGTAATAAATAAATAAATGTGGTCCACTTGTGATAATTGTATACCAAATGAAAATTGAAATGAAATAAAATAAATTAAAATAAACCCAAGGAAAAAGAAATCGTCTCTTGGTTGAGGGAAGAACCCTGCATGTGCTGGGTGGCGGAAGCGTCGCTAATGTTATTACCGCTTTCATTTCTGACATGCGTTTCAAGACCTGGACACAGAGTTTACATTTGGTTATTTATTAGTTTAGGGTTTCTAAATCCTCAAAAATGACAACAAACCAATTTTCATTGAGTCGATTGTGACTCACAGGAAAGAAGAGAACTGCTTCATAAGATTGCCAACTAAGACTGTAATCTTTATGCAATACAGACTGGCATATTCTTCTTCAATGGGAAGACTGGAAGATTTGAACCCATGATGTATAGGTTAGCAGTCAAGCACTCAAACACTGCTCCACAGGGCTCTTTCCTTTGAACCATAGGGTATCCAACATTGGTTGTTATACTTCTATATGGGCTAGGCTTAGGATTTGGAAGATCTCATAGGAATTTGTTCCCCTAAAATTCTGTGCAAATTACAAAACCTCATCTGCCTAAACTTAGTGAAAGAAACTCAATTTCAACACATTCTTCCAACATTCTAAAGCTGAATCTGCTTCTGAGTGAATGTTAAAATTGTAATTCCATGAATTTCTGAGAGATTTGCTCCCTCTACAAAACTGATTGTCTTTGAGTCCTCTACATTTTCGGTGTCGGGGGTTTCTCTCTTCTCTCTCTCTCTCTCTCACAAATATAGAGTCAACCTATTTTATGTTAGTTTTAGCCTATTGCATTAATTTAGTAAACAAGGAAGAGAATGAAATCTGTGAGCTTTGGGAAGGAAAAAAGTAGGATCAAGGTGGATTTTGGAACTGTAGAAATAACTAAAGGCTTTTACCCTGAGTGAAATAGCAGGGTTCTGATCAAAGGAGGCACATAATATGTGCCGGTTATATAATATGCTACCCGTTAAAATATTTATTTTATTGGTCTGTCAAGAGTTAATTAATTATGGTGGAGCAATAACAGACCTGAGAGATTGATTGAGGTTATAACAGTGATACTTTAAAAGGAGCGATGGTGACAGGAACCCGTGTGGTAGAAGTAAAGATAATGTATGTGGTTGGGTTCTGCTTAGATTTTGAAGGGAAATGGTTGTTGTTTTTTTTTAATGTATGGACGTGTGATGAAAATGAAAGAACACTCAGTGGTAATGTTAAGTTTATGTGTTTTTCTGAGTAATAAAAAATGGTAGAGTTGCTAATGGGAATGAAAAAGTACTGAATTTTGGAGTAAGGTCAGCCAGGACTTCAGTTTAGGTCCTGTTGAATGTGAGACAAATTAGACATCAAATGAATGCATTTTTTCCTGTATAGCTTCTGACATATTGATGCTTGAACAATTCAGTGTGCTGTTTGTTTTCTGTGAATTCTAAAACAGACACTGGGAGAGATTTATTCTTAATAAAACTCTTATTCAGGTTTGAGTCTACAGGATTTGTTTGGGGTTTTAAAGCATCTAGTAGGATGATATGAAACAAAATGTATATTAATTGTTGAATGGAAAACAGATCTGCTCTTTGTACTTTCATCTAATTCACAATAAAAAGTTAAAAATCATACACAATACAACAGAACAATATCAATGGAGCTTTACAGATAATAATAAGTGAAACTTCCTCTTTATGAAAGGCTAGAAGATTTTATAACATGAGTGAATACACATGGTAATATTCAAGAAGAAAGATAGATATTTTCTCAGAAAAATTTAATACAACTGTTGTTAAGGGGAGATGGGAGAGAAAATTTGTATGGAGACTTTTCAACTTATAAAGAAGTATAAAGAAAATATTGATGATCTGTAATTTGATTCTCTTAATCCTCTTTATATCCATGTAGCTCATAGCAAATCTTCAGGTACTTCTATATCTATTCCTGTAGTCTGAAGACTACTGACAAGAATGCTTATAAAATTTAGCTCTATTTTCTCTTCCAAACACACTGAATAAGGACTTCCAGAGGTAAGATCTGAGAACTACTTTTAAAATAGTGCCTCATGTAATACTTATAGTAACATTAGAGAAAGTCAATTTCATAAATGCAAATTCACTGATAATATTAAGTGGAGTAAAACAAAAGACCACAATTTGAATACCCCTCTGGCTTTAGGTAGTGTGTAATAATTTCCCACTATGGTTCAGTCCTTTTGATGCTGACTTTTTCATTTTGAATTATTAAATTTATTGAGAACTAACATGATGAATGTTTACAGACTCGTTTAGTGTGACCCTACCTCAAGCATACACCATTAAAAAGAGAAAATCTAATATATGTGAGATATGCTAGGAAATGTGATTTCATTAGTATAATGCCATCTTTTGGAAACTCAACCATCCATAGGGACTGACGCAGCATAGTAATTATATCTACAGAGAACTATGACATAGGCACTCTAATCAGGACCTCAACATTAGCAGAAAATAATGCCAGTTATGTACATTGTAATTAGTTCACATTTGACATATATCTATATATATATTGTTATTATTTATCATATAGTACAAGACTTCTATTTTTAATTATATTGTTTTAATTGAAGGTCTATTTCAACTTAAAATATTTTACTACACAAAGATTTCTAGAACAAGAATGAGTTATGAACATTTTCATTATTAAATATATGACAGTAAAACTTAATCCATTTAATCAGCTTTAATAAACCACAGGTTACTTTTTAATATATTTTCTTATTTTCAGTATATATAAGTTAAGTTAAAATATTAATTAATGATCAGTCTCATAGTTTGAGAAACAGCTTGGGGCCCATACCTGACCTCAAGATCCCCTATGGCCTCCATTCTCGTTCTTTATGTAGTCGGACACTGGCCATTCCTCCCATGGTACTCTAATTCTATGCTGAGTTCAGTGATTCATTTCAATGGCCCCACAGAACTCACAGATAACATGGTCACCACATGCCAGGTTCGGAAAACTTTGAAGATACAGTCATTGTCTAGAGTAACTCCTCTCCTCAGCTAGCAGTCAAGTTCTCTCAGTCCTCAGCTCCTCAACAACTTGCTCCTTTGACCTCTGCTTCCCAAGCCAAGTGGCCAGTCCACTGCTCTGCATCAGAGTCTCACAGAGTGGGTCCTTCTATGTTTCTTCCAGTGCTTTTCTTGCCTTAGACTTTGGTTTCTGGTCTCAAACTCCACCATTTCAGACAGAGATATTGAATGTGCTGTATTTGATATTTATCTTCCAGTGATCTTGGGATTTCTCTCATTTCCTGCTGAGATGTTGCATTCTTATAGCCAATTGGGTGGTTACTAAAACTTGCCAATTCCATCTCTTACTATTACACATATCCTCTTTGCATAATGTCACCTGAATTTTTGTGGGACTTACAGAGTTGCAGATAGAAGAATCATATGTATATATATATACATATATAATTTAATATTTTATTGATTCTTAACCTAATGTCATTAATACAATGTATGAGAGATTATTGGGAAGTATGATTACAGAGAACTACATCCCCTCACCCCATCTCCAACTACTGCCTTCAGTGCAACTTGAGTTGCTGTCTTCAATATCATTGCTTCTCAATCATGGGTACCTACAGAAAAGGTTGAATGTTGACTAAATGTTTTCGGTACAGTGATGTGTCCCCTGGGTCAGTTAGTTCACTTCTATAGATTCCTTTAATGCTGCAAATGGATGCCTGATTGTTTTTCCTTTAGTTCTTCCTGCTTGAGAAATGTCAAACCTGTTCTTTCCTTTGGTTTCTAACCCCAGGTGTTTGCAAGTTTTATTATAAGATGCTATTCTCTTGGGATCCTCTTTGAAATAGACTGTTCAGTTCTTTCACTCATCATGACTTTATCTACTTTAATATCTTCATTATTCACTTTATCTAATTTATTATCTTTATCTAATTTATTTACTTTATGTTCTGTATGCCCAAGAACGACTTTCAGAGGCTCTTCTGAAATCATTTTGAAATTTTTTCCTCCTTGTATAATATTGTTAATATTACCACACAACTTGTCTGAATTTGGACCATTAGTTTTCAAGGTGTTAAATATATTCCTAAGAAATGCCTAAATGTAGGTGGGATATACATAATGTCATGCTTTATTTCTCACAGACTCAGTTTAATTTTCTTCTATTTCAGTTTCAGCTTACATATATATGAGCAATTAATATGCTATTCTTAACTTTGACCCTGGACTTCATCTGATTGATGATATTGAGTTTCTTTTTTTTTCAAAATGTGCCCTAGGCATGAAAGAGCTCTGGCCACAATCCAGGCATCAAGCTAGGATGAACAAAGGACTTCAAGTTGGTCTGTCCCTGACTGATATAAGAGCACCACCACCAATCAGTTGTCTCTTTGCTCATAGCCAGAGGGGATATTGAGTTTCTCAAGAGGTTTTTTCCCCCCACAGGTATAATTTGATTGCTGTGAATATCATATGAACTATTGCAGCATCACGGATTAAATTCAGATTCATAAAGATCCCATAGAACTGAGCAGAACTATTCGGTAGGGTTTTTAAAACTAAATCTTTTTTTTTTAATTGGGAGCTAATACATATCTCATGTCATTACATAGTTCAATCACATCAAGCAGTGTTGTAAAATTGCTACCACAATCAATTTCCAAACATTCTTCTCCTTTCTTGACTCCTTGATATTAGCTCCCTATCACTGCACCTCCCACAACCACCACTGTATCTCCCAGCCCTTGAAACCCTTATTCGACTTGTTGTCCCTATAGGTTCAACAACTCTGGAGTTCATATACTGAAAAACAGAAAAACATATAACACAGATTCAAGAGGGTGACCCTCAATGACATAGCACATCTGAGATAATGCCAATATGAATAAACAAAAACCAAAAATAGAAAATGTTGAAAACCAGATCATGTCTAATGTGCATCAAAGGGGAGATCAACTGACAAAAGTTTTAACTGTTCAAGTCAGTTTTATGTCTTTGATCTTCTGTATTCTTGTCTCCAAGGCACTCTGTTTAGTAACCACTTTTCTCCCATCCCTCATTTGTGGATCTATGTAGCACCCATTGTCATTCATAGCCTTCTGCAAAATGAATTCTCACAATTTAGGTTCTGATACTATTCCCTCCTTCTACTAGATATTGTAATATTTACCATCCTTCAGTGACTGATGTAAGCGTGCTTCTTCCATGTGGACTTAGCTGACATCACACTTAGCTGGCTACTTGTTTGGAGACAAGCGTTTAAGCCCAGATGTTATTTTAGCCAGGCACCATTGAATTCCTTCATCACATTTTGCTGTAACACCCATATCTTCTGTATTTCCTTTCTGAGGTTGAGTATTGAGCAGGGTCATGATGTGAGTAAGAACTAATTTTTCTTAAGTTGGAGGTAGAATTTAGTGCAAGCCTCAAATCCATTCCTGGATCTATATTTGCTTGTTTGTTTTTAATTTATTTTCTGCCTTGGTTTCGCTTTCACAGCCACCTTGTTAATTTATGGTATGTGGTCATATCAATCATGCCTCTGGAGCATAATAACCTTCTATTAATATTGTCTTTGATTAGCACTTAGTACTAATTATTTAAAGCTCTGTTGAGAGAGGGAATAATTGTCAGGGCAAATGGCTCAATAATAATCACTGAGACTGTCAGTAGCAGGTATGAAGGAATAATACATATCTTAATACTGAATATAAGGTATTGATGTAGCAAGGCCATAATTGTCTGCTCACCAACAGTTCAACAGTCTTGGCACAGCTGTCTTCCACTTCCTCAGACACTATGTATAACTGACTTAAGTCCTTGACATCAGCCTCCAAGGTGTCTAGTGTGTCTGAAATATAGTCCAGGTCACCCAATGGATTTCCCACACCTGATTCCACGGATGCAGTTTCTGGCATGATTCAATGTTCCGGTATGCTACAGCACCCAGCCTGGGTCCCCAGGATGCATCCCGATGCCATGGGCATTGTGGCCCATTTGATGCATGTCACCAGTGACACACTCTGATCAGAAGGTCCACAAAACCTTTTCTTTTTTTTTTGCCCCAGTCATTCTTCTCCTCAAATGAAGTTTGATCCTCCCCTTTTTTTCTACTCCACTTTTGATTTAAGAATTTCTTCCACTTGCCATAACTTCTCTACAGTTATAAGCACGTTTTAGAGTCTCTTCTGATAGCCTGACTGATTTTGTCTTTCTTTCCTCTATTTCTAACGAACTTTTGTTTTGTTCATGTATGTTAGACCTTCTGTCACTGGTGTTCAATGCAGCAAATCTATTCTTGAGATGTGCTTACATTTAGGTGGTGTATACTTACACTCATAGTTTGACTCTTGTGGACTCTTTTTAGATTTCTTCAGTTCCAACCTGAACTGACATATGAGCTATTGATGTTCTGTTACCCAATCTTTGTTCCACAGTTTCTGTGTTATCCATCTGGAGAAATCCATGTGCACATCCACTGTTTGTATTGTTGAAAAAAAGTATTTGCTATAAATAAATCATTGGTCTTGCAAAATTCTATCATGTGGATCATGTGATCACCAGCTTTATTTCTATCACTAAGATCATGTTTTCTAACTGTTATCCCATCCTTTTTGTTTCTAAGTTTTGCAATCCAATCACCCAAAATAATCCATACATCTTGATTACATGTTTGATCCATTTCAGAGTGAAGATTTTGGTAAAAATTTAACATTTTGATCTTGGCTTTGTTCTTTTTATTCTTTCTATATAAGATAGACAAGAGAAGGAAGCACAAGGAGAAAGTAACAGGACCAAGGGTTCCTGGAGGAATTAGGGGAAGAGGAGGCGGGGGAAGGGAGCAGTGAGCAAATCATATCCTAGAGAAGGGAACAACTAGGGATCTAAACTCCACGACGAGGTGGGTGTAGAATTCCTATTGATATTGGAACAGCTGTAATCTAGCACAGGGATATTATTGAGAGGCATATGAGAGGTGAGTATGCTAGTGGGGCAGGAGGAAAGTAAAAGGAAATAGAGGAAAGAACTAGGAAGCAAAACTACTTATAGAGGTCCAAACATAGGTATGCACATAGGTAAATATATAAATGCAGCAAACTGGTGTACTTGTCTATGTGCATATATTTATATGGCAATACATGGAGGTATTGGATGGACTTTGCTCCTCTATTTAAATTTTCCTCAACATAAAAGCACAGTTCTAATAATGTAGCACTGGGAAATGCCCACTTTACCAACATGATCACCAAAGACAAACTGGGTCCATTGACAAATGTGATGAAGAAAGCTGATGGTACCTGGCTGTTGAAAGATATCTCATCTGGGGTCTTAACAGCTAGAAAGCAAACAACTGGCCATTTAGCAGGAAATCAACAAAGCCCACATGGAAGAAATACATCAGCCTGTATGATCATGAGAAGTTGATGAGAACAGGCATCAGAAATCCATAAATAAACCTTATTGAGGTGAAAAAGAGGTTTCAGAGTAGAGACCCAGAGCCCATCTATGGACAATTGGATATTCCTTCACAGAGAGGCTGCATGGGAGAGAGCATATATCCAGGTGGCAGTTTAGCCCTAGTGAAACACACACTTCTTTATTTTTTTTCCTCCCACAACTGTCATGACTTCGGTCCTACTTCGCAAATTCTGCTAGATCCATGTACATGCATCAGTACAGACAAGACCTTTCAACATATGGAATTCAGGATAGACAAAACCCTCAGAAACAGAAACAGTAATGGGAGTAATGATTCCAAAAGGATAGGGGAAGGGAAAGGGGAAAATATAACAATGATGGTGAATAACCCTCTAGAGAGGGACAAACACCAGGAGAGTAGGTATAGGGTTAGGATGGGCAGGGTGAGATGTATATATAATAATAAAAATACATAATATATTAAGGGTTCAAGAGGTTGCTAAAATGGGTAAGGGAATGTGTAAACATTAGCTAATAACAAAGGGTTCAAGAAGAAAGATGATGTTTTGAAATTGTTAATACCAACATTTATACGTGTCTGTTTGATGAAATGGATGTACGTATTGTTACAATCTATATAGAGCCCCAACTAAAATGATATATTAAAATAATAATAAAATATTTAAAAATGTTAAAACATTAATTTCTGCTTTTTTACCTTTAATGGTTGTTGCATAAATTGGAATAATATTTATATTGATTGGATTTCCATGACTGGGGATAGAGATCCCAAGAGAGATCTGAGACTGCCCCTTTTGACAACGAATGTGACGCCATTCCTCTTGAGTCTGTTGCTCTGGCAGCGTAGTTAGCCATCTGACTTCGGCTCACAGGGGCCTACAATTTCCACTTGTAGGAGTTTTTCTTTTCTTTACGTAGTCAAATTTTCCTACCTCCAGAGGCCAGATATTCCAAGTTACAATTATTACTTGATTATTGCAGCTGTTTCTTGTCATTTTGAGTCATATCCCATCAACAAATTAGCATCTCAAAGGCCTTACTCCACATCTGCTCATTCTGATTTTCTCTGCCTTGAGAAAGCATTCTGGTTTCCTCTACTCTTTCTGAGTCATATTTTGAGTGTCTTCCAACCTGAATGGTTCATCTTCTGGCAGCATCTGACCGTGTTACTAATTGTAACTGCTCAACTGAGCCTTTCCTTTGTGCTTCAGGCCCATCCTGAACCCGTAGAGGCTTTCCACTCTCCTCCTGGGTGAACACCTATCTCTTCCTTGCACCACACACTAACACCGGCAAGACTTAGCCTCCAAACAGAAAAACGCCAGAAGCTCTTCCTTTTATGTTATTTTCCCCTCTAGTCTTTCTCTTCCCCGCTCATTTTCTTCAAAATAAAAGATTGTACTAATCTTATAATATTTTTTCACCTAGTATCATCTCATCTTTCTACTTTTCCAACGAAGAAAATAAATTATTTATTTTTTAAAATCCTCAAATTACTACTACCTCATCTCACTTTTTTCACTTTCCTCTATTACTTTCCCTTCAGTTGCTTTTATTTTTCCCCTATATCTTATTACACTCATCTGCTCTCTCTACCCTTCTAAAGTATGTATTATTCCTCTACTGCACCATTTATCCTCCCTTCTGCTACCCATAATGCATCACTTCACCAGGAAAGGCATACCTCTATTTCCTAACTGAGTTTTGGAGAAGCAAAAAGAATGGAAGATTATGTTTGGGTTGATTCAAGACCCACAGCTCACTAAAGAACAGGCATGAACTATAATACTAGATTTAAACACACGGAAAGTTACCACTGAGGGGACAGCAAGCTTGGTGGACTAGAAAAAAATGCTGTGTGACTTGTGTGCCCTGAGAAGGATAACTTCCCCTTTTCTTCTTAAGTACTCACTGGGACAGCCCAGAAAAAGTCATTAATGTGTTTTTTGTGGAAACACTTTTATAAATGCTTTATGATGATTGAGATATTCATTAGGTCATGGCATTACATAGTAATCAAGGAAGGACCTTCTATGACATGGCATTCATGTAAGCTTACAAATGCAAAAAAAGGGGGGGGAAGCAACAGTGAAAGAGTGTCACATTTGTTTTATTGATGCAAGAAACATAAGATTTATTGATAGTAGAATAAGAAGGGTCAACTGGGAAAGATCTTATCACAGTGGAAAAGAGACTTTTAGAAAGTTATTAAGAAATGGGATGGATATAGTGGATCCGGGGTTTAAGCAAGGTTCTAGTACAGGTCTACAGGAAGTTGGATTGGAAATTTCTGATGGTCCTTCAATGATAAGATGGCCTAAGCAAGTTTACTCTATTCACCCCCGCTGGGAGGCATTCATGATGGGACTGTCTATCTGCGACCTTGTGAGTAGACGAAGATAAGAATTGAGAATGGCAGGGTTTCTGATAGAACCCCCATCGGGGGTCAGATGTAGACTTGTGGATAAAATGGCCTGGAGGTGGAGAAGAGACTTTTTGAGGATCATGGATGCAGGAGCCTAATGTACTGCAACCTTAAAACCTGCCAATAAAATATTGAATGATCCTAAAGTTAGGCTTAAATAAGCCATAGTGGTTTCTTTAACAAGTGGTTTTTCATTGGGTTGCTAAACACAAAATTCTGACAAGGTTAGTAATTCTATACCACCAGCTGTTCTATAGGGGAAAGACAAGGCATTCTACTCTCAAAGAATAATAGTGTCAGAAACCTACAAGGACAGTTCTACCATATCCATGTCCCTTCACAGGGTCGCCCGATTCATAACAGTAACAAAATTACAGTGATGAAGCAGCAACAAAAATAATTTTATGGTTGGGAGGTCACCACAAAATGGGGAATTGTATTGAATGGTTGTGGCATTTGGAAAGTTGAGAACCACTCTTCTATAAGGTTGTTATGAGTTGCAATTGACTCAATGGTCGTGAGTTTGGAAAATTTAATAGGATCTTGTATGAAGTACTTGCCTTTCCCTTACCTGAGTATATTATTGGTGTGTATATTATGCATAATTGAAGAAACACTCTCTGATATAAAATTGAAGGTGTGTAAGTCTGTCCTTAGATCAGTATTGATTTGACATGCTAAATGGGAACCATTACAATTTCCTGAACCCATCCAGATTGTCCATCTGAATAGTATATGATGGACAAAAAAAGAATATTTCTTTGATTAAGAACTTGCTACAGGCTGGAGAATTGGTGCACCCCCCCCCATTGTTGTATAACTCTCTTGTATAGCCTCCGACAAAGGCACATGGTTCATGGCTATTGAAAGTAGATTATTGAACTTAAATAATGCAGTCCCATCTGTCACTTCACTGGTTCTAGAAATGGTATTGACATTGCATAAAATTCAGAAGGCTGAAAGAGACTGGTACTTTGTGAATGATTTTCAAATGTCTTTGTCTCCCTCCCAAGCTCAGAAGAGGTAGCCACGATTTGTTTTCATGTGGGAGAGATCACGGTATACTTTGTCCACATTGGTTGAGGGTTATTTTATGTTTTCAGCCTGCATCATAATTTGGTTCCCAGAGACTTAGACTTGGTGTAGATGGCAAGTGTAGTGATACATTATATTTGTGATATTACATTAATATAAAACACAAAACAACTAGCTAGGGCAAATTTGAAAACAGTGGTGACTCCCGTGACCAATCGAGGCTGGTTTACAAATCCAGAAAAATTCAGGTCTGTCCCCAAACTAGGAAATCCTTGGGATTAACTTGGGTCCCGCTCTACATTTCTATGGCAGTAGCCACTTGTGACATTCTTCAGGCAGCCAAGGACAAGTTATAGTCACTACCTATGCCCAAGACTAAACAGGAGGTCCAGCATTTGGTTGGTCTATTTGGATTTTGCTGAACTCATTCATATTACATACTTCAGGATATTTCTAGAACCTATAAGAAAGATCTTACAGATCTTAAAAGAAAACTGCTTTTGAATGGGGGTCTGAGACACAGCACACTCTGCCTGAGTTAAAGACAGCAGGCTCAGTCTCTTTCTTTTAGCTCTTAGGATCTACATCCAGACCTGAGTTTGGCATCCTCTTTGCCGCATGTGCTTATGCAGACTGGAGCCTTTGTCAAAAATATGAGAACACTTCCCTAAATATTATGGTTGGGATTCTGGACTAGGAAGTTTCCAGAAGCTTCACATCATCTGAAAGACAATTATTTCCCCGCTACTGTGCATTCATCGATATTGCCTCAATGAGAGAAGGACATAAAATCATCATGAGAACTCAGATATTCATAATGTCTTGAGTGATGTCAGAGAAACACTCAAATAAGAAGGAAGTGCTCAAAATAATTTCATAATAAAATGGAAACTGTTCATGTGAGAATGAGCTGCCATAGAAATGCAGACTGGCCCCACTGCACCCCTTTTCAGTGTAGGTCCTATGCTAGAACCAGCTGAGAAGCGGCCAGAGCCTATAGTCACATAGAAATACCCTGTGAACAACGTTCTATTGATCAGCAGAATGTTGCTTTGTTTAGCATGGCAGTCCCATGTCATGTGGACAACGGTCTGATGCAAAAGCTAGTGCATTAAGATCATCAAATGCAAAGATTGTAAGCAAAGAAGGTGAGAACAGGTCAGCTCAATGCATTGAACAACATGCCGTTTTCCTAGCTATGATGGAAGAATTGGACATGGTGAGAGTCCATGTGTTTGGATTTTTACTGATTTGGGAGCAGTGGCCAGTGGCCTGGTTATATCGTCAAGAAAATGGGCAATGGGAAACTGGACAATTAAAGTAACACCTGTGTGGGGCAAAGACCTATGGAAAACACTAATTAATTTGAGTAGGGCATGTTGAGGCCTATCAGAAGAATGGTGTTCTGGATCAGAATGTGACTGGAGCCAGCAAGTGGACATGTTGGAATGCTCCCTTGAGCTATTGGTCTTGCTATCAGCAATCAGAACTGACACAGCCTCTCAACCTGATGTCCTTTCCCAAAGTGTAAAAATATCAGTATCAATAAATGACAAATGGAAGGAAGGAGAAATAATCATTGAAGGTAAAATAATAATTATGCAGAAGAAAAAAATCTATGCTTATTTCTCAAGAGAGACTCAGAGCAAGGGGAAAGCCTTCTCTCAGTTCAAATATGGAATGGGTTAATGGCTAGAAGAGAGGAGGCGGCCTGTGTTCTAGTCAGTGGCAGAACCCAGGGAGATGAGGGAATATACTCAAGGGAGGAACGGAGGAAAAATGGAGTAGAATAACTTCTTGGAAGAGTTGGACATTTGGGATATCTTTAATCTCCAACTCTTTGCAACTAGTCTGGTATTAATTCTTACAAAAGAAATTAGTGCCACGACACCTGCCAAAATAAAGAACACGTCTATATTGGAAGAAGCACAGCTGGAATACTCCTTAGAAGCAAGGATGTCCAGATTCTGTCTTGCATACTTTGGACATGTTGTCATAAGGGAGCAATTCCTGGGAAAAGGCATCAGGTTTGCTGAGTGAAAAAGAGAACGACCTTCACTGGAATGAATTGGCATCATTTCTACAGCAAGGAGCTCAAACAGAGCAGCAGTTGGAGGATGGCAGAGAACCGAGCCATGTTTCTCCTGTGGGAAACTCCTCCACAGACCCTACCTACAGCAACTGCAGCTGCAACCAAGTACTCTCTGCCTGAGCTCCCATCCCTTAATCCACCTACACACACACGTGCTTTGTATGTCCGCTTACCCTGAGTATGAATGTCCATTGAAATTTGCTATTTTTCTCAATTACCTTATAAAAATGAAGGTTTCCCCCCCAACTTTTTAGATAATTCAAGTTATAAAATTAAAGGTAAGCACAACTTAAAACCTCCACTGGATGTCAGTGTGCCATGCACTTGTGATTTTTATGCTGGTATGTTGGGGAAAATATGGAAGCACTTGGTCAAACACCAGCTGTGTCACCATAATGGACAGATTTTAGTGGAGATTCTAGGCTAAGACAAAGTAAACCTAAAAGCCTGGCAGGCTACTTCTAAAACTCTATTAATCACAACAGATGTGATCTGATATCATTCTAAAAGATGAACCCTATAAATTGGAAGGCACTGCACAATAGCTACAACAGGGAAAGCCAAACAATCATTATGAAAATGGGATAGGATAAAGCAGGACTTCATTTTAGTTCAGCATGAGTCAGAGTCTACTTGAGGACAGTTAACAAAAACAACTTGGAAACAAAAAGTGGGAAACTTATAGATGATACGAAGGTTTCAATAGAAAGCTGGACTACGAAACCTTAGCAATTATCTCATTCAATTTTTATAGAAACAGTTTCATCTGCCCTAGCCATGAACTGAGTGGGACATTAACGTGAAATATTCATCTGCACTACAGACAGATGGCTCCACCGTAAAGAATGGGCCCGTGCGTAAGACATGCATTTATTGTATTATTAAAAGTAATCGGACTGTGAGAGGTGAACATGTTTTAATGCCTCACACATTCTAAAATGTTCATTGGTTTAATTATAGCACTTCATGTAGATTACAGTTAGTAGAGAGCCTTAAATTAATAGAATAAGAACCCTACCCAAGTGCCTAGTTTTACATTGTAAACCATTTAGCAGTTATGCTAGAGGCCATTTAAAGGCAGGTTTAAATGGCCCATGGCTGGCATCCAAGATAAATGAATTAAAATGTGGCTATTAGAGAAAGTTAAGAGTTAAAAACAATTTTAATGAAAAGCAGTGACAACCTCTACTCCACTGAGTCTTTCACTTTAGCAAATTTGAATGTCACAACTTCTTGTTAGCATTAGGAATATATGAATCTAACAATTCCAAAGGTCATTTAATTCACATTTTCCATCCTTTTACATTTTTATGGTCTTGAAAAATCATAATACAATCGTAATATGATTGAAAGTGCAAAATGAACCAGCTTATCTTTTCTTTTACTTTCCCCCTTTCTCTGACATATCTGTTTCTGACAAATAAATGATGGTAGTGTTCAGTTATCTTGACTTAGAAGCACTTGTTGAAAAAGAAATGTATGTGCCGAGTCAGTAGTAACACAAAGTATTGTAGATTTAGATGGTTTTGCTTTGTGCTGTATGAGAAAATGTATCTGTAAACCTGGCTATATTGCTTTCATGCCACAACCTGTGCTGACAGAGCTTCTGCAAAATACTTTAATTTAGCACTTTTAATCACTCTTATGTCCCAGGAAATGTGTTTCAAATGTGGTTCATCACCCTCCAAATCTCAACTCACTCTCGTCAAACTGAGTTTGACTCAGTGACCCTGTTTTGCAGGATGTTGGAGAACGGCTTCTGAGACTACAGTAGAAAGTCTAATCTTTCCCCTGAGGAGTGCTAGGTTAGCAGTCGAAAGCATCACCACTACATCTGCAGGGCTTCCTGGCTCATAACTAGTGTCCAATTATATTAAAACATCAAAAAGTAATCTAATTTAGTATCCTCAGAATCCATGCTCTATTGAGGAATGTGTCTCTGAAAAACCTAGATCACCTTTATCATTTCAATAATTCAAGTTTGCATCTTTATAATAGCTAGATATTTTTTTCTTAAATAATCCAGTCATATTGTTTCACCGTGATATTCACTAAATTTACAACTATTGCAAACTCTTATTTATTAGAGAAGATTGTCCTAAAATTATGCTGAATGAAATATTTTGAGATTTTACTTATAGTTATCAGTAATAATATATAAGGATGCGATCTTTAATAATTAGAAGTAAGTAACATTAAATGTTAAAACAAACTTAATGTTAAGACCTGTGTATATTTAGTCATTATTACATCAATTGTTTAATAGTCATTCCTTAAGTCTTTGTTGTTATCAAGTCACCAAAAATTATGGTTGTTTAACAGACACATTTGAAAATTAATATCTTAATAAAATACTTCTCACTTTTTCATATACAACTGGGATGGAAAATCTTTCTTTAAGAACAGATGAATGACCTCATTTAAATTCTTACCCCAATTTTTTTAACTCTGCATTTTTTCATTAGATCCAGATGTTACAGTATTAACTGCCTATAGTCATTAACACTAATAATACACGAGTCAACATTTTTACTAGCTAGCCAAGGTTTTTTCTGTCACATTTATTTAAAATGATGAAAGATACAGAGAATGAAGGCAAGAATCAGACTTAGTTATTTCAAATACCAGTCTGAATTATTTATTCTATTGGGAAAGTAGCAAGCTATGCACTCTTCTTTCAAACTTCCATGATTGACAAACATGTTTTAATTTCCTTTTAAATTTGGCCTTTTTTATTTTTGATATGTTTTCTGTGTGTGAAATCCAGGATAAGTAAATCTATAGAGATCATAACTGGATTAATGGTTTCTTGCAATTATGGCTGGGAGGCTGGTAGGAATTGGGGAGCTAATAGCAATGAGTATAAGAATGAAGAAAATGTTCTAAAATTGATTATAGTATGATGGTACAACTTTAAAAATATGGCTAAACTATTTAATTGTATGATATGTGAATTATATGTCAGTAAAATGTTAATAAGTGTAAAAGAACAAAGACTACCGAAACCATGACATTGTCAATTGCCCCATATCCATGCGAAAACTGCACGATGAATAAGGAAGACCAGACAAGAATTGCTGAATTTGAATGATGGTGTTTTTGAAGACTGTTGAAAGTACTGTGGTTGCCAGAAAAAGAAACAAAGCCAAGAGAAAGCTCCTTGGAAGAAAGTGGGGGTGGCCATTTCTCATAGTTTGGCCACGTTGCAGCAGAACCCCGGTTTTGACTGCACCAGTACTCGACATAATTGGATTTCAACCAAAATGTCACTAAATTATATTATTTACCTCTCAACTTATATTATTTAGCTTTGAAATTTCTCTGTAATGTTTTGTATAAGAAGGCAAAGTTAGGGCAAAAACTTGATGGTCAAGAATGGATTAATCGGTTTTCAGTTATTCTTATTGGAAACATTGATTCGGAACTCAACTGCACTGCATCTTGATGCTTCTTCTTGCAAGGACAAGTGTCAAGGGGCAGGTTTCTACTGCATTAGGAGAGACCAGTCCCCAGAAAAGGACATCATGTTTGGTGAAGTTAAAGATCAGCGATAATATGAGCCTCGAGGCATCACCCTTATGTGTGTATTATAAGTTCTAGCTCTGTGCTCCCCCTGCAGAGTGGGTTCAGCATTGGCCTGCTAACTACAACCAACCCCTCCTCAAAAGAAAGATGACGCTTTCTACTCCAATAATGATTTACTGACTCAGAAACCTACCCTGTCCTATTGGGTCACTATGAGTTGGCATCTTCGTGAATTTTATCTTGCGACAGCTGTAGTGATGCTTACTGTCCCAACTTCCACTAACCTCCTAACTTCTTTAATAAACACTCATAATTGTGAAAACAACAACATATATTTTTACCTATGTATGCAATTAAGCAGTATGATAGCAAACACTATAATTTATTACTCAGTTATACATTACAATGTAATGGAAAAGTTTGTTCAGAAATTAAATACTGTCTATACTCATGTATAAGTCGAGTTTTCAACACATTTTTAATGCACTTTTTTGTGGTAAAATTAGGTGCCTTGGCTGATATTTGGGTCAGCTTATATTCAAGTATATACGGTAAATGGATATCTAAAGGATATTCAAATCCTTAGTGGAATAAAATCTATTGTTTTTAAGTCCAGTTTTCTATGAACATTTTGTAGTCTACTTTTATTTTCATATGTGTGCTCATAATAGGGACAGGGTGTAAACTTTTTGGAGAACTGTGGTTACTCTTCTTCACATTACTATATCTATTTAGATATATTAATGGCAATAGTACTACAGTATAACATATAAGTAATGTACACATTAAGGCATTACTTATGCTTTAAAAAAAGACAGCCACATGCATTCAATCTATATGTTGAGCAACTCATCAGAGAATCTGGATTATATGAAGAAGAATGTGGTATCAGGATTAGAAGAAGGCTTGTTAGCTACCTGTGATGTACTGATGACACAACTTTGCTTGCTGGAAGTGAACTGGATGTGAGGCATGTGCTGATGAAGATCAAGAATTTCAGTCTTCAGTATGGAAATGACTCAATGCCAACAAGACCCAAATCCTCACAAGTGGACCAATAGGTCATATCATCATAATTAAAGGAAAGGTTGAGATTGAACAAATATGGCGAGATGATACAACCCGGACACACACCTTAATTTTAAAACACCAAGATTCCTTTGTAGTGTGCACACAACTGCCTCTTGATCCAAGTACAGGTTCAGGAACACAATGAAGTGCTCCAGAATTCCCAGTCTTCTCATGGGGATACACAGTTTTTTATGAGTCACACAGTTGAGTGCATTGGCATAATTAAAAAAAAGTACAAGTAAATACCTTTTTGGTATTATCCACTTGGAGCCAAGATCTATCTGGCATCAGCAATGGTATGCTCTTTCCATGTCTTTTGTATCCAGCCTGGATCTCTCGTAGCTCCCTGTTGATGTACTTTTGCAACTGTTGTTGAATGACCTTCAACAAAATTTTACTTGCATATGATTTCAATGGTATTTTTCTATTGCTTGAGCATTGTGTTGCTTTACCTGTCTTTCACTTGGGTAAAAGGAAAGATCTCTTCCCATCAGTTGGTCAAGTAGCTGTCTTCCACATTTCCTGACATAGACAAGTGAGTGCTTCACTTTCTGAAAAGGTATTGGAATTCCCTTTCAATGGGTATTCCAACAATTCTTGGAGTCTTCTTTTGGGCTATTGCTTTTAGTGCAAGTTGAACATTTTTTTCAGCACCGTTAACTCCTGCTTATATGTTACCGACTGAAATGATGAACTCTCTAATTCAGCGATCCTCAACCTGTGGGTTGCTACCCCTTTGGGGGTTAAACGATTCTTTCACAGGGCTTGCCTGACTCATAACAGTAGCAAAATTACAGTTATGAAGTAGCAATGAAAATAGTTTTATGATTGGGGGGGTCACCACAACATGAGGAACTGTATTAAAGGGTCATGGCATTAGGAAGGTTGAGAACCGCTGGTCTAATTGTGCATTTGGTACAGTGACTGTGTATTCTTTCCATCTTCTTTTGATGTTATCTGCATCATTCAAAATTTTAGCCATAGAATCAAGATTGTAACTCAAACCTTGATTGTTTAAGTTCTTTTAGTTTAAGATATGCTGAGCATCTTCTTCCTTTTTGGCTTTCTAGCTCTATGTCTTTTCATGTTTCATTATAATATTTTACTTTGTCTCCCTGAACTTTGAAATTTTCCAGTCAGCTTTGTAACTTTATTCTTTCTTCCATGTGCATTAATTATTCTATGGTTAAGAGCAAGCTTCAGAGTCTCTTCTGACAACCATTTTTTTCTTATGCTGCAACATAAGGATGGGATTTAAATATAATAATACAAATTATATAATTTCTCACAGTTATAGAGGTTATAAATAAATTAAGATTCTTAGGCATGGTTTTTTTGTTTTGGTTTTGTGAGTATATAAAGTTGGATTTTCTAGAGAACCAAAACCAGAACACTTATTTTTATATACAAAAAAGAAGTTTTACATGGAAGGTCATTTATATGAAGATTGGGTCTCACAGAACTGCAGAGAGGCTAACCAGTCTGGCTTAGGTCTTTGGATAACATGCTGCACTCAAGGATCTTCCCCTCTCACAGTTTCTAGTAGAAATGCCAAGGAGCAGGAAGCAGAAGGACAACGCAGAAGGGCAAGGTTGAGCAATAATGGTAACTTCACAGGCCGCAGCTGTGGTGATAGTTTTAACAGCAGGTGTGGCTGAAGCTTAGACAGTGGCTGTAGCCATGCATGAGGTGGTAACTAATAGAAATTTCACATCAGCAAGAAAAAAGAAAGTGAGAGAACGCCACTTTGGGCACTCACTTAGGCATCATCGCGCTCTGACCTGATTCATATGTTGGACTTCCCTAGAGTTTCTTACAGGTGCATCAAATTGATGGGAAACCCTAACCATCACCGTGGATCTTGCTCCTAGTTTTTGGTGAGGGTTCAACACTTGGTGAAGTTCTTTGGCTTTTACATGATCTCCACTTGATGACTACCTTCCCTTTGCATACTTTCTCTGTGTCTACTTTTCTCTTTTTAATGACACCACTCCTAATTTAGTAAGTTTAAGACCTAAATATCCTGATGTGATCTTGGTAAAATAAAACAAAAAACAGCTCCCCCTACAGAAAATTCCTATTTCTTATCAGACTCAAATTTATAAGAACAGAAGTTAAGATTTTAATATTATTGTTCTATACTAGCACCTAATCATGATATCAGCTTTTTGGAACATTTGCTCTGATTTCCCTAATATCAATTTGATCTTTCAACACGAATTAACCCTTTTTTGTTTGAAAATTATAAAATCAACACATCACAATGGATAACAAAAGTATATTTTGATAATCACTAGTTTTTAATAAACATTTTTGATAATCATAAATTATCAAATTATTGCAATCTATTTTCTTATTCTTTAAGGCAAATACATGATCACTAGAGATCTGCAACGCTTTTATTTTGTATTTTGACAGAAACTGATAAAAACACCAAAAGATGAGGGGAATCCGCAGTCAAGCATGTTAACTCAAGGAATTGTTTCTCATTGTCATATGTATGTTCTTGGAAAGGTAAAAGAATGGGAACATTTCTTTGTTTAGGTGCCACTGTCAATTTTAATTCTAACTCCTCTGACTTGAAGCACAACAAAATATCGGCTGGTACGAGGCCGTTCTCATAAACATGGTGTTGTTAGGAACCACTCATTGTTGGAAACCCCGGATCAATTACTCTTGCCTTCGAATGGGCTTTCATTATATGTGGAGAAAAGGAAGGTGAAGTAATTTAATACCTAATTTTTGCATGGACAACAAAAAAATTAAATAATCCCTAAAATATTCAAGATTTTGCTGATGCCAGGGTAATCTACATGGTAACTATAGAATAATTGAGAGTTTCCTTATATGAAAGGTTCCTGGGGGTGTAGACAATTAATGATTTCGCTGCTAACCAAACGTTTAATATTTAGAGTCCACAAAGGAATGTCTAGTCTATAAAAAAATGAATATATATATGTATATATATAAGATTTTCAAAGGCTTATAGAATATATGTGTTATATAAATATATATTTATATAGAGAGAATATATATATATTCTACAAGCCTTTGAAAATCTTATAGAGCTTACTTCTATTTTTGCATATCTGAAATCACCATAAATTGGAATTGGCTCTGTCAAGGTCTTTTTTCTTTTTAAATACCATTGAAATATTTTAAAACCATAAAATATTGAGTTTCATTTTCCTTAGTATATTTCTAAGAGTACAAAATTATTGGTCCAAAGTAAATATATATTTACTGAATAAATTGTTGGACATTGACTGTAATTGTAAATAGTATTGATAAAATTAAAACTTCTGTTGAATGGAACAATACCCAGTCACGTGAGCTTCCTTCAATTGTACATAGGGTGACAATGTCACGTCAGACCAGACTTGACAGCATATGAAAACAACAGCACATATATTCACCAATAGTGCTCAGGGGTATCAATAACAGCTATAGTCATAGTTGCTCCAGTCTGAAAATAGTCAAAATTCCCATCAAGTTGAGAAGGCTAGGCAAACTGCTATATGTTTATATATGGACTAAGTGCTGAGCAATAAAAAAGAGCAACTATCAGTATGTAAATCTGATTTAAAAACCTCAAAATATTAATGTGATAAATTTACTGGGAAGAGGAATAAGACATTTTTCTTAGATGATAGAACTATTTTATATTTTCATAAGTATCTGAGTTACCAGAGGAAGGCATCTTATTTTAGTTTAAACTATTTTTGTGTCTTTGTTAAATGTTCTTTTTTGTTAACTTTTTAATCCTTCTACTGAGAACTCTATCATAACATTTTACATAGTTCATCTAGTGTAATATCTTTTTTCTTAGTTTTTAAACATGTTTTTATTTTTGATTTTGATAATTTGATCATGATATCCCTTAGTGTATATCTTTTGAGGTATATTTTGTTATACAAGAGGGTACCCCCCAAACCCGGAATTGCCCTGGGATGAGAGGAGCTTTCATAGTATGCATTTTTCTCGTTAGGTGAAGCATCAACAACATGCTCCCTGAGTTAGTGCACCCAGTGGTGTCACCTTGGAAAATTCTCTTTGGTCACAGTGAAGTCTTTTGTAAAAGCAGTTATGCTCAAACCTCATTTTTTGTCATGACTGAGTAAAGAGAACTGCTTGTGGCTGTGAAATTTTGTTTACGATTTGGGAAAGATGCTGCAGAAACTGTTGTGATGTTGAACACACCTTACAAGGACAGAGCTATGAGAAAAACTCAAGCATATGAGTTGGTTTTTCTGACTTCAAAAACGTGGAATGTTGATTGATGACAATCCTTGTTCTGGATATCTGTGAACTTCCCGAATGAATGAAAACGTCAACTTCTAGTGCATTTGCAGTCAGTTCCACCAGGTTAGACTGTTGTTAATCAAGCGTTCTATATAGAGGTTCTGAAAAGATGGTGTAGCAATGTGTGACAAAATAGTCCTGATTTGTGGCAGACAGGGGTCAGGTTTTGCCACCGTGACAATGTACCTGTTCATGTAGCCATCCCGGTGTGCCAAATTTTGGTAAAAAATGGCATGCTTTCCTTGCTACGACTGCCATACAAAATGCCAAAGGGGGTGGATTTTAAGAGTAGATATTTATTTTCCCAAAGTTAGTAGGGCATGAAATGTCAATTTAGGACAGCAAATGAACACTGTCTTTATATGCATGCTCCAGGAAAGATCCTTCTTTATGTCTATCACCTTGTGGTAAACTCAGGTGACTTGCTGTTTTTTAGCCTGTGGTTATCTTCACATGACCTCTGTCTCCTTTTTGTATATGACCATGACTCTGTGTCTGTTCTCTTGTATAAAATACCAGTCATAGGGAGGAGGATGCACCCTACTGCTGTATGGCTTATCAGGAATAATCTTCTTCCAAGAAAGACCTTAATTCCACAGATAAGGAAGGACACTTTCAGAGACAGGGATGTTAGAACTTTAGTGTATCATTTGTGGGGGATGCAATCCAATCCATAAGAGCATATAATAGAGCATAATTATAAATTGCTATATTGCAAAGTATTTTAGCATAAACTACAGAAAGGCACTATGTGAAATATATTGAGAAAGGACATAATTGTTAACCAAGATATAATTGTCACCAAAATCACTTTTAATTTCAATGGATAATATAGATAACTGTCATAAAATACACATAAAGTGCAAAAACACGTTCTTGGACAATAGACCTGTTTCCCAAGAAGAGCTGTCCTCTGATTAATTTGCCCCTTTTATGACGCAGGCTAGTAAATATCATTAGGGTCTTTTTTTAAAGTGTATAAATACATCACTAACAAGGTAATGCCAGTCACACACCATCTTCAGAGTATTTTTCCCATACAATGTTTCAACATTTCAACTCAAGCCTTGAGTTTTTTCTTGAGTTCATTCAGTTTAAGGTATTCTGAGCATATTCCTCCTTTCTGGTTTTCTGACTCTAGGTTCTTTCACATTTCATAATAATAGTTAACTTTGTCTTCTTGAACTGATCTTTGAAATTTTCTGTTCAGTTTTTCACTCCATCACTTTTTCTATTTGCTTACTCTGTGATTAAGAACAAGTGTCAGTCTCTTCTTACATCCACTTGGATCTTTCCTATATTTTTCGTGATTTTTGCTTTGTCACGATTGATGTTCTTGATGTCATCTCACAGCTCAACAAGTCTTCCGCCTTTGGGCTTCAATTCTGTTCTTGCGATCTTCTCAAAATTCAGGCGGGGTACACTCCTGGTTGCATTTTGCCTCTAATGTATTGAGCTGATAACCACAAAGTCAGCTCTTTGCAACCACCAGCCACTGTCTAGGAGAAATAGGGAGCTTTTTACTCCTTTAAAGTTTTACAGTCTTGGAAATTCATCAGTGTAGCTTTACCTTGTGTTATAGGTTCATTATTCATAGGCATTTAGCTGATCACCATGAGTTTTGAATGAGGAGGAATCTATCAAAAATAGATCATTATTCATTTTTCTGGATTGTTCTTGGAATGGAAGTGTCACTGACCTCTTCACCATGGGTAACCCTGCTGATAGTTGAAATATCATTGGCATGACCTTCTGCAGTAGCTGCATCAATGCTAGTGTAGCAGAACAAACTAAAACTAATTGGGTGACAAAGATATCCTGAAAAATTGATGTAGCACTGTAAAACGCCTTAGCCCATACTAAAAAATTTAGAAGACAGTTACAAACAACCAACAGAAAGAGATCCATATTTGTGCCTACTCCAAAGGAGAGTAACCCAACATGTGTAATTTGTGAGCAATACTGTTAGTATCACAAAGCATTAAATTTTTGATGAAGATAATCTAAAATTATTTGCAGCAGTGCCGGAAAGTCAAACCAGAGTCAGATAGAGTCATGGAATGCGGTATATTAATTGCTGATTTCAAGTACATTTGGCTGAAAGCAGAGAATATCAGAAAAAATGTCTACTTGTGTTTTATTGAATATTAAAATAAATTAGAACATGTGCATCATTATTAGCCATGAATCACATCGCAGTGAGGGGAATTCAAGAACAATTAATTGTGCTCATATGGAACCTATGAATATAGCACGAGGCAGTCATTCTAACAAGAGAAAGATGTGTTTCAAGGTTGTATATTTTCACAAATATTTAGTAAATCTCTGATTGAGCAAATGATATGAGAAGTTGACTAATATGAAGAATATAATATTGGAATTGAAGGAGGGTTAATTCTCAGCCTTATGTACAGATGACACCATGTACAGATGACACAAAGTACAGCCTTATGTACAGATGACACCATCTTTGTTGCTAAAGCCAAGGAGACTTGAAACATACAGTGTGGAAGAGAGAAGGCTACAACGTTCAAGGTGTCTTTTTTACATCAGCCCTTAAATAAAACAGAAATCCTCACAACTGTAACAATTACAAACTTCAGTATGGTTTACAGCACCATGTAAACAACATAGAAATCCTTAAAAAGTATAACAATAGATAGTATCATGATAAAAGGAGAATATGCTGAAGTTGTTAATAATTTCATTTTGCTGGTAACCATAATCAATGCTCATGGAAGCAGCAGTCAAGAAATCAAACAACATTTTACACGGGAGAGATATATTGGACAAGACTTCTTTAAAGTGTTTTTTAAAAGTCACATAGAGGTTAAAGGTGTGCCTCTTTCCCCAACCATGTTATTTTCATTCTTCTTATAGGTATGCAGCAGTTGGACAATAAATAATGGATATACAGAATAATTGATGCAGTTGAACTATGGTATTGGGGAAGAGTATTGCAAGTACTATGGACTATAAGAAGAACGAACAAATCTATATTGGAAGCAGGATAGTACACATATTTCTGGGAGGTGAGGATGGCTAGACTTCCCCTCCTGTTCATTGGAGAGAGTAGCACCTGGGGAGAGGTGCTTGGTAAAGTGTCTCAAAAAAACTAAAAATCTAATTGCTAGAGAGCTGATGAGACTCAGCAAAAAATAGGAAGACCATCAATGAGAATTGACACAGTGATTGCAGCAATTGGCACAAGCAAACAATCATGAGAATGTTGCAGATCTGGATGGTGTTTCCTTCTGCTGTGGATGAGATCACTAGGAGTCAGAGCACACTGACTCCTAAACGCAACAGCAGCTACAAAGAAGAGTGCAAAGTGGAGACCCAAAGTCCATTTGTTGGCCACTGGAGATCCCCTCACATAGGGGTTTAGGAGAGGAGATGGGTCAGCCAGGGTGCGAGGTAGTACCGATGAAGAACACAGCTTTCCCCCAGATCCTGGATGCTTCCTTCCCCCAACTATCATGATCCGAATTCTACCTTGCAGGACTGGATAGGGCAGAGGTTGTACACTGGTACATATGAGGGCTGGAGGCACATGGAATCCAGGGTGGACGATACCTTCAGGACCAGGGGTGGGAGGGGCAATACTGGGAGAGTAGTGGGTGAGTGGGTTGGAAAGGGGGAATTGATTACAGGGATCTACATGTGACCTCCTACCTGGGAGATGGACGGCAGAGAAGGGGGGAAGGGAGACTCCGAATAGGGCAAGATATGACAAAATAACAATCTATAAATTATCAAGGGCTCATGAGGGAGCGGGGAACAGGGAGGGAGGGAGAAAAAAAGAGAGGACCTGATGCAAAGGGCTTAAGTGGAGAGCAAATGCTTTAAAAATAATTAGGGCAAAGAATGTATGCATGTGCTTTATACAATTGATGTATGTATATGTATGGATTGTGATAAGAGTTGTATGAGTCCCTAATAAAATGTAAAAAAAAGAAAAAAAGAAAATGATGATGGAAACGTATGTACAAATATGCTTGAAATGATGTATGAAATGTTATGAGCTGTAAGAGCCCCCAAGAAAATGATTTGACAAAAAGAATATCTGAAAGAAAATAAAAACTTGTGGACAAAAAAGCAACACTAAGGCTTGTAGTGAAAAAATAGATTCTACCCAATTTTGTCTGAAATTCATCAAGCATTCAATCCAGATGTATTGATAATTACTGGTGATGGGAAAGAAAGATGCTCTGTACTTGGAAAATATGACGCTATATATAAAGTTGGAGATCTTAGGATAGAATTTTGCAATGCCAACAATTTCTTAATTGCAAAACCTTTTTTCAATAATGTAAACAGAATCTACTATGTGGAGCATGCCAGATGGAATACACAGAAATCAAATTGAGTACATCTGGTGGAAGAAAGGATGGACAATTCCAGTATAATCGACCAAAAAAAAAAAGTCCAGAAGCTGACCGTGGAACAGATCAATAATTGCTCATATTGAAGTTTAGGTTGAAATTGAATAAAATTAAAATAAATTTGAAAGACAAAATATTATGTTGACTATATTCCACCTTAAATTAGAGCTCATCTTAAACATAGATCTGACTGAATAGTAGAGACTAGATTCCAGAGTTTTTGTGGGATGATGATAAGAATTCCATACATGAAGGTTTAAAACCTTTTTTATTTAAAAAGACATTAGTGAAAAAACAAGGCTACAGTGATGTCAGAAGTTAATCTGAAACTTGTTCTTGAAAGTAAAATAGCCACAGCAAATGAAAGAAATGATGAGAGGAATTATGCAAACAGAGCATTTTAAGTGAAACTTAAGAAAACAAAATAGGGCATTACAATGAAATCTATAAAGTTAAAAAACCCACATTGAAGAACATGATCAGCATATCTCAAGCTGAAAGGAAGGAAGAAAATTTGAAACCTCACATTTTAATGTTGAAGAATTCCATAGACAAAATACTGAATCATTCAGAAAGAGTTAAAGGACTATTAATGAGTATACAGCCATTGTGCCTAAAAGTATTGATTGACTTTCACCAATCTCAAGAAGTAACATAGGATCAAGTGTTAATAATATTGAAGAAATAAGTCCAAACAGCAATGTGAGCATTAGCCAAAAATGAAGGCCCTAAGAATTTATGGGAAACCAATTGAAATATTTCACAACACTGAACCGGTGCTGGATATCCAAGTCTATGCCAAGACTATGCAAAAGACTAAGCCAAGAAATTTGGAAGTTACCTGTCAATTCAACTAGATGAGATCCCAGTGTATGCCCATTCTAGAGAAACGGTTACCTAACAGATTGCAGAAACTTTCAAACAATATTATTAATATCATGTGCAATTAAAATTTTGCTGATAATTATTCATAAATAGTTCAACAGTATATTGACAGGGAGTTTCTGAATTGAGAATAATAATAATAATGAGCTATATCAGTTCTTAGTTCTGATAGATAATGTCTAACAACAGAGAATACCATTAATATGTTTTTAATTTTTTTAATTGTTAAAGTTAATTGTCCTCATGTGGAACATGTGCCTAGATCAAGAAGTATCTTTGGAACTGAACAAGGAAATATTTCATGGATTCAGAAAAGATATGTGTCAAGTTTATATTCTTCAACCATACTTTTTAAATTTGTATGCTGAACAAATAATCCCCCAAATTGTACTACATGAAGAAGAATATGGCATCAGGTTTGGAAGAAATCTCAATAACAGCCTTCAGATGATACAAATTCACTTATTGATTGTCAGAAGGAATCGAATCACTGAATAGGGATATGAATATAGAAAATTACAGTTTTTGGTTTTAAGTATAATACAATATAAAGAAAGAAATATCTTTCAAAATTGGGCTATAGACAACATCACGATAAATAAAGCAAATATTGTAGCTGCACAGGATTTCCTTTGAACTATCAATCAACATTTATGGACTCAGCCAAAAAGTTAGATGTTTTGCACTGGACATGTCTGATGTACAGAGTAAAGCTCTTTGTTTGGCGATCCCAGAATAATGTTTTCTGATCCAACCCATAGCATTTTTCATTTCCTCATATGCATGTGAAAACTGGATGATGGCTAAAGAAGGTTGCAGAAGAGTTCATACAGAAGAAGTGATGCATTTGAATTATGGTGTTGGTTAAGAATACGGAAAGTGCAGTGCACTGCCTGAAGTACCAATACATCTATCAGGAAACAAAGACAGCCGGAATATCCCTTAGAAGGAAGGATTGTGTGACTTAATCTCACAAACTCTGGGTAAGTTTTCAGGAGAGATCAGTTCTCAAAAAGAACATCATGTTAGTCGAGGGTCAGCAAAAGAGAGGAAGATCGTTTATGGGCTGGATTGTCATCCATGGGCTGTGACAATGGGTTCAGCATAACAGTAATTGTGAGATGGTACCATCCAAGGCGGTGTTTTGCTTTTTGTATGTAAGATGAACATGAGCTGGAGTCACCCTGATGGCACCTAACAATAAGGCAATGAAATTGAGAGAAACCAAAAGTGTGATTTCAATTTTTTCCTTAAATTATTTATGCTTTCACCAGTACAATCCACACCAATGCTAACAGTGTTGTCAGGCATTTTAAAGTCATTTTGGGGCTATATTTCTCATTTTGATTTTATTTGGCATTTCTCTGATCACTAATAATGCTGAAAATTTGTTAACTTTCATGTTGGATATTTGTTTTTGTGATTTTTTTCAGATCCTTTGACTATTATATTATATAAGTTGGATATGTTTTTGGATGTAACTTCCTGTTAAAGAACCAGTTATTCCATCACTATATATTGAATAGATCATCACTTTCCTGTTGAAATTATTTGGAAAATAAATTCATCATATATAAGTCGTTTTTGTATTTTATTGTATTTCACTCATCTTTCATTTTGATATATATGCTAATTCTGTATTACCTTGATTACTGTAGGTATGTATAAACTAACAAATTAGTAATGTTTGAATACTATAGCATTCATTGTTATTATTTTTCTACTTTTTTTGCTTATTCCATGTCTTTAAATATTCCATACATATGCTTTATAATTTTATCTTTTAATCCCAGTTTTCATGAACTTTTGAAGCCCCCTTATGTATATGTATATTTATAAATGTCTATTTTTTTCTTCTCCTTCAAATCCTTCTTTTGATTTGTGGGTTGCTTAGAAATAAACATTTTACTTTGCAAATAACAGGGTAATTTCCAGCTACTGTTTTGTTACTGACTTTTAATTTATAATTTTTCATAAACTCTTTGTATATGTTTTGTAAAAGTAATTCCTAATTTTATTAGATTGTTTATGCAAAACCAACATTTTAATTGCAATTTAGATCCTCATGTGAGTCCACATGGTAATACTTGATGTCCTGTCGCTATTAAATAATGCATTAGCACTGGGATTTTGTGCAGTTTTATTTTGTTTTTGAGTCGTGCATTGGCTTTCCAGGCCTTCCTTAACAAAGTACTGCAATGCTGGTAACTCGAAATAAGAGAAAACTGTCTCACATTCCTGGAGGCTGGGACTCTAAATGCAGGGCATTCTTTCGCTATGTGCTTTCTCTGTCCATTTGAAGGAAAGTGTCTTCCTTGTCTCTTGCAATTTCTGCTAGTCCCAGGCATTTCTTGGTATTATTTCCTTTAAAATGTATCGTCATGTGGCTGTCTTCACTTAGAATATGTTCATTTCTCTGGTATGACTTCATGCAATTTAACTGATAACATATTCAATCACTATATATTCAATACCTATATAGGTTACTTTATATGGAGTTTTAGGACTTCAACATATCTTAATAGGCCCAGAGTTGAGACAGAAATCAGAAGTGTGAAATTGTGAAAAGATGTTTGTAACTCAGCACGTTTCAGTGATCAGTACTGTCATTGTGGGGGAATTTAAGTGTTGAGATATTGAGAAAATCTCAAACTTTAATTCTTTCAAATGTGCATGCAAATGGATAAATAGGTTTCAGAAAAGTCCCCAAACCAAACCCCTTGTCATTGAGTCCTTTTTGACACATCATGTTTTTGATACCGTAGGTGCCATTGAGTCAATTCTGACGCATCGCAAACCTGTGGACAGCAGAAGGAAACACTGCGTGGTCTGGCACCGTCCTTGCCATTGTTCCTGTCCTGAGCTCTTTGTTGGCAGGGATGATGCCAATCTACCTCCTCTTTCTCACTGGCCCTCCACGTTACCACGCATGGCGTCCTTCTCCAGACAGGTCCCGTCTGACATTCCAAAGTAGGCAAGCTGAAGTCTTGCCATCCTTGCCTCTGAGGGGCACACTGGCTGTGCTTCTTGCAGGACAGATTGGTTTCATCTTCTAGCAGCCCACAGTGCTCTCGAAATTGTTCTCTAGAGCCACAATTCACTGGATTGAGTCTGCTGCTGCTTTTTTGTCCAACGTTCCCATGCATATGAGGCAACTGATAATACTATGACTCGGGCAGATGCACCCTAGTCCTCAACGTAACATCGTTACTTTTCAGTATTTTAAAGAGCCGTTAGGCAGCAGATTTACCTAAAGGAATGCATCTCTTCATCTCTTGCCTGCTGTGACAAGGAGTATTGATGTTGGCTTCAAGCAAGATGAAGCCCTTGACAGCTTCACACTTTCTTCATTTATCATGATGGTGCCAGTTGGTGCAGCTGTGAGGATTTCCGTTTTCTCTGCATTGCATTGCAGTCCGTACTAAAGACTGTAATCCTTGATCTTCATCGGCAAAATGTTGGGGGGTTACCTTGCAGCCTTCACCTGCCAATAAATATTGGATCATGATGTGAAAATTGGACTTCTGAGGAAACGGAGGATGACCACATTAGATTACAGAAAGGGGGAATGAATTGTACAATTTCCTAATAGCCAACCCATTGAGAGGCATAACCTATACAATTTGACAGACATTTTAACCATCTTGGTAATCATGATTCATACCTCACACTTCACCTTTTGCCAGAGGCATGTCATGGTACAAAAAATACTCAGATATTTTTCCCTGTTGGCTTAAAAGAAAAACATCAGCTAATAGGATACTTTGTTAGTGAGGAACGGGTGTATCGATTTTCTTTAAGACTCAACTTCAGATCCTTGGTAACTTCATTCTTACTTACAGCTTTCATTATAAAAGGAAGATACACAACGGATCTCTACTTAGACCTTTTCCTGAAAGTCTTCATTAACTACTTCAATAAATTCATAGGATTGTTTCTATTCCCTATGAAGTCTAATTTTAATATTTTCTATCATAATACATAGTATTAACATTTTAATTTTATTCTATAGTAAAAAAAAGACTTTATTCTTAAAACCCTCTAAAATAATATAGCATTGGGCTTATTACTCAAACATATCCTTTTTACTTTGTCAGATAATCAGTGGCAGATGACTACTATTATTACTCACTACCACTGAGTCAATTCTGACTGTAGTGACCATATGTGACGGGGTAGGCCCTCCCTTGTGGGTTTCAGAGGCTGTAACTGTTCATGAGCACAGATTGCCCATCTCTCTCCTGAGTAGGTCCTGATAGTTTCAAATTGCTTACCTTGTGGTCAGCAGCCAGAACCACTCTACCACTGGGTACCAACAGATTACTAACACTTTTTAAATTTCATATATTTAAAACTAAGACACAGAATAAAGCTATTTTTGGCTAATTTAAAAATAACAAGAACATAGATCTATATGGCTAGAGAGCTGCATTTTAACTGAAAACGATCAAATAGTGAGAGAGGTACAAGTTCCAAAATGGCAGTGTGAACAGGACTGTGGGCAATTTCTCCAGTGAAGCAAATAG
The DNA here is from genome assembly GCF_050624435.1 of Tenrec ecaudatus. Classification (NCBI taxonomy): domain Eukaryota; kingdom Metazoa; phylum Chordata; class Mammalia; order Afrosoricida; family Tenrecidae; genus Tenrec; species Tenrec ecaudatus. The sequence continues at coordinate 92,630,260 of NC_134532.1, read as the reverse complement.
ATAGATGATAGAATACATGATAGATAGATAGATAAATAGATAGATAGATAGATTGATAGATGATAGATAGATGATTGAGAGCTGATGGTAACTAGCAATAACAGTATGAAACTTCTTAATGATTTTTTTAAATAATTGTTTATCCATGTATGAAGTTAGAACAGCTTTCATAGATGTCATCTATCTATCTATCTATCATCTTTGTATCTATCTATCATCTAACTTGCAGATAGAAACCCAAAGCTGTACCCCCAAAGATCCAACAGAACTCCTTACTTTACATAGGATCAAGAAAAAGCAGAATTTCCTCTTTCAGAACAAAAAAATGGATGTTGTTGTTATAAGGTGCAATCGAGTGAATTCCAACCCAAAATGACCCACTGTCAACAGAAAGAAACACGGCCCAGTCCTACACCATCCTAGCAATTTTTCCTATGCCTGAGCTGATATTAGAAGATATTTCAGTAAGATGTCCAAGAATGAAATTCTTACCAGCCCAAATTTACTTTTCACAGAGACTTCTAAAAGCACCTATAGCAAGCAGAGAGCAGGGTTCTAAGGGCCTCTTGTAGAACACATAGCCTAAAATGATTGTCTTAATGCAACTTTCCCAACCCCAGAACTTTAAATTAAAATCGTGCCAACAGCCACCCATGAACAGGAAGACAAAGAACACACAGAAGCTAGGGCCGGAGCACAGACACGGAGAAGCCCAGATGTGTGGCATGGCTTTCAAGGATGAGAACCACACCCTGGTACTGAGCGTTTTAGCACATAGTGACCCACCCATTACTAACTTTGGGCTTCATGTTATTAGGGAGGAGCGGGAGGGTGGTAGGAGATGGCAGCAGAGACCTCCTACATTCCACAATAAAAATGTGAACTTGTGTTGTAGTGCCAGTCTTAGGGCATCTGGCACACATAAACACATGAGGATTGCTTAGTTGTATATTTCATTTGCTTTGTTGGTTTGTTTTATTCATGTTCACACCCTTTAATTTGGAAACCATGAGTAGAGTGGTTGACAGTTTATAGGATGAGAGAAATAGTCCTGAATTTAAATTCTTGCCATTCCATTTTATTGCTAGATAATTTGCACCATAACCTAAACTCATCAGTAAAATTCAACTAATCCATACTATAATTCTCTTTTTTTTAATCATTTTATTGGGGCCTCTTACAGCTCTTATCCCCATATGATAATTCTAATGTTGCAGTGCTAATGTATCGTGACATAAGATCCTTATCACAATAGTTGACCCCCCCAAAAAAAACTCAGTGTATTCAATAAGCTTACAAAGATTATTAAAATGAACTTATTTCTACTGAGAATTCACTAGAAATATTGAAAAATTGTCATTCGTTTTAATGAAAGGTAGAGCATGCTGGGAGTAAGCAAACACCTAAACTATGGGGTGAATAAAAGCATCATTGTCGTACGGGAAGACCTGAGAATGTCAAAATGCCTTTATTTGAGTACAGTGGAAAGTTTATGGGAGAAAGTAGAGGATAGCTTGGGAAAAACATAATTTTAAATCCAATGATTCTTCCAGGATTTTGGAAGGAAGGGTAGCTGCCAATCTCAGAGAAAGCAACATTACTTAACATTGTCTATTTTTTCAATGCTATTGTAAAGAGATCTGTTTGCTATGTTTACATAAATCTGTTTATAAATACATGACTTCAGGAAACCCAAGAATATAGCTTCATCTAACAGTGTTCATTATAATACATGCTATGTCCATAGACAGTGCTGTTGTAGGGCAAAAAACCTTTAAGATTTAAAAATATATTCAAAATGTCATCCAGATTAGTTTATTAATAATAGTTTATTATGATCATTTCCTATATATCAATTAAGGATAAGAATGTATATTATCATGCATTTAAAAATGTTATTCAGGTGGGGGGGGAGAAAAAAAATAAAAATAAAAATGTTATTCAATGTAAATTAACAAAGAGAAAGAAGAATTAAGTTTTATTTGTTATTAAGAATTTATTGAATGTTATACCTCCATCTGTCTGTCATCTTCATTTTCATAATTATTGCTATATTCCATGTTCAAAAACTCTAAAACCTGTTCAAGGGTGAATGCATATGAGGAGTTGCAGATTTATCTGTTTTTATTAATATTCCAAATCCGAAAATCAGGTAGGTCCAAGTAGACTGCAGACAAGCATATGAACTTATGCACATGGTATACATGAATCAAATGATAAACCATAAGCATAAAACATGCTTATATTTACAAGGGGCCAGATAGTGACTAATACTATTCTCATGCTTGCTAATATATTTAACAAGTAAATCAATTCTTTCTCAGATGTAAAGATAAATGCCACATTTAATCATAATGTACTAATTTCAAGCCAATATAAATACCTTAAATCTATAAATTAAATGTAATGTGTTTTGGCTGAGTGATATCTCTTTTATTCCGAAACAAAATTGGAGTTGCCAGTTTTTCCTACTTATATTTTATAGTCATGTAGGAAAGAGGTAATAAAGAAAACAATAAACAGAATGTTTGAATGTGTCAACTTCACAGTTGTTAACAGGCCAGCTAGAATCAGGTCACTTATCTAAATGCCCCAGAGTATTAAAGGATTGTGTTTTTGACTATTTGATTCCAGCAACAATTTTAAAAGCTTAGTTAGAAAATTCTTATGGCAGGTGGCCATTTTCAGTATCTCCCTTTCTGCTGGCTCAAGTACAGGCCATTTGTTAAATAAATACCAGACCACCTTCTTTCAACCCAACATTCATGCAGCTTAGAACACCAGTACTCCTGTGGGCCAGTATTCATTTAGGAACGGTTTGGGGATAAAGCAAGAGGAAGAAGCATTATGAACATTAATTATTTCCAGTGACTTTTCTACTGTGTTCCAGAAAATGAAAGGTGTCATTGTGTTCAGCTCTTTCCATGGAAGAAAGCCCTATGCGTCTCCTTTCTTTAACATAATGGAAATGAACGTGTTCTCAGGCTCTAATTTTCATCACCTATACCTGATATCTGCACCCCCTGTTGATATGCTACTCTTCAATGAAGTCAATGCATCCAATGAATTAGTTGTCTTCCTCCACCCCCATTGCATTTGATTTACTAGTTGTACTACATTTGCAAGGAAATAACTTTAAAAAATCCATGATGATTATAGGTGATGTTTCTCAGTGCTAAAGAAAATGCTCTAGGGCATGTGTTTAGATGCCAGTCTGTTACTCATGCATGCAGGCATGCATGTATTCTTCAAATATTAAGTTTTTGTTTGTATCAGACTTTGTACTATAGCAAACAATGAGAACCAAACAACATTCTTCTTGTCTTCAACAATCTCATTATTTGGGTTAGAGTCAGGCAATTAACCACATTCAAATCTACCAACTTTCAGTTACAGGGAACTGGTATCCACAGAATAATGCAGATGTGCCATAAGCTGTGTGATTTAGCCTTAACCATCTTTCACTCTAGGAGAAGGAGCCCAGCCCTTTAGAGATAGGCCAATTAGACAATAGTCATTGTGCTTGATATATTAGAAACAGGTGACTTCTCTGGATATAATAGCTAGCTTGTCTTTATTTTTTATTTCTTTTTACTTAAGCTAACAGTAATATAAGATAATCAAGTATTTTTAGATTTAGAAGTTTGTTAATGTAGTCTGTAAGAAACCACTTTCTCATTAAAATCCCTTAGCTCCTTGATCTTCCTGTTTGTTCTCCTGTGTGGCTGACTCTTGAGACAGCCTCTGGAAAGAAGTGCATAGGTATGAGAAAATTCCACTGTTGGGATAAAATAGAACCAGTACAACTTCTTTGGTTATCTAAGTTGTAATGTTAATTTTTCTAAAGTTTCAAACATTTTCCCATTAAATATTTTCTTATATTGAGATATTGCTTTAGAATAATAGAGTAATAGTTGTATGGTAATTAATATCCTCTCAAAAATGATTCGTTTAGAATTCAGACATACTAACTGTAAACTAATTACATTTTAAAGTAATTTTAAATCTTCATTTGTTCTATGATTTAGAGTGAAGAGAACATATCATTTATAATATTAAAGGAAATAGACTCTGATTTTAAAATGAACAGTTTTTATGCTATCAATTCTAACTCCTTCAATAAAATAAAGTAACAATATGTTAATGTGAGTATATCAATACATATACACAATATTGATGGTATATCTACATATACATCAGTATATCTTCATGTATACAACTTTCATGTGGAACTTCCACATTGAGCTAAGCCAAATTAATTTCTTTGCTACCAATTTTCTTTTTCTAACTACTGTTGTGTACTATTCCACAAGCGTATAAGATATTTTCCTACAAATCACGCCAGTACATGTCCCTTATTTTAAATGATGTCTGCTGAGTACCTGTAATGTCAAAAGCATAATAACAAATAACATTTCTCAATCCCTTACTACATGCTTTCAGAATACATTTACCCAATAAATTTACTCCTGTTTTGCCCTTGATTTTATATTAATGTCATAGAGCATACTCACTCACTGCCAGCAAGTTGATGCTAACTTATAGTGATGCTTTAGGATAGGGTAGAAATGCCACAGTATATTTCTGGGATCATAACTCTTTATAGGAGTATAAAGCTTGTCTTGCTCCTCAGAAAGACTAGTGGTTCCAAGCTGCCTCCTTTATGTTTCCCAGATGAAGTTGCACAAGTTGGCATTAGCATTTTTAAAATTTTCTCAATTTTTTCATATGGTTGTGAATTTTGAGAGCGACATAAAATAACTTAATTGCTTCACAGTGGCTAGTGCAATGCTATCTTAGTACTCTCTATACAACAAACAGGGAATATTTATTTACCATCATGAGTTTTCCATGTGTTTGTTAACTAGCAGATATAGTCTTTATCCATTACCATCAAGTCAGTTCCTCTCACTGAAACCCTGTTGGGTAGAGTAGAACTTCCTGGAAGGTTTTCAAAGCTGTGAACTTTTTCAAATCAGATTGGTGCATCTTCACCACTGTGTCACCAGGGTTCATTAACTAATATCAATAAATAACTTTTTTCCCCTTCAAACAATCCAACCAGTGTATTCCATTCATGCGTGTGTGGATTAATGACTGATGTTAGGGTTAGGTCAGGGAATATACAATTTGAGCCTTGAGCATATTTGGGGGCCAAAAAGGGATAGAGGAAGGAAGATGCTCCAAATAACAAAAAAAAATATGTTGCACAAGCTAACATGGGACCACACAGAAACACACATGCAATGATGCGCTTTTTGTGTAAAAATGAAGGATATGCCAATGAGGCTCAACATTTATTTGCAACAAAATAAATAATGTCGTACAGGATACTAACCTGAGTATAAAACACATAATTATAAATGATTGAATAAATAAGTGGGCAGAGTACAGATAGTCCTTGAAGGACAGCAAATTCAGATGCACTGGAGGTGAAGCCTAACTTGCCCCCGTTCATCAGGAATTGGTCATGGTGACATCTCTGTAGAAAGCACAAAATTCTGAGAGGCTAAGTGGTTAACTTTATCACAAAGGAACTTGATGGACACTATCCCACTTCATTAAGGTTAACATTGACTCTGAAATGTCCTATTGAGTGTATAATTGATCAGGTCATTATTTTGCCATCAATTTGACTCCAACTCTTGAACAACCTTATGCATAAGAGTGAATTCTTACCCAGAATTGTGCCCTCCTCATGCTTGTCCCTATATAACTTTGTGTGAGTGGAAAGCAGTCCAATGCATAAGCACTACACATACACTTTTTTATTGAAGGATCGCTAGTGATCTAGTATTTATGCATGGGTCTACTAACTACAAGGTCAGCAGTTCAAAACCAGCAACTTCTTCATGAGAAAAAGATGGGTTTTCTACTCCAATAAATAGTTAAGATCTAGGAGGCTCACATGGGAAGTTCTAGCCTTTCGTATAGGGTCATGACGAGTCAGCATTGACTCGCTGGCAGAGAAACTGAAGCTGTAGGTGTTGCAATAGTAGAACAAACAATATTTTGTGTCCAAACAGTATTTATGACCAATTTGAAACACATGAATCACTGTTTAAAAGTTGTTAAATTTGATTAATTAAAAATTTTAACTGAGCAAATCTAATCTCTAGAATTACTGTTTAAAGGATTACATTAAGACTCTAAAGGCACGGCTTCTTAACATGCCTAAGTCATTTTTCATGATATAATGAATGTAAATATATGTTAAATCAAATTCTGATCAGTTGATGATATACATCTGCATCAGTGTGTATAAAAAGGTAGCTTGTAAACAGAATCTGGGTATGATTAACTTAATCATCTGGGAAACCTCCAACCCCAGGCGCTGGAACATCTATAATGTCAGTTAGTTATTCAGGGGGTGATTAATTAGTTTTGAAAGCATACAAATAAGTATCTGTACACAGTAATGATAGATTATTTTTGAATTCAGCTCAAATGATTAGGTTGAGGAAAGCAGACATGAGCAATTCCAGAATTTTAAATTACAGAGTAATAGAAGACAAAGCAAAGAATACATGGCAATGCTTTTGGAAACTGATGACAATGATATGACATCATTAAAAAAGTATATATCATTGCCTGAGATCCAAATTACTGCATAGTTGAACTCTGTATTATTGACCACAGTTAAGAAGAAACATTGTTAGCCAAGATTACTTGTTGATCTTTTACCTTCTTACTGCTTGTGTCTTGATCTGATACCTTAATTTCTTTACAATTTTTAAGCAACATTTTGATTCTGCATAAAAGCAAAATACCTCATCAATGCATAATAAACTATTTTCTTTCACCTGGAACAGTAAATATAACTATTAATAGTACAAAAACCATCGCTCTAATTTTCTAGTATTTTAGTGACATATGTATCTCCCCTAAAGAATCAGGTGCTTAAAGGTCATTGGGAAATAACAAACACATTTAGTAAGTGTATATCATGGAGAATACAAAAAGTGGTACTTCTGAATGATGTAATTATAACAGGTTTACTATTCTATCAGGCATGCCTCCATGAAACTGTTTCCAAAAAATCACTTTCGGACCTATAAAACTCTATAAACCTCATAGTTTTCCTAGCATAGGAATAATCTTGTTGCTAACAGCAATCAGGATGGGGATTAGCTCTTCAAGGGCACATTTTAACCTCCTGGTTCCATATTTATAAGGACACTCCATGACACTTATTTATGATAATGCAATATGACTATCTTAAATGTAAATAATATGCTACACATTTCTTTTAGGTATTTGAATAGGGTGGCAAATTAAACTAATTTATTGCTTTCAAGAGGCTCACAATCATGTGACATAAAGTAAGTAAATAAATGGACAATATTTGTAATATAAGGACCAAAAGAGTTATCTCTAGTCAATAAAATATGTCTGCATTTAAGAAGATGTACATTCTATTTTGTGGAAAGCTAGTGGGGAAGCTTTACCTAAAGAATATGAAACATATGATCAAAAGACAGAATCACCCAATTAGTGTTCTCCACAGGTCCCAATTCTAGTCTAATTGACCTGGGGACAGTTTCTAGGAAGGTCATTGACCTAAATAAGCCCTTTCTTGAGTAAATCCAAGGGAGCTGTAAAACCCTTAACACACTCTAAAGGACATCACTGCAATAAGATCCTTAGAAGTGGTCAACATCTACTAAGTTGCCATAGGGCAGAGGTCTCCTAGCAGCAATTGAACAGAAATTGGTTAGATTAACACGTGGTGAGCATGGGCCCTATGATCCAGATTTATCCCCGTAATGAAAACATTCTGTGGTGTAACTATTGTTTTGTGTCTAGTCAGTATATATTTGCCCTGCTGTTATAGTTGGCATTTTACTCATTACACAGTTGAAAAACAAAGTCAATGCTTCGTGAACACTTGTGTACCAGCATCTCCATAGAACCATACTCACAATGTGAATTCAGATTCAGTAGATCTAGAATGGGATTGGAGATTCTGCAGTCCTAATAATCTACTGAGCAACGGTAACCCTGCTGCATGCTGGACCATACTACAAGGAACAAGAATCCAGGTCGTGTGCACCAGAGAAAGCAGATTCTCAGTTGTAAAAAACGTGGCATGCAGTTCAGGTCTTTATACAATTTTTCAGACAATCCTAACTGGAGAATGAGGAATGGAATTAAAAAATAAAAGGCAAAAGCTGACTTTGGGTTATCAACTCTGGGAGAAAGGTGCAAACAACAGGATTTATTGAGTGGGAGGATTTTCTGAAATCTGATGCAAATTTAGAGTTAACTTTCTTCTTATTTTAGTAATGAGTATATATATAGTATATATACATATACACAGTATACATATACACTTGGTATATATATATATGTGTGTGTGTGTATATATATACATTATTAAAATAAGAAAAAAGTAAACCTTGGTGAGTGTGTGTGTGTGTGTGTGTGTGTGTGTTTATATACCTTGAAACAATACTGGGGTAAATATAACTTTTAGGGTTTAAATAAGTAACGGTGCCACCTTAATGTTCAAGAAACACATAACACAAACCATGGTTTTTCAGTTATCTCATAAGGAAGTGAAAGATGGTAAATGAAAAAAGAAAGACAAAAGAAATATTGAAGCATTTAAACTATGATGTTGGTGATTAATACAGATTATACCAGGAACTGCCAGAATAAGGAGAAATACATTCTTAAATACAGCTAGAATGTCTTTAAAATCATAGTGGGAATCTTCAGTTTAGATAATTTAGCATATCATCAGAAAAGACCAATTTCTGGTATTTGAATATCCTTCTTTATAAAGTAGATTAGCAAAAATTAGGACGACTGCCAATGAGGTAGCATTATAGTGATTATGAAAATGATGCAGGACTGGACAATGTTCCTTTCTATTATATATAAGATTTCCATGAGTCAAAGATGAACCAATTACAACTAAAAGCATGTTCATGCATCGCCACAGCTAAGTGGAATAATAAAGTGCCAAAATAATATGAGCCTGCAACATATTTTAAAAAAAAGTAGAATCATCTTCTGAGGAGCAGAAAAGTAAAAGATGCAAATACAGGGGCAGCTTATTTAAAATAGATTCCAACTGTTTCACTACAATGTCAACACCCTGCGCAAGTCAACTTTGACTCATGGTAACCTTACAGGACAGAGTAAGAGCACCTAATAGGGCTTCCTTGCTATACTTCCAGGGGTGCAGTAGCATATTTTCTTTCAGCCGAGCTACTGGTGGGTTCACCCCACCCAGTGCATAACCACTGACCACAGCCCAACCCAACCCACTGCTCTCGAGTCCCGAATAACCTACAGGGCAGGGGAGAACTCTCGCATCGATTTTCTTTTCAAGACTGTAAATCTTTACAGAACGGTCAACAACTTTCTCATGCTGACTTGATCATTCGTGTATAGGCTGAGTACTCTAATCACTGTACCATTAGGACTACTCTCCAATGTATAAAACTTCCAGCCCACTGCCTCTGAGTCAAAAATTGTATGATTGCATGATGTTTTTCACCAATCTCTTAAGAAACAAATTATGCTTGCATCCCCTTCGCTTTTTTTCAGATGGCCCTAAAGAACTTCTGAAAGCTAACATTGTTCATTGAATTAGCATCTTCAGAGTAACCGATGTGAAAGTTACGAGTCATTGACACTTGTTTTGTAATTTTCTAATAAGTTGCAGATGTACTTAAATTGGATAATGAATCTAAATATCTTTAAAATACTTATGTATTTAAATTGTTTTATATGATGGATTTCTGAAATTCTAATAATTGTATAGCTTAAAGAGAATAGAAATACCCAATATATGATAGATAATTCCATTTATAATGAGAATATTTATCTCATTTTCAGGTACTCTCTATCTGAGTAGAAAAACTGTTTTACATATATATGAAGAAAAACAAACGACAAAAAAATCCCTGCATTCAAAGGACAGAGCTTTTTATCAAAAACCCTAAAAAAATCTGTGGTCAACTTTCTATTGACTCCACATAACATTTTTATCTAAGATCTTTACCTTTTTCACCTCTAACATAGTTGAGATTGGTGGATAATATATCAAGAAATATTGTGCCATAATTTAAATATTTTCAGAGCCCTGCAGTAGTAAAAGAAACTCAACTCTATATACACTTTCCCCACGTTTGTTGTTATGTGCAGCCACCGAATCAATCTATCTCATCACGAGTCTTCCTCCTTTTCATGGCCCATCTATTTTACCAAGTGGATTATCTTTCCTTTCCCAGGAATTGGCCTATCCTGATAACCTGGCAAAAGCGTGTGAGATAAAAATGATTTATCTGCATCTCTAAGGGGTCTTCTGACTGTACATCTTTCGATATGGATTTATGATTTGACAGTCCTTGGTACTCAGAAAGTACCAGCACCATAATTCAAATGCATCCATTTTCCTTTGGTCAACTTTATTCAATGCCCGGCCTTCATGTTCGTATGAGGTGATTGAAAATGCCATGGTCTGATTGAGGTGTGTCTCAGTCCTCAAAGTGACATTCCTGCTTGTCAATCCTGTAAAGAGACCATGTGCTACTAATTTCCCCAGTGCTACACATCCTTTGATTTCCCGACTGCTGCTTCCATGAGCATTGGCTGTGGATCCAAGCAAGATAAAAATCCTTGACAACGCCCATTTCTGCTTTGGTTATCATGATGGTACATTGAGCTGTCATCCACTGTCAAGGCTGCAGTCCTTAATTCCATCAGCAAGTGGTTCAAGTCTTCCTCACTTTCAGCAAGCAAGGTGTGTCATCTGCATTTTGCTCTGTATTGCTGTATATTCCTTCAATCTTGATGCCACGTTCTTCTTCATACAACCCAGCTTCTCTGATTATTTGCCCAGCATCCAGAATGAATACATACGGTGAAAAGATCCAGCCCAAATGGGCCCTTTTCACGATTTTCATCTATGCAGTAGTCTCTTGTTCTGTTCAAATGACTGCCTATTAATCTATGTACAGATTCTAAATGAGCATGAAAAAGTGTTCTGGAATTCCCATGCTTCTCATTTTACCCATAGTTTGTTATGATCTACACAGTCCAGGGTCTTTGCATAATATTTAGAGCACAAGCAAACATATGCTCTGTTTTCAGCTAAGATCCATCAGATATCAGCAATGTTATACCTGGTTCCATGTCCGTTTCTGAATCTGGCTGTCCTGAATTTCTGGAAACTCCCTTTCAATGCACTATGACAATCATTGTTGGATAATCTTCAGCAAAATTTTACTTGTGAGTGACACAATAATATTTTCCCAGTATTTGACCATTCAGTTGGATCACTCTTCTTTGGAATGGGTACAATTATGGATCTCTTCCAATCAGTTGACCACATTTCTTGGCAAAAACTAGTGAGTGCTTTATAAGCTTTTTGAAACATTTCAATATGTTTTCGGTCTATTCCCAGAGACTTATTTTTGGTTAATGCCTTTAGTACAACTTGGATTTAGTTCCTCAGTACTATTGGATCTTGATAATATACTGTGTTGGGCCAGGTTGCCTAGAGAAATAAATTCTGACACTCATCTATATATAAGAAATAATTTTGTATCAAGAAAGAATCATAGCCTAATCCAATTCAAGTCCAAAAGTATAAAGCCAGTTCATAAATACCTTTCAGACGCCCATAGACACATGTTAGTGATGCAGAATGATGAATCAGGAAGCAGGAAGATCAATCATATGTTGTCAGGTGAAGTCCAAAATCAGTGGAAACATGCCTTGATGGCAGTAACTCAATGTCAGTGTCAAAGTCCAAGCAGGCAGGAGGCAGAGTGGCAGAGAATGCGGGAGAGCCCCAGCTTCCCCTGCCTATGAGAAGGTCACATTCCCAAGGAGGCATCACCAGGCTGTGACCTCATTGATAGTTTGGATTCCACCCCTACACTTACATTCACCTTCAAGTGGACCTAACATTATTTAACTACCACATAGGGTGTCTCTTGAAACAGCTGAATGTCAGCTAGTTCTTTGTGATGCAGTGACTCTGTGTGCTCCTTAAAGCTTCTTTGATGCTTTCTGGATTGTTCAATATTTTGCCCATAAAATATTTTCATACTGCCACTTGGGTTTTGAATTTTTTCTTCAGTTTTTTTCAGGCTGATATATATTTATTGCATCCTTTACTTTTGGTTTTCTAACTCCAGTTCTTTGTGCATTTCATTATAACATTTTACCTTGTTTTCTCAAGCTTCCCTTCAAAATTCCTTGCTCAGCTCTTTCGCTTCATAAGATTATTTTTTTTCTTTAGCTACTCTGTATACGAGGGCAAGTTTCAGGGTCTCTCCAGACACACTTTGATCTTTTCTTCAGTCTTGACTACTAAATGGCCTTTGCTTTCCTCACATATGATGTTCTAGATGTTATCCCAAAGCTCATCGGGCCAGGTCTTCTGTCAACAGTGGTCAGTGAATGAAATCTAGTCTGAAAACATTCTTGAAATTCTGATAGGATATACTCATGGTCAATGGTCTAGTATTTACTGTCATTATTTCTGAGCGGTAAGAGGCACAAACACGGTGCTGTGACCCTGACGGTATAATTCTAGCATGCTCCATCAGACCATCATCATAGTTGCAAAATTTGAAAATTAACAATGTTTCTTTTTGTTGTGCATCAGAGTCCCCTGTGTGTCAGAACAGACTTCATACCTGACAACAACAACAAAAACAAAACAATTACATTTTGGGTTAAATCAGTCACAGACCACTAATATACAAACGAAATAAAATATGTTACTTGTGAAAAATCAAACAACAAACACAGTCTCACTGCTGTTGGTTGGTGCTGACTCATAGTGAGTCCATAGGACAGGGCTGCAGGGTTCCTATGGGTTCCCGGACTCTGTGTGGGAGTAGAAGACCTCTCTCTCCCTTGGAGCAGCCGGTGGTTTCAACCTGCCGACCTCGCCGTTAGCAGCTCAATGGAGAACCACTACTCTATACAAATTTAATTAGGACTTGTAATGAAATATTTTAATTCTTATACATACAATTATGTTAATAACACAAAATTATCTTTTCAAAGTTTGTTTGGTTACTGTTTAATGAGAATTTTTTATTCGTCATTATTTGGTAAATTAAAATCTTATGATATTGATATAGTGAGTTTATTTCTAAATAAACTTTTATTTTTATTTGAAATGTTAGCTAACATTTATTTTTAAAATACAGAATAAGCTTCTGAGCGGGTAAGTAACTTCTTTACATTTATACAGCAGCCAATTGGCATGTCCATGTTATGGTAAAGGGTATGTGTCAACTTGGCTAGGCCACGATTCTTGTACTCATCCTCCATTTTCTTATCTGATGACAGTAACTGATGAGTTGAAAGGTAAGTTTCTCAAGGAATGCACCCTGCATACACTATATGTTAATGTTCTGGCAAAACTCTTCCTCTCTTGCTTCTCTGTCTAATTTGTTCATTCTGTAACCTGTGGTTTGTGGGATGTGAGTTAACAGCCATCGACCTGCTGATTTGGGGTTTATTAGCCTCTGAAACCATGTGAGTCAAGGGAAGTCTACAGTTTGATGTCTGACACATGCTTTTGGGGACTGCTAATTTCACAACCATTTCCTTGAAAGATATCTCTATATATAAAATTTTTATAGCTTTATTGCAACGTAATTCACAGATCATACAATTCCATTGTTCAAGCATATGAAGAAGAGCTGAACATTTTATTCCTTCTTGCAGTGATTGTCATTAGCTCCAATTTCCTGCCAACTCTACTTGTCATGCCTCTAGTAATTATTAATCCAGTTGCTGTCTCTATAGATTTACTTGTCCTGGATTTCATGTACAGAAAAACATTAAAAACAAAAAATAAGAACCAACCACAACCACAACAATGAAACCAAAAGCAGTGTCAAATAGAACACAGAAAAACACCGATAAAAAAGATAGCAGAGGATTTTATGAATTGATCCAAATTTAAAATGGGTCCAAAAGGGCACCAAATGATAAGTTGTTCATTTTTTTAAATGTACTCAAAAATCACTGTTATCTAGTGGTTACCCTCTTCTAGGACCCTCTAGCACAGAGTAAAATTACCCCCATGGGTTTTAAGTAAATATTAACCTGAGATTTCGGAATATTGCTATTTTTATAAATGGCTGCCTAGAAGCAATTCAAGCTGGTTAACAATAGTAATGTTTTATTGATATTGGAAAAATTCATATTTTAAAATATTTATTTTGCTAGTGTAAGACAAAGAATAGAGGTACTAAGATGCTAAAACATCTGCATATGTTTCACCTGATATTTCCTTTGTTTTTTCTTAGAAGTTTCCGGATTTTTCTTTTCCATAGCTGCTTAGACACCATTAAGATTTTCTTTGTACCCAAGTGCATTGCTGCATATATACCAACTCTACACGCATTCTTGCAATCATGCGATGGATTGTGGAGATGAGCCACATGACACACAGTTGAATATAAATGTCTTTACCAAGACCCAGGGTGTGTTTCATGGCTTGCAGTGTAGGCACTGACTCCAGCTGTAAGCGGTAGATCCCAGCGACTGCGATGGAAGCAGATAAAATATGTTTAGATTTCCCCAAAGCTACCTATTTGAATTAAGGGCCACATGTCTGAAAGGTAAGAGAACTTCCACTTTAACCACAAACACTTAATCTATGTTTATTTTAAAATTTATGAATATATGGCAGAGTATAATCATCCTGAAATACACAAAGCTAGACACATACACTTTTACAGAAAATCATAAAGGGAAACAAAAGACAGAGAAACTATTGTATATGGGTTGGTGAAAGGGGAAAATGAAATTGGATTCAGATTCTAATTCCGATTCTTAAACCTGAACCTTACTGTCTGTGACCACCAACAGAGTTTCTTCCATTAAAGCCATCCGATTTAAATTGGTCTGTTGTGAATGTTAGCTGTCTTGAAAGTTCTGGTAAAAAGATTTATTTGTTAAAAGACATGGACGCTGCCAGGTTCGACATCCAACAGTTTAAGTATATAGCATCATATACTGTCAGATGTAGGTTATTTGATCTATTTTCTTTTTAGTCATTCTCTTAGAACGTGTTGCAAAAATATTGATTACCTGCATTAAAAGTTTATTCTAAACAGAACATATTTTATTGCTTTCCACAAAATAGAGATGGGGCCTTAGGTTGTGTTCTAGATGTTGCTGTGCTGTTTTTTGATGCCATTCACTCGATTACAATGGCTACAACCCATAGCCACCCGACGAGCCACAGAAGGAAACACTGCATAGTCGTCCCCTGCCACCATGCTTGTTCCTATGCTGAGCCCATTGCTGTGGCCATTTAGGACATTCCTCTGTGTTCTCTCCCCCCCCCCCCCAAATATTCCAAACATGATGTCTGCCCCTAGTGGCTAGTCTCTCCTGATAATATTTCCAAAGGATGTGAAATGAAATGTTGAAATCCTTGTCTCTAAGGAGCACTCTGGTCCTACTTCTTCCAAGATAGACTTTGCTTTCAATGTTCTCCAGCACCACAATTTATATGCATTAATTCTTTTTTGATCTTCTTTATCCAATGTGCATCTTTCACATGCAGATGAGGCAATGGAAAATACGATGTCTTAGATCAGGTGCAACTTAGTCCTCAAAGTAACATCCAAGCTTTGCAGTTCTGGCGCTATCACAGATGATGCTCTGCTTCCACTCATTGGACCTTCAGTGTTTGACAATGTTTTGAAACTATGCAGGGTTTTCTCAAAAGCAAACACACTGACATTGAGTCAATTCTGACTCATAGCAAACAATCTTGTATATTTCTTTCGTTCAAGGATATTCTGTGTAATACTTCACACAGTGGTGGAAACTGTTAACTCCCTAATTCACAGGTTTGACATCCGACTGGGGCATATCCTGAATCATACAGTAGCAGTGGCTGATAAACCTATAATTGACAGGACAAAAGACAGGCTGCAAGGATTATGGGAGCTGAAAAATCCCAGAATTTAAAGATCAATGGGTAGTCTGTTGAATCACGTACCAATGACCTAAAATCAGAAGATGATAAGGCAGAAGGAGACTTGAGAGAGAGAGAGAGAGAGAGAGAGAGAGAGAGAGAGAGAGAGAGAGAGAGAGAGAGAAAGAGAGAGAGAGAGAAGAGAGAGAAGGAAAAGAAAGGGGGAGAGATATTGAGTATTTTGTTTAACATCCATCTCTAATGAGATAGACCAGACCCCCAAGGGAATTCCCCTTACATCATAGCATAAATAAGGGATAATTACATAATATTTAGCATCGTGGCCTAGCCATGCTCTCTGACAACATTAACCATCACAAATGGTATACTTCTAATTGAGAGTGATTACAGTAAGCACATATATTAGAGGTGTAGGTTTAAATAACTTTCACTTCCTCAATGAATAATCATCCATTAGTGCTTTTCAGAGAATTGTAGTATTTTTTTAGGACATTTGAATTTTATTCCAAATAGCACGGATGTCACCCAAACCTTTTAAACAGCACAATGATGGAATTCAGGCAACTGTGTATCTCAGTTATCAATGCTGCTGTAACATAATTTTTTTCTCACACTTTAGTTGCTTAGAAGTCTTTAATACAGAATGCTGATTCTAACAGAGGCCTTTCCTCTCTGAGGATTCTTTTTCTTTTAATCGTGTTATGAGGGACTCATACAACTCTTATCACAATCAATACATACATCAATTGTGTGAAGCACACTTATACATTCATTGCCCTCATCATTCTCAAAATTTGCCTTCCGCTTGGCTTCCTGGAATCAGCTTCTCATTTTTCTTTTTTCCCCTCCCCCTCCTTCCCTACTCCCCCTCCCTCAATTTATAAATTGATATTTTATCTTATCATACACTGCCCAGCATCTCCCTTCACTCACTTTTATGTTGCCCATATCCCAGAAAGGAGGTTATATGTAGATCCCCATGATCAGTTCCCCCTTTCTACCCCCCCTTTCCTCCCAGTATTGCCACTATCACTATTAGTCCTGAGGGGTTCATCTGTCCTAGATTCCCTGTGTTTCCAGATCCCATCTGTACTACTGTGCATACTTTGGTCTAACCAGGTTTGCCAGGTAGAATTGGGATCATGGTAGTTGGAGGGAGGAAGCGTTTAAGAACTAGAGGAAGGTTGTGAGTTTCATTATTGCTTCACTGAACCCTGAGTAACTCACCTCCTGCCCACTACCCCATCTGCAAGGGATGTCCAGTTGTCTACAGATGGGCATTGGGTCCCCATCATGCACTCCCCTCATTCATGATGATATGATTCTCCACCTCCCCCCCACCTTTGGTGCTTGAAACCTGGTCCCCTCGGCCATTCATGATCACACATGTTGGTATGTTGCTTCCACGTGGACTTTGTTGCTTCTGGGCTAGATGGCTGCTTGTTTACTTTCAAGCCTTTAAGTCCCCAAACACTATATCTCTAGATAGCCGGGCACCATCAGCCTTCTTCACCACATTTACTTATGCACACATTCATCTTAGCATTGATGTGGGGAAGGTGATCACCGAATGATGGCTTTTGTTCTTTGGTGTCTGAGAATTGTAGTATTCCTAGAGAATTGTAGTATTTTCAACTTACTAATAAGAATACTAATATTTGTGTGGAAGTAGAACAGTGGAATGAGATTATAAATAGCATTGTCTACAAACTGTGCCTAAAATTATGTTAATGAATTAAATAGTTTCCCACAATCTTTATAACTGAGAAAATGAAAATAATAAAGAATTTAGGCATTTTAATTAAAATTTTCTGATATAAAATCCATATCATTTTATTTTGTTTAATTAGTTTATGTTTTATTCTATTTCAAATAAATCATTTATATTAAGAGGTTTAAATTGATAGTAAAGTTGTGAAAAACTGCATTTTCCCTAAAATTCATAACCAATATTCTCTATTATTAAAATATTTTTATTAGTATATTACATTTGCCACAGCCAATGAAGCAATATTATGTTTCAACTAATCAAAGTCCATAATATATTTAGATCCGTTAGTTTTACTTACATTTTTCTATTTTAATATATGATCATGGAAACACACTATATAATTATCATGTATTCTTAGTATGCTGTAGAGTGTGGTGGTTTCCATTAAGTCCCTTGCTTTTGAAAATTGTGGTATTTTTGAAGAGATATGGTTATATATTTTGTAGAATGATCCTAATTGATGTTTGTTTAATGCTTATTATCATTATTAGACTGGAGTTAATGATGACATATGTCATTTTTATCACATTATAACAAGATTCCATCACCAGTTGGTAGTTTCATTGTACAATATGGCCTAAAAGATTGCAGCTATGTTATTAGTATTTCAAATATGAGAAGAGTCACTCTTGGTGGATGTATTTCACCAGAGCTTCAAGATTAAGACATAACCTCCTCCCTTGGGGATGGACAACAGAAAACTCGGTGAAGGGAGATGTTGGACTGGGTAAGATATGACAAAATAATAATTTATAAATTATCAAGGTTTCATGAGGGAGCAGGGGGAGGGGGAAAATGAGGAGCCAATACCAAGGGCTCAAGTAGAAAGCAAATGTTTTGAGAATGCTTATGGCAACAGATATACAAATATGCTTGACACAATGGATGCATGTATGGATTGTGATAAGAGTTGTACAAGCCCCCAGTAAAATGAATTCTAAAAAAAGACTAAGACAGATTGGAGAAAACAGGTGTGGCAACTTTCTTCCTATCATGAGTC
Organism: Tenrec ecaudatus; assembly: GCF_050624435.1. NCBI lineage: Eukaryota > Metazoa > Chordata > Mammalia > Afrosoricida > Tenrecidae > Tenrec > Tenrec ecaudatus. The sequence continues at coordinate 92,611,549 of NC_134532.1, read as the reverse complement.
AATGAATACTGCAGGGACAGTGAACTACTCAATGTGGTTTCTTCTAGCCAAAGACTCCAATTCACACCAAATGATCTCTCCCTGCATGGATTTGGTAAAACTGTTGCAGGGGGTGGGCGTAGAGGGGAGAAGATACTGATAGGATTCACATGTGAGTTATTTCAAATGAGATTTTCGCAGTGGCATCCTGCTGTGTATAAAACAGTATCCCTGAGAAGCAGGTGGAAGAATCTCATTACCAGCAACACCCAGACGTGGAGTGCGGCTTTGGCACACGAGATAGCTGCGTAGTAAATCTCTTGGGTCCAGATGACGGCCGGACCATCAGAGGAGCAGCATCAGAACCAGGAACCAGAGCATGGGTCAGAGTGACAGACTCCCCAATCCATGGAGCAAGTAAACCCTGATGCTTTTGTGTAGAAGACTGGCTTGAAGAATCCTATCAATTTCTTCATCTGAAATTGGTCCAACATGAAATTAAGGTATATTTATAATCGTTGGTGATTGTAATATGAAAGCTGGAAACAGAAGGAATACTAGTAGTTGGAAAATAAGCCTTAGTGAGGTAATTGACAGTAGAGAACACATTATAGAATTATGCAAAACCAATGACTTTATTGTAAATACTTTTATCAATAACTTGCACTGCAACTACACACGTGAGGTTTGCCAGAAAAATACAAAAGAATAAAACTAGCGATGTGTGGACAGAGCTAGAGGAGAATCTCAGTGTTAGCAGTCAAAACAAAGCAAGTGGGTGACTGTGAAATTGACCATCACTTGCTCAAAAGTAAATTCAAAAATAGGGGGAAAAAGGTCCATAAGAGCCAAAATATAATCTTTGAAATACCCCCATGAAGTTGTAAAACATCTCAAGAGCAGAGATATTATACATTGAAAACTAGTGACAGAAGACATGATAAGTTTCAGGATAACATAAAGAAGATCATACATGAAGAAAGTAAAATGTCATTAAAAAGACAAGACAGGAAGATCTGTCAGTGTGAATGCCAGAGGAGACCCTGAAAATTGCACTGGAATAGAGGATAGCTACAGTGAAAGGGAGGAAATGATTAAATAAAGCAGCAGGACAGAAAACTAGAGGGGAATTCAAGAAGACAATTTGCAATGTTATAATAAAATTTAACCAAGAACTAATGAAGTTAAATGAAGAAATCCAAGCTATGCTGATGATTGTAACAAAAAGCCAGGTTTCAGGAATTGAATTGTTTCAACAAGTAGATGAAACATTGACTGGAAGCACTCATATAAGCAAGAAATTTGAGGATACACCTGGCCAACTGACTTTAAGAGATCCATTTTTGTGACAATTTCAATGAAAGGTGACCGAACTTAATCCAGAAATTACTACTCACAAAAGAATAAATATTGTATGTGTACACTACTTTAAGTAAAAACACCAAGATGAAGGCAGGCTCATGCTTCAAGGCCATGCAATCTACTAGCCCAGTCTGTAAAACAGTGTGCTAGAGAGTCTGACTTACACTCCTGAAGCATTCAATAACCTTGTATATGCGCATCTTAGAAACCACTATGACAAAGGAGACCTCAGTTCAGGTGGGGTTAGCTTTCTATTTGTAGGAAAATGAGGAGGATCAGTCTTCCAACTAGAAAAATAAAGTGTAACAATACCAATATAGACAAAAGTGAAGAATATTTCAGGAGCTATGCTCCTAATTAGACACTTTAGACTTAGCTTCCATCCAGCCCCTGCTGACTCAGGCCATGTGCTATAGACTACAGGACATTTGGACTCTTTTTTGAGGTGCGCAACATCTTTCATGGTCCACACCAGAATGACTCGATGTGGAAAGCCCATCAAATCAACTGGGCTCTATTTCAAATTCACCTGTAGTCCCTGTGCTTCAGGACCAAACGACATAGTGTGAGAAGAAGCAGGTAATCACTGCAAGGGTATAGAACTGGCAGTCGTTGAATTACTGTATACTTTCTATTTCATGCTTTTCTTGCCTTTCTTGCTTTATTAAAATGTGTATTCATCTGGTAGGCCTGGTTCTTCCACTGTCAATGAATATTATTGAAAAATTCACCTTATCACCAGTCCCCATTGTTTGTGTAAATAGTATCTGCATGCTCAAAAATTTAATCTGTGCAAGTCAATAACTCAGGTATTGTAGCTCATCGCCAGCCTAGGTTTGTATTATCTTCTCTTCTGAATTGTGCTTTGAATTCTTTACCTTTGGCCAAATTCATGACACTATGAGTACAATGACCTTAGGGTTATGATTGATAATGTTCTCTAGCATAAAATGATAATATTGTCTCTCCAGCATAAAATGATAATATTGTCTCTAAGCTGAACCAGAGCCAAATATAGACCATAGATATATTAATGGATTTTAGGCTTCTTCTTTCACCATAATTCTAACCCCACAATTGATTCTTAAATAGTGGTCCTGCTTGACACTGGCCTTCATGAAGAGATCCCCGAATATAATGAGTGTTACAGCAAAATGTGGGGCAAAAACCAAATGGTACCTGGATATCAAAAAGGAGAATATCTGGATTCTTAAAGGCTGGTCTTCAAACAAGGAGCCATCTAAGTGAGTCATCAGCTAAGTCCACAGGAAAAAAGCACACAAGTTTATGTGATCCAAATGTTGTAAATAATTCATCCAAATCTGAAGGGGGGCATGGTATCAGATCTTAAGTTGTGAGGATCTCATTTGCAGATGACTATAGAAGCCCAAAATCCACTCGCAAGATCCATACATAGATCAAGCCTCTCACAGACTATAGTTGAGGGACATGATTTCTCACAGAATATAGTTGAGGGACATGCATAGCCTTATTATCAGACAAAGTAGTATAGAGATGATTAGAGTAAATATGGCCAGATTGCAATGTAACATCTGATTTGATCTCTCTTTTGACCCATTTAAACGTTATATCACTTTTTTAAAAAGAAAGGAAAAATAAAAGTGAAGGAGTAATACATGTAGATCAAGCCTCTGGTGAATTCCCTCTAAACTAAGGGCAGGGATGTGAATAACCTTAGTATCATATTGTGCATTGGAAAGTGGATTATGGCACACACAGTTAAGTTAAAATTTATCATTTCATTTCCCTACCTACCCATTTTATTTTGTTCAACATTTTAATGTTTTCAGTTTTCTACTGGAATTTTTTGCTATTTTATTTTGTAATTGTTATTAGCTTTTCTTTGACTATTTGCATTTGTTTCTGTATGTTTTTTATATAAATCCAAGATGGGTTAATTTATAGAGATAGTAACTAGATATGGTTTTTTGGGGGTATGGCAAGTGAAATTGGGGAGGAATGGGAAGATAGTAACAAGGTACAAGAAATAAGAAAATGTTTTAAAATTTATTGTGTTATTGTACAACTCTTCTTGTTATGACTGAACTCTTGAATTGTATGATATTTCAATTATGTCCCAATGAAACAGTTTATAAAAATACATTTATGTCACATGCAAATAAGAACTGGAAACACAGAGAATCCAGGGCAGATGATACCTTCAGGACCAGTGGTGTGAGTGGCGATACTGGGAGGGTAGAGGAAGAGTGGGTTAGAAGGAAAGAGGTAATTGATTATAAGGATCTACATTTGACCTCCTCCCTGGGGGACCTCCTCCCTGGGGGATGACGGGTTACAATCTTGACACATACCTTTCCTGATTTTTCATCCAGCAATATTCCTTTATTCTGTTTGCACAACTGTTTCTTGATTCTTGTACAATTTACTCATGAGCACAATGAAGTATTCTGGACATCCCATTCTTCTCAAGCATTCTCATAGTTCTTTATGATCTCTACAGTTGAATTTCTTTTTCCTAATAAATAAAATACATTAAGTCATTTTTTCTGGTATTCTTTCCTTTCAGTCAATATCCATCTGACATTAGCAAAGATATCCCTTGTTCCACATCTTCTAAATCCAGTTTGAGCCTCTGGCAGCTCCCTGCCAAAACCATTGTTGTATGATCTTCAGCAACATTATATTTAATTGTGCTTTTAATAATATTGTTCTATAATTTGTGCATCTCTTGGGTCACCAACCCAAGACATTATCTATATGCCACACATCATTGAAGCTTCACTTAAGTGAGACCAGAGATATAACATGAATGATGGAGGTAAATAAGTAAAAATGATGGATCTTTAACCTACCTTGGTCTTCCTTTATGAACCACAGACAGAGGTTAAGGTTTACAACATATCATACAATGTAGGCTAATCTGACAATAATGGCCATCCGGATTTTGCCAAACTGATACATAATTTCAGGAGGGACACAATTCGATCCATGACACCTTTATTAATGAAAATAATTCCAGGGAGTTGACTTTTATTTAAATATCTGTAACACATATGCTTGAGTAAAAGATAGACAAATCCATTTAGAGACAATTTTGCCCACTTCAAAATTCTGTGCCTAATTTTTTAAATGCAAAAAAGACAATCATTATCTTTTAGTCTGTAGCATTTTTTTAGTATAAAAGAACATGTCTATCTCTTCAGACAAGAGACTAAACAACATTTTAGACTCGGGATTTGGTAGGGTTTTTCAATGTAACACATAGTTCTATAATGTGATTAAAAAATATGTTAGTATTGCTGGGGCATCAGAAGAACCAGCATTTTCTCTATCCCATGTGTTATCCACTTTGGGGTCATAGTAATTACTATTTATTTGCTACTATTTTTAGTAAGTGGGAATATAGATTTTAAAGATTAGTGCATGCATCTGCTTAAGTATTCATACCCAATGTTGGTTATAACTGAGTGAACATGTACTCTTTTTTATCATTTTATTGGGGGATCATACAACTCTTATCACTATCCATCCATTCATCCATCCATTGTGTCGAGCACATTTATACGTTTGTTGCCATCAGACATCAGTTAGTGTAAGACATGGAAAAAATAATAATATTTCATGCATTATCAAGGGGTCATGAGGGAGGGATGGAGCGGAAAATGAGAAGCCCACCTCAAGGGCGTCATCTAAAAAATGGCCCGAGAAGGACGAAGGCTTCAGCTTTTGATTGAACCCCAATAGTACTGCTAACTGTCACTAGTCAATTGAGGGGATATAGGTCTGGGTGGAGCAAGACAGAAGCATGATTGGATTGTCTCAGAGATCCTAAGTCCTTCACTAGGTCATCTGCTGAGAGGTATGCATGTTCACATCTACTTGGCAATCAGACAAGCTGTAAACACCAGAGTTAAAGTATGAGAGAGCAAAAGACTAGGAAGGTGAGACTTTCCAGAGAAGGAAGGGTGGGCAGAAGGAGGGTTCAGGGAGGATGGCTAACCTCTTAAGAAAAGAAGGTGTCAGCTCATGGTTTGTGTCACCTTGAAGTGGTAATAAATCTCCCTCCTGGATTTTATTTAATTTTTTAATTAAAATCATGTTAAGTGAGGTAAGCCAAACTCAAAAGGACAGGTATCACATGAGTCCCCTGAGGTAAGTACAAGCAGCATGCCAGGAATAGAAGAATAAACACCTATCTCGCAATTAACGGGTGGAAGCATAGATAGTTGGAGGGAGGACAGGCCACACCAATGGAGGTACATGAGAGCCCAACATAAAGAAGGGGGAGAAAGGGGGGCAGGTGGAGGGAGAAGCACGGTGGGGGGAAACCGAGTGGATGGTATGGGGGGAACAGGGCACTAACCCACCCGGGGGAGAGTACTGGTTGTGTTCCCACAGAACTGGAACATACATACGGACCCCACCATGACATGCCAAACCAGGAGGGCAACGTAAAGCACAGAGGAATCACAAAGAGACTGGACCATATGGCCAGCACCAAACAGAATTAGCCTGACCCCCACAATGGAAGGGAGTACCACAGAAAATGAAACTAGATCATCTGGTGTTGGAAAGGAACTGACCTACCACAACCATACCCAGAAGGCAGCTGAAGCAGAGGAAGGAAGAAGAACTGAGCAGAGCACACCTGGGTCTAGCAATTTTAGAGGATGATAGCCAGTTTGAAGGGGCAAATGTACAGAGAGGACCACATAGTCGGCCCCATGGCGAGATGTCACATCCTGCACTGACCCATGGCCCTACAGAGGACAGCACCTGAGACACAGTGGGGGATGTGTGACTGAGCTGACCCCGCCACACTGAGACAAAACACTGGGGGCGTGCAATGGAGCGGTGGGGGAAGCAGAGCTAGGAGATCCCAAAGGAGTATAATGGATGGATTTTGGGGCCAGGACATGGCACCCCATAAGATTTCGTCCGGTAGATACTCCTAAAGGTCAACAAACAGACCTTGAACTACTAATAGGCTTTTTTTTTTTTTTGCTGTCTTTTTGTTTGTTTTTTGCATTTTTTCCTCTTCTTTTAAATTTTGTATGTCAGTGGTTTTTTTCTTTGTTAGCTTGTTGATGTTGCTGCTGTTGACACCATGTTTTTATGTGCCACTTTGGTGCTGTCAAAGCCATCCACATTTTTATGCCCATGTTACTATATCTGCAGATCCACCTAGATAAGATAGGCTGGCCAAACAATGTGAGAGGAAAATAACGGGACCAACAGTCCTGGAGGGACATGAGAGTATGGGAGGTGGGGGAAGGGAGGAGGTGTTGGCCAAGCCAGGGACAAGGGAACCGAGAGTGGTTCAAAACCAGTCGAGGGAAGGGATGGGAGGACTGGTAGGGAGTGTCAAGGGAAAGGTAGCTGAGAGGAATTACCGAGACCAGAATGGGGGCTGAGAATGGTAGTAGGACATGAAGAAGGTGTAAGGAAATGGAGGAAAGGGGTAGGAGGCAAAGGGCATACAGAGAAGCCTAGGTACAGACATGTACATATGTAAATATATTTTGATTATGGGGGAGATAGACTTATGTGCGTATATTTATAGGTTTAGTAGTAGGGTAGCAGGTGGACATTGGGCTTCCTTGAGTGCATTCCCTCAATGCAAGAACACCTTGCACAGCTAAACGGTCATTTCATGATGTCCACCTTCCCGACATGATTGCTGAAAACAGACAGTTGCATAAGCAAACGTGGTGAAGAAAGCTGATGGTGCAGCATGGCTATGAAAAGATATAGCGTCTGGTGTCTTAAAGGTTTGGAGGCAAACAAGCGGCCATCTAGCTCAGAAGCAACAAAGCCCACAGAGAAGAAGCACACAAGCCTAAGTGAACGCGAGGTGTTGAAGGGATCAGGTAGCAGACACCATAGAACAAAAACCATCATGGTGTGATCACCATCCCAACATAAACACTGAAGATGAATGTCTGTATAAGTAAGCGTGGTGAAGAAGGCTGATGGTGCCCAGCTGTGGAGAGCTATAGCATCTGGGACTTAAGGGCTTGAAAGTAAATAAGTGGCCATCTTGCAGAGAAGCAACAAAGCCCACATGGAAGCAGCACACCAACATGTGTGATCATGAAGGGCCGAGGGGACCATGTTTCAAGCATCAAACGTGGGGTGAAAAAAACCATATCATCATGAATGAGGGGAGTGCATGATGGGGACCCAATGCCCATCTATAGACAACTGGACATCCCTTACAGTGTGGTAGTGGGGAGGAGATGCGTCACTCAGAGTTCAGTGTAGCAGTAATGAAACTCACAATCTTCCTCTAGTTCTTAAATGCTTCCTCCTCCCAACTATGATGATCCCAATCCTACCTTGCAAAGCTGGTGAAACCAGAGGATGCACAGCGGTGCAGATGGGATCTGGAAACACAGGGAATCTAGTAAAGATGAACCCCTCAGGACCAAGGGTGAGAGTGGCGACACCAGGAGGGAAGGGGGTATAGAAAGGGGGAACCAATCTCAGGGATCTACATGTGGCTTCCTCTCTGGGGGATGGTCAACAGGAAGGTGGATGAAGGGAGATGCCGGGCAGTGTAATATAAGATAAAGTAATAATTTATAAATTATTAAGGGTTCATGAGGGAGGGGAAGCGGGGAGGGAGGGAGGGAAAGGAAAATGAGGAGCTGATTCCAGGAACCCAAGCAGAAGGCAAATTTTGAGAATGATGTGGGCAACAAATGTACATATGTGCATGACACAATGGATGTATGTATGGGTTGTGATAAGAGTTATATGAGCCCCCAATAAAACGATTAAAATTTTTAAAAATCGTTTTATTGGGCGCTCTTACAACTCTTATCCACAACCCATACATACATCCATTGTGTCAAGCACATATGTACATTTGTTGCCCTCATCATTTACAAAACATTTACCTTCTACTGGACCCCTAACATCCACCGTTCATCTTCCCCTCCCTCCCCACTCCCCCCTACTTCACGAATCCTTCATCATTCATAAATTACCACCATTTTGTCATATATTACACTGTCCAACATCTCCCCCTGCCTTCTTCTCTGCTGTCCATCCCCCCAGGGAGGAGGCTATACATAGATTCTTGTAATCAGTTCCCCCTTTCTACCCCACATTCTTTCTACCCTCCAGGCATCGCCACTCTCACCATTGGTCCTGGAGGAGTCATCTGTCCTGTATTCCCTGTGTTTCCAGTTGCAATCTGTACCTATGTACATCCTCTGGTCTAGCCAGATTTGTAAGGTAGAATTGGGATCATGATAGGGGGTGGGGGGGAAACATTTAAGAACTAGAGGAAAGTTATATGTTTCATCGTTGCTACCCTGCACCCTGACTGGCTTTTCTCCTCCCCACAATCCTTCAGTAAAGGGGTGTCTGGTTAGCTACAATGGGCCTTGAGTCTCCACTCTGAACTCAACCACACTTACAATGATATCATTTTTTGTTATTTGATACTTGATACCTGATCGCTTCAAAAGCTCGAGGTCACACAGGTTGATGTGTTTCTTCCATGTGGGCTTTGTTGCTTCTGACCTAGATGGCCACTTGTTTATCTTTGAGCCTTTAAGACCCCAGACACTATATCTTTTGATAGCCGGGCACCATCAGCTTTCTTCAGCACATTTGCTTATGCACACACTTGTCTTCAGTGATCATATCAGGGAGATGGGCACCCACTGATATGATTTTTAGTTCTTTGATATCTGATAACTGGTCCCTTCTATACTTTGTGGTCAGACAGGCTGGTGTGCTTCTTCCATGTGGGCTTTGAAGCTTCTCAGGTAGATGGAAGCTTGTTGATCTTCAAGCCTTTAATACCCCAGACGTATATCTTTTGATAGCTGGGCACCATCAGCTTTCTTCACCACATTTGCTTATGCACACATTTTTCTTCAGGAATCATGTTGTGAAGGTGTGCATCCTGAAATGCCAATTTAATAGAACAATGTGTTCTTGCATTGAGTAAGTGCTTGAGTGGAGGCCCAATGTCCATCTGCTTCCTTAATACTAAATCTATAACTATATGCACATAGATCTGTTTCCCCACACTCCTATATCAATATATTTACATATGTACATTCCAATCTTTAGACCTGTATAAATACCCTTTATCACCTTGTTCTTTCCTCTATTTCCTTTTACTTTCCTCTTGTCCCACTATCATGCTCAGCCTTCATTTGGGTTTCATAATTTCTCTCGGTTACATTGCCCTTGCTGAATCCCTACCTGGCCTCTCACACCCTCCTTGCTACTGATTTTGGATCGCTTATTGCTCCCCTGCCCCTGGGTTGGTCAGCACCACTTCCTTATCCCCTCCTACGTCTCTCATGTGTCCCCCCTAGAACCATTGGTCCTATTGTTTTCTCCTCCAGACTATTCATTCAGTCTATCTTATCTAGATAGATCTGTAGAGATAATAATATGCACCAAAAATCAAGTCATAACAAGATAGGCGATGAGTGAGAACACAGCAATGACAACAAAAAAGGAAACCAATTACCCATAGAAGAATAAATTAATTAAAAGAAAAAAATTTAAAATAAAGAAAACCTGTAAATAGATCAAAGTCTGATTTTTGATCTCTAGGAATGTCCCTCAGACAGGTCCAATGGGGTATCATGCTTTGGCACCAGATTCTGTTCTTTGTACTCCCTCAGGGATGTCCCTGCTCTGTTCCCATGGTTGCTCTGCAGCACACTTTTAGTGGTTTGCCTGGGTGTCACAAGATCAGTCTGGGGCCAGTCTCAATCCTGAGTCTCCAATTTTGTCCCTCTTAGGGCCCTGGGCCATCAAGGGATGGCGTGTCTCATAGTGGGATCAGCCAGATTGTCCACTCTGTCCATTAGCTGTTCAGAGAGGGCATATTATCCTCCACGTCGATGGGTCAGGATGTGCTCCACTCTCTCTTCCTCCCCCTTCATTTTCTCCCATTTTCTCTGATCAAACATGCCCTCTCCCCTAGCTGCAGCTTCAGTGCCTTCCTCTCAAGTACATTCTGGGGGGAGGGGCAGTTGTCCACGTATCTGGTATGGGGGGGCTGAGCCCCTCTACTGGCTCCTCACTTCTTGCCGGCACACTGCATTCCGCTGCCTTGGCTTTATATCTGGTCCCTCTTTCCCTGTGGAGACACAAACAATACCCTCCCCTTGGGTGGGTCAGTCCCCTCTTCCCCTATCACACATCGTTTTTTCTTTCCCCTTTCCTCCCTCCACCCCCATTTTAGTTGACTTCCATATGTACCCCTGAATTTGGTCTGGCCCCTGCCATACTAACGGGACATCATCTCTGGAGTGTTTGTATACAGTAGCTTTTTCCCTGTGTCCCTTTTGCACTTACCTTTCTGCTCTTCTATATATATATATATATATACACTTACCTCAGAGGACTCATGTTATTCTTGTCCTTTTGTGCTTGACTTACTTCACTTAGCAAAATTTCCTCCAGTTCTTCCCATGCGGTGATATGCTTCATGTGTTCATCACTGCTTTTTAGCGATGCGTAGTACTCCATTGTATGTATGTACCACCGTTTTTTAATCCATTCATCTGTTGATGGAAATGAGGGTTGTTTCCAACTCCCTGCGATTGTGAACTGTGCCGCAATGAACATTGGAGCACAGATGTCTGTCCGTAGTTTGTTTTTTGCCTCTTCTGAGTATATACCCAGTAGGGGAATGGCTGGGAGATATGGTAACTCAATTTCATGTGTTTTTGAAATTGTGAAATCGATTTCCATACTGGTTGTACATATCTAGAAGTCCACCAGCAGTGGATGAGAGTTCCTGTCTCCCCACAGCCCCTCCAAAACTTGTTGCTTTCTGATTTTTTGAATTGGGCTCTCTTTGAGTGTGTTAGATGGTATCTCATAGTTGTTTTGATTTGCATTTCTCTTATGGCGAAAGATTGGGAACATTTTCTCATATGTTTGTTGGCCATTCGGATTTCTGCCCCTGTGAAATTTCTGTCCAGGTCTTTTGCCCACTCCTCACTGGGCAATTAGTTTTTTTTTTCTTTTTTGAAAATTGCAGAGTATTGTAGATTTTTAGTAATAAGGCCTTTGTCTGATGTGTCATTGCTAAAGATGTTTTGCCTGTCGGTCTACTCTGTTATAACTCTCTTTGTGAATTCTTTTGATGTACACAGGTGTCTTATCTTCAGTATATCCCACTTGTCTATTTGTGACTCCTCTGCATTTGTGTCCTTCCCTATTTCTGATAGCCTATATATTCCCTGTGCCAAGGTTCTCAGAGTTGTCCCAATTCCCTCATTAATGGCCCTATTGTTTGGTGTTTTATCTCAAGGCCTTGGATCCACCTTGAGTTTATTCTGAACATGTACTCTTATGTCAAGAAGTATACTCTAAACTCTCCAACCCTAAAGCAGATCTAACTTACCAATATTCTTATAGAACTTCCTTATTTCTGTTGATTCAAACCAACAAACAAACCAAACCAACAGTCATACTCATTGAGTCATTTCAGACTGATAGACTGACAGGTTAGAACTGCCCCCGGGGGTCACTGAGACGATTACTCTTTATGAGAGCAGAAAGCCTCATCTTCTCCCTCCAAGCAGCTGGCGGTTTCAGGCAGCTGACTATGGGGCTAACAGCCCGACAATAATAAATACACTCCAAGGGCTCCGTTGATTAGTGGCATTATTTTCCCTTTGGGAGACATCCCCAAAATATTCTAAAATACATTAATATGGTCATTGAAGAGGTTTTTAAAAATACGCTTACAAATGTTATACAGTCAATGGATTAAGCAAATTCCTCAATATAAAGAAGACAAGTAATGATAAACTAAAATCTCTAAAGAGCTAGAAGTAAATACACTGTCTACCAAACATGTTTCAACATAGCTACATATAACAAGTATTATTAACTTGATAACATCATTGAAAATCAGATATGAGAAATATATTTATAGGAAAAGAAGAGGGGCTATTCAGAATTCTGTAATCACGAGAGTTTTAAAATAACTACCATTGGTGGCGTAATTGCTGCTCCCTGATGCCAAAGGATGCATACGATACGCACCTGTGAACTTCAGTGCTTCCTTCATGAGGCCACTGCTTCTGTGACCACAAACACTCAAGCTTGTGCTTATTTAAGTGACTTAATTTAACCTGACATGATCAGGTTCAAATAAAATCTTTACAGGGACAAGATTGACTCTCAAATTTGTCTATATAAACTGTCTCAGAAGATATGATTTGTTTTCAACTTTTTTTCTTTAAATAATTTAAAATCAATTAAAATTATAGTTTATCTATTAGTAAGTACTTAAACACCTTTAGCCAAAAACTAGGCTATAATATATTCACACACTCTTCATTGTTGTTGTTTTTGTTTTAAAATATTCAAGTTATAAAACATAGGAACTATTTAGTCTTTGCCTTATATACAAATATTTGACATTTATCTTTTTATAATAACTGCTAAAACATTTTGTTTCAGAAGTGTTACTGCAAACTATCAAAGTAGCAAAAATATCAATTGTACCTTTCGATTTATGAAGCTTACGCAAAATATAATCCTATCAAATCAGAAATGGCAAGTTTAGTAAAACCATTAGCAAAAAAGAACGAGGAAGAGAAGGAGAGGAAGGGGGAATAAAACAATGAGTATAATGTAGTGCACGTTCTTTAAGTGTCCTCCATATTTCAATTTGAAAATAAACAAAATTTCCTTCCAAATTTTCTCCAATGTCTTTAAAGAGAGTATATATTCATAAAACATTTTAAGTAACAGAACTTTCAGATTATGTAACAGAAAGTAGTAGGCTCATTTTGCCAGATCCATGAACAAATCACATGTTTATTTGGCCCATATTTGATAGATTTTCATTAAAAGTACAAAAAACTTTGGTTTTGGTTACCCAAGGGAGACTAATTAATGCCTTTTGACATTGAAGTTAAGGAAAATGAGTGCAAAATTCTAATATGATATTTTTACTGAAAACAATGACATAATTCAAGCAAATGAAATGAAGCAATGCTGCAGTCAATATCAAAATATGTCCATTCAAAACTCTCCCCCAGAAGAGCAGTTTGCTAAAACAGCTCCTGCTGTAAACAATCAGGCAATGCTGGGCAATAGACCCAAGAAAGCAAATGATTTTTCTCTTGAGAAAATATTGGTTTAATCTTAAAGAATCTCCTGTATGTTTTTGTGCACTTTACTCTTCAAATGTATCCTTTTCTGGTCCATTCCCTGCCCCGCCCCCCCCCAACTACCAGCATTATAGATTCCATGTTAATGAATCTAATAATTTCACACCAAAATTTTGAAAGCAGAGACAATAGGATGGAGAATATTGATGTGTGTTTTCGAGTTATTTATGAATTACAAATTCTCTTTAAAATGTGAGTTAAGATGATATTAATTGTTTCCAGTAGGTGGATGCTAGCTCAAAGCAACACTATAGGCCTTGGTAGAATTGCCCCGTGGGTTTCTGAGACTGTAACTCTTCATGACAAGAGAGTAGAAAGCCTCACCTTTGTCCCGTAGAGGAGCTGGAGGTCTCAAACTGCAGACCTTGCAGTTAGTAGACCATCAGGTAACCAACCACTAAGGCTCCTCAATTCTTGAGAATAGTCTTGTATTAGGATTTCTAAATGATTCTTGCAAATTATTTTTTTTTAAAAAGAGGTTATCCTGTGACTTCTGAGGGGATATGGCCACTACAATTTAGGATTCCAAAGGATTATCTTAATATGATTTCTGTAAGGACAAGAGACATAGGATGAAGCTTGTTAGGAAGACATATTTAGAAAATTTAAAACTATGTTTGTGAAAAATTATATTATCAAAATGTTGTTCCACTGGAAACAATGTCTCCCCCAACCCCCAACATCACAATGTACCTGTTTATTCTACACGGGTTGGAAAGACTTGTCTAGAAAGTGTTATTGAGAAACACTACCCTGTTCATCTTCCAGCCATGACCCTGCCCTTTACACTTTTTCTCCTAAAATTAGAAAATATTGAATGGGAACAATATCTGAATCATTCCCTTAAGGATGCAGAGATTGTCATTTTGACATTATGAAAATAAAACAGCCAGAATTCTTTGTGGATACACTAAAGAGATGGAAAACCTCTCTCAGAAGTGTATAGACCTAGTCACATGTCAGAAATTAAAATTTTAAAATACGTTTTGTCTTACTCTCTTATACAAAATATACATGTATACAATGATAAACTTTTTTTAGAATGGCATAATTTTTCATATGTAATTCATATGTATTGGTAGGTGTCTTCAAGTCAGTTCTTACTCATATAGACAGTTTATGTACAACAGAGTGAAACAATACATGGTCTTGCACAATTAACAATTGTTATGTTTCAATTGTTAAAAAAAATCACTATGTCACTCCATCTCCTAAGTGGTCTTCCTTTTAATTGATGACTCTCCACTTTATCAAGCATGATGTCTTTTTCCAGAGATGAGGTGTCTCCTGATAACATGTCCAAAATATATGTGGCAAATTCTGATCAGCCAATCATCTAAGAAGCATTTTGGCTGTACTTCTTCCAAAACAAACTTGTCTGTTCTTCTGGAAGGCCCCATTACTTTCAATATTATTCACCAGAATCATAAGTGAAATGCATCAATCTGGGGTTTTCCATATTCATTCTATAGCTTTAACATACATGTGATGTCTTAGGTCAGGCACACCTTAGTCCGCAAAGTGCCATTCATGCTTTTCAACACTTTAAAGTGGTCTTGCGCTTCAGATTTTCCAAGTCCAACATGCTGATTTCTTTATTGCTGTTTCCCTGATTATTGATTGTAGACTCAAGCAAAATGAAATATGTGGATTTAAACTTTTCTCCATTTATTAAGATGCTGTCTAAGGATCCAGTTGCGAGAATTTTAGTGTCCTTTACATTGAGTTGCAATGCAGATTTAAGCCTGTTGTCTCTGATCTTCATCAGCAAGGGCTTCCAGTCCTCCTCCCTTTGAGCAAGCCAGGTGGTGCCATCTGCGTATTGCAGGTGGTTGATAAGCCGTCCTTCAATCCTGGTTCCCTGTTCTTCTTCTTATAGGCCAGTTTCTTCGATTGCTTGCTCAGCTACATAGTGAATAAGTGTGAAGAAAGGATACAACCTTGACACACACGTTTCCTGAGTTTAAATCATGCAGGATTGCCTTGTTCTGTTCCTTTGATCGCCTCTAAGTCAATATAGAGTTTCTGCATGAGCAGTGGACTGTTCCAGAATTCCCATTCTTTCCAATATGATCCATAGTTTGTTAAGTTACACATAGCTGAATGCCTTTGCTTAGTCAATAAAGCACAAGTCACCAGTACTAAATATCTCCCCAATATTTTCTGCTATTAGCCTAGATACATGTGTTCAACAATTACATCCATCCTTCTATGTCCTCCTATGAATCCGTCTTGAGTTTCAAGAAACTCCCTGTCAGTAAGCTGCCACAATCATTGCTAAAGTTCTTATAGCAATGGTTTACTTGCATGTGGTATTAATGATACTATTTGAAAATATCCTCACATCGTTGTGTCACCTTTCTTTGGAATGGGCATAGATATAGCACTGTTCCATTTCATTGGCCAGACAGCGGCCTTCCAAAATTTTTGGCAGAGACCAGTGAGTGCTCCATTTGGTTCCTCATCTGGTTAAGGAAGAACTTTTTAAGCTGCAATTCATATTTTCCCATGACAAATTTTTATCTACATTTTCTTGTTCTTTTGTTTTCTATTAGCAACACAGATACAGAAATTTGGACAACTCATAATGTACCTAACTATATCTTAAAACAAGAGATAAATTAGATAACTAGTATTTTAATATTATAATAGTATAATTAAATATTTTAAACAAGTAAATTATTGAAATAATTTATTTAATTAATTACCATTACTGGTACAAGATTTGGGCTTAATATCTTATACACAAAAAGGAAAATCTATATTTAATTTTTCCCTAAAAATGGTAGACACATTAAAGGAATATATTGCACTTATGTCCATTAATCATTTTATAACACTTTACAAAATTATAATTCTTTATCTCATACATCCTTTTTTAATTGTCCATAGTTAAGGTAGGAAAAACAGTTCATATACAGAAGAGAGAAAAGAAATTTATATTCACTTCCCTAGTTTGGTCAGTGGTAACAATCAATAAGTAATTAATTACTATACAATATTTCACTGACTATAGTAAGAATGAGCACATATGTAGAAAATAGCTATATGAAGTTTCTGTTAGATATATTACAATAGTCAAGCTTTACTCATAATGCCCATAACAAAGCTGGGAAAGAACAAACCCATGCACTAGAGGGAAGAGAGAAAATCTTCATTTCTACAAGTGTCACGTTTTAAAATTAAATCACTTAATGTACAAATCAAAACAAAATAATAATAATTAAAAATAAAATCCTAGGTAATGCAAATATGTGGGTAAAATGCAAGAATTATAATACATTCTGTTTTTTTTTTAAGTCTTTTAAGGCAATGTTGTACTGTGCTTGACACTAAAAAAAAATCTCTAATTTGAATCTTGAACCAACTTCATGCTGTTCGAAATAAAGCAGTCCTCCAAACCAATTGAATCTGGCAGTCTTCTCTGAGCAGAAACAGTCCAGAGAGAGAAAAAATAGCGTTCTTGTTTTATAATCATTTCAGTATAGGCACAGCGACATTTCAAAACATCTGGTCTTAATGATATGCAGAAGACATTCCAGAATGGTGGGGTCTAGATGTGCAGATATGTAAAAAAGCACTTCTTTTAAATTTTAATAAATGGAATGCATAAAATGGAGAAATTCAGGCTAGAAAAAGATGGAAATTGTTACTTTTCTCAGTTCTTCAAAAAATATTCAAAACATTAATTGAAATACCTGCATTTTACTCTGTCTTATGAGCAATTGCTTGTCTTGCTGATTTGAAATCAAAGTCACAACTGAATTTTTTCCAAGATTCTTGACTGGCTGAAATGAATGGCAACAATTCAGGTGATTCTGGCTCAGCACAATTGAAAATCAATCTCCAGAACAATAACCTGTTAATCTAATATCACAGGGGAGAAACATTACATTTAACCTTTCCTTCAACGAGTTTAGAGGTTTTATTGTTTAAATTTTAATTGTAATGAGTCCAAGGTTTTAACCTACTAGTAGTTTGCATATTAGTGTTATTGTTACATATTATTCATTGCATAATAGCAGTAAAATTCATTTAGAATTATTTTGCTATACAGCATAATCCAGGTTAATTTATGAATGTGAAATATGTAGGTAAACTAGTTTGTGAAAATCATTTCAGAATATTAAATGGGTGAAAAAGATTTTATTCCAAACATATGGAATTTATGCTTTTTACTTTTCAGAACAACAACAAAAATAAGTCTGTATTTACTCATACATTTGTTAATTAGCTATAGATAGTGTCCTCAACGTCACCATGTTTCAAAGACTTACTTGCAGGGGATTATAGAGCCCTGTCTATTTGGGGGAGCGTTTCCTTGCTGTTGGTTGGTATACGACCATATATTGGCTCATCTTACACAAAGTATGCATTATTTGGATAAGCAAACCAAAATGGGAGGGCTCTTTCCTAAAACCAAAAGTTTTAGATACATACATCTGTTATCTATATTTATTAGTAAAGGCTAACCATTCAGTTGAAAAGATTCGACAAATCTATTCTCAATCGGTGTGATATTTGTGTGTGTGGTTGGGAAAATGGATTGATGAGCTGAGAGAGGGAAATAATCTGGTGACTAGAATGCTAAGTAAGAAAGGTATTGATTAGCAGCTAAATTTTTGTAACTATGTAACTATTAAAACAAGAAAATCAAACCCATTACCATTGAGTGGTTTCCATTGTAGGAATAGGGTGTCCAATACTGTTAATGCTGATAGAAAAAAACTGTCTCATCATCATTTCCTAAGGCTAGGCTGGTGGATTCGAGCCACCAACCTTGCAGTTCGTATCCCAATGTCCAGTCCACATGAAAAGGTACAAATATTAGTGGTTTATTTAAACTAAATGGTTCAGATATTCAACATAAAGTATTCAATCTAGTAACTGTTTACAATTTCCAAGCTCAAGACAAAAATGGTAAAGCTATCTTTCTTTTTAAAATTAAGCTTTCACAAATTAATCCATTATGCTTTTCCACAGGAAAATTTATTAAATGTATTTAAAGAATAATAAGTTTAAAGAAATAATACATATCAATTATGTGGGCACTCCCCCCAAAATTACGTGTTGTGCATTTCTCATGAGGAAAGAGTTAAAAAGAACGGAAGAAAATTGTGAGGAGCAAAACTATATTGGTATTTTTCCATCTTTAAAACAAAAACTTCATGTACATATATTTAATAATAGGACATGGTTTAAACTGAAAGTTTGTGAAAATAATTTAAATTATTATCATGAAGTAAAATCTTTAATATAATTAAAGTGGAATGCGAAAGCTTAATGTTTGCAGTTCAGCATATTCCCTCTAATAATTAAAATAGAAAATAAAATAAACTTTGTTTGCAACAAAGATGGTACTCATTAATCCCAGGCTACATCTTAGAGTGACTGCCTTATTAAAAAAATGAAATTATGTTGCTTAAAAATAAACAAAGCTATATCATTCGTAAACAAGTTGCTATTATTTTGCTTTTTGAAACAAAATTACGAACGAGCTTGTACTGTGCTCAGATTGCATTCGTATTAACATAGGTGTTCTGGAAAGCAGCACAGCTATTACTGAATGTGAATTGACAAAGAGATTCAGCTACTGGATTATAAAGGCACATGCAATTTTGAGCATTTATATATGTGATATACATGTCTTATTTAATGTTAATATTGACTTGTGAGAAACCACTTAAGATGTGTTTTAAAAAAGTGAAACTTACTTTACAAATCCAGATCTCTCTCATTTTAAATATTTTACACTTAATCCACCATACTTTGTACTAAATATCAAAAAGTACTTTTAGAAAAATCTCAAAACCAGTGATTTCCACTAAATACTAGTTAGAAATAATAAGTAACTTCACCATAGTTTGTATCTAATTTATACTAATTAAAGGATGATTCTTAAACATCATAAAAGTAAAAAAACCAGGGCTCTCTATCTCTCATCCATCTAATTATTTACAGATGTTTATTAAATTAAATCAAATTATAATGATCCATCAATGGTTTAATTTTATGAGTTTGAAAATATATATGACTAATTCAAATTGAATTTACATACATGTATACTTCTGCAATTACCTTCTCTGTGAATACCTTTCATTTGTGTAATAAACATTTCATATAACATAATATTTCTTTTTCTCATTCCATTTATCTTTAAATTCTCACAATAATTCTATGAAGTAGTTCATAATATTCTATATGTCATACATATTCTAGGGAGTCTAATTAACTCAATTAATAACATATGCAGAACACATTACCGAACTATGATGGAAATGGATACTTGAATACCATAACCTCTCACGAAGACTAACCACCATTTCTTACGAATATGTCTCGCTCCATGTACCAGTCGAACTAATGGCTATGTTGTTTTTGCTCTTATCAAGGCATTTTACTCATAGCGACAAAACACTGCCCGCTTAGTCACCGTCTTCACGATCGATTTACATTTGAACCTAATGTTGCTACCACTGTGCCAATCTGTCTCACTTGAGAATCTTCCTCTGTGTGTCCACCCCTCTACTCAGCATAATACACACTTTCAATTCTATTAGGTACATGTGCCTACTGGCCACTATGCTGGACAGGGCATGGCTAGCCTGTCTAAAATCTTCCTTTCTCAGTGTAATTGTGGACTGTGTACCTATCAGAGTCTAGACCCCTTAGTTCTTGCTAATCTACTTGTTTATTATGTCATATAGGTCATATATAATATAGAAATTATTGGTACATAAAGCAAACAATTAGATCTTAGTTCCCAAAGTTGCCCTCTAAAATTCTGCCTGAATATCAGATAAGATCTTGAATAAACTCTTCCTCTCTCATCAGCAATTATTGTGTAGTATTTCATCCTCTGAATGTATGACTCCCATGGCAAAAATTCTTCTTTAGAGCTTCTGTAAAATTATGTTTGACTTTTATTGTGAGTATCTGAAGTCACCAATCTGATTTTATTCTCCAAGTCCTGCAAAAAGTAAGCATATTCTGGGTTTATCCTTAAAATAGACTAGATGCACCAGGGTACAACTGTAATTGTCTTATAGAAGTGTTCCCTCTATCTTTTAGATCAAGATTTGTTTAAAAAAACACATTTCAACTGTCACTTTGAACGGCCAATAAGCATCTTTTAAAAGATTGTTTCAGTTGCATTGTTGTTAGGTCCCATCAAGTTGGTTACAACCCACAGCAAACTTTTGGAGATGGACACAACACCCACCCTCACAATTGTTTCTATGATTGAGCATGTAGTAACGGCCCATTGTTTCAATGCCTCCTTTATTTAACATTATCATGAAAGGGAGGAGGGCGTCTAGCTTGAAGTCACTGATCTTCCACAAGATGCAGGCTGCACAAACTAAAGCACATGGCGTTATCTGAATTCATCTGACGAGTAGGCCTCATTTTACAAGCTGAAATGTTTTTTGTGTGTGTTTTATTTACTATTTGAATAAACGGATTGATTTCTGAGATAAAGTTCAAAACAAAAATACAAACAAAACACCCCAAAAGTTTCAGTATAACAAAGCTCCTTCTTCCAGCAAGTCGTCCTTCACAGTCTACTGCCCCTCATAGCCACTAAACTATGATATAGACTCAAAATAATTTAGGGTTACACTGGTAAAAGCCAATTAAACTAATTGTAATTAAGGTTGAGGTTAAAATGAACTCAAGCTCAAAATCCATTCATGCATCTATGGTTTATATCTGTCTCTGGTTCACTTTAGAAATGCCATTGTCATTGTCAATAACATTATCAATCATCCCCCTGGGGTATCCCTTCCATAGCCATCAAGCCCATGCTTATTTATGAGACCTTGTAGTGCAGGGTAGAACTTCCCCTATGAATCTCCCAGCCTGCCAGATTACCAGGCCTTATCCTTGCCTCTGGATCTGGCTGGTGGTGTGAAAACCCTCGTCTTGTAGTCTCTTACCCACTGGGCAACCACTACACATTAATAGTGTCATTAGCTATAGCCCATGGTATAGAATTTAAAACTCTGTTGAGTAGTGGAAATTGTACAGATATAGGCCGATTATGAGCCACAATACATGAAGTGTTGATTTGTACAGATTAAACTCTTAAGTGACTGGATACTATTTACACCAACAATGAGGGTGGTGTTAGCGCAAATATTCCAATAACATTCATTTACAACAGCAGAGCCACTTCTACCAGATTAATAGATGCCTCCATGAGGTAAGTAGGGCATCATAGTAGAATTTAGTAGTTCCAAGCACCATTCATTGGACAATCTCAAGAAAAGAGATTCGAACCAAAGTCTAATGTCTGCCAATTCCATACCCCTGGGATGATAGTTATCTGCTTACTCTCACAATAGAGTGTTTCAATCTGAAGTCCAATGTGCACAAGGGAGGTTGAGATAAAGCCCAGGGGAGTTCCCCTTTCGATCCTTCTGGTGTAGCCTATGAAGGATGATCGTCCTTGAAGGCTGGGACTAGCCCTGTTGTCAGACAGAAAGCAGTGCAAAGGAAATATGCAGATGTTGTTGAGTCAAAATGCAATGTATAATCATTTAATCTCCCTTTAGACTGACTTCAAAGCCATTTCAGCTGAAAACAAAAGGAAGGAAATGCACATGGAATCCGCCTCAATTGCCTCTGACCTTGGGGCGGGACGTGAATAACCTTGCTAACATTCAGAATGCGTTGGAAAGTGGATTGTTGCAGATGGATGTGGTTAAGTTACAATTTAACTTCTTATATTTAATATGTTAAAATTTGACATTTGATCTTCTTCAGATCCATTTAAATTTATTCTAGTTTTTCATATCTTTTTTTCTATTATAAATCCTACTTTGGGGTCTCATTAAATTATTGATAATTCAAGTCTAAAATATGTAAATATTAAAATGTACCCATTAAAAATTAAAATATGTGAATATCTAAAATATGGCTGAGATCTAGTGAATATTAGCATTGCAATATATGATCCTGATTACCCAAATTCACATTATTTGATGAAAAGATACACACAAGCATCATGAGGTGAGCAAAATGCTAATAGTACTTTAGAATGACATGGATTAATAAAAGAAAAAAAAACCTCATTGCTATCTAGGAAATGCTGCCTCGTAGCACCCCGCTGTTGGTTTCTGAAACTGTAACGATTTACAGGAGTAGAAAGTCCAGTCTTTCTCCTGCAGAGCTGCTGGTGGCTTTGAACTGCTGACCATGCAGATGAAATCCCAAAGTGTAACCACTGCACCATGAGGACTCACTTTATATGGATAACAGAAGCTATAAAAACAATAATCAACATATTATTTAATAAAATTGCTCTGAGAATTCGAAGAAGCTTAATCATATTGAGTACATTCAATTTATTTGTCCATCTTTACTACACTAATATGAGGATATAATTTTGACTTTACAATTGATACATTATCAGCTCTTAATGAAAACAAAAATAACAATCTTTGATATGAACTACACCACATGATAATAAACATTCCACAATGTAGTTTTATCTGTATAAAATAAAATATAATTCAGTTAAATATCAGGATGAATATACCCTTATGATATTATTTTCAATCATTAGTTAGATGAAAGATATGATGATAATCTGCTGAACTGTTTTATCTGTTTTAAGATAAGAACTTGAATTTGTATGGAGATTAATCTGTGATAGCACGTGCCACACACCTGTCATATGAAAGCAAGAGGAATTTGAAGTACTTGCTAATGAAGATCAAGGACTGTAGCTTTAAGTATGGAATGAAACTTAATCTACCCCCCTCAATTCTCATAGCTGAACTTGCAGATACCATTAGGATAGACAGAGAAACGACTGATGTAAAGGATTTCACTGTACTTGGATCCACAATTATTCTTCTAGGAAGCAGTTGCCAAGAAGTCAAATGATGTGGTTATTATGCAAATTGACTACACATGACTTCTTTATAGTGCTGAAGAGTCAAGATGTCATCGTGCAGATTAATGTGCCCTGACCCAAGCCATGTTATTTTTAATTACTTTATATGTTTGTAAAGACTGGAAATGAATACAGAATACTGAAGAAGATTTGATAGGACTGATGCATTTGAATAATGGGTTGTTGAAGAATATGTAAAGTACCATGTATATTAGGAAGAACAAGCAAATCTATTTTTGAAGGAATATTAGAGAAGATGAGCCTTCTCATAAAAGAGGCTGCCATAATGATATAAATTAAGTTAAGCTTTCAGGACCTTCATATGCTGATTGATGGAACAGAACCCAAAATGAAATGAAATCATTTTAATATCCTTTAATAATCAGAAATTAGAATGTTCAAAATGTTATTTTAGGAAAATAGGAAGTCACCAAAATGAAGTAGAATGCATAAAGATCAATATCCTAGGGGTTAATGAATTGGGATAGACTGACATTGGCCATTGTGAGTCAGATAATTTAATGATTTACTATGCTGGAACTGAAAACTTTAAGAGAGTGAAGCTGAATTTGTCCTTTAAAAGACCTTTTCAAGATTAATCTTGAAGTGCAAGCCTGTCTGTTATAGGATACTATCTACATGCTTACAAGGGTATCCAGTTAATACAATTATTATTCAAATATGTGCACTGACCACTAGAATAGTGATAAAGAAATTCAAGAATTCTACTGTTTTTCAGTCTGATGTTGATCAAACATGCAAACAAATGTGTGGATAATTGGCAAATGGAATGTGTGATTTGGAAAGAAAGATTGTCGTGGTGATCAAAATGAAGTGGGGGATCACATGAAAAAACTTTCCAAGACCAAGGAACATCATTGTAAACAACATAAACTGCAAATTTACACATGGACCATGCTAAAAGGAATATACAGAAATTAAATTGACTACATCTTGTGGAAAATGCAATGGAAAAGTTTAATATCTTCATCCAAAATAATACCATGTACTCTCTGTGAAACAAACCATCAAGCAATTATATGCAAATCCAAGTTGAAGTAGAAAAAAAATCAAAACAAATCCACTAGAGCTAAAATACAACTTTGAGTCTATCTCACCTGAATTTCAAGAACATCTTAAGAACAGAGTTAGCATATTGAAATAAGACCTGGAGACATGTGAGATGATACCAAGTATACTGTACATGAAGAAAGCTGAACGTTATTTTTAAAAAAATAAAGGAAATAACAGAGTGAATGCCAAAAGAGACTCTGAAACTGGCTCTTGAATGTAGCTAAAGCAAAGGTTGAAAGTTGAAAATTCCTATGGGCAAAATATTGAGTTGCAGAAACCATGAAAAGATGATAAAAATACGCAGATTCACGGACATCCAAGAATTTTAGGAAGAGGCATACAATCAATATCCAATTGTGCTGATGGGGAAATTCCAATTGCACTGAAGATGTTCACAAATAACAAGGCTCCAGGAATTATTGGATCATGTTCCATGTCCAGAAAAAAAGAGAATCCAACAGGATGAATAAATTAAAGACCAATATCATCTAAAATAAAATATTCAAAAATATAATTAAAATAGTTGCCAGGCAAATGGAGAGCATCATGATAGATGGAGAAAACATCGAAGCTGTCAAATATTTCATTATGCTTGAATACAAATCAGTGCTCATTGGAGCAGCAGTCGCGAAATCCAACAATGGGTTGCACTGGGTGAATCAGCCGCTGAAACTCTTTAAAGTGTTGCAGAGCAAAGATACAGTTGGAAGACTAAAGTGAACCTGATTCAAGCCAAGCTATTTTTAAACACCTCATATTAATGTGAAGTTTAAACGCTGAATAGGAAGACTTAAGAAGAATTGAGGCATTTACAATACAGTCTTGATGAATACTATTTAAAGAACTACGGACTGCCAGAGAACAAACAAGTCTCTCTTGGAAGAAGTTTTCGGGATTCCTGTTTTCTGATTCCTCAGGGACTTCGTGACATTGCTCCCATTGCTGATCTGTTAAGTTCCCTTCTTGAATCCCCCACTGTGTGTGCATTTGGGGGATAGATTGGGCTCATTCCCCACATGATGTCCCCACAGGTGTCCTCTGTATCACTATGCTCTAATGAGGTGATGTCATATCTTGGGCTGTAATTGGCCCTACAGTCCTTTCTGTACCTTAGCTGCTCTGAGCAGGGATGTCATCCTCCGGGCTTGGTGTGAAATAATGGGGTCTAGTCTCTCTATCTTTCCTTCTAGGCTTTCTCCCATGTAGGCTAGGCAGACTGGCCACTCTCTCAAGTCTGTGGCTTCAGTGTTGTCCTCTATAGCACATCCTTCTGGGAAGATGATCAGCATAGCTCTGATAGGGGCCGGATCTTAGTCCTGTCTATTAATGGGTTGCTCCATGAAGGCACATTTCCCTGAAAATTTGGCGTGCCGCCATGATGAGGTGTACACGCTCGCTCCCTTTACTGTGGAGATATAAACAATACCCTCCCCACGGGTGGATTAGTGTCCTATTCCCCCAACGCCATCATTTTTGTTTGTTTGCTTGTTTTGTTTTTATTTTTCCTCTCTTCCCCTTTTCCTCTTCTTTAAGGGATGCCATGTGCATCCTTGGGTTTGGTCTGCCCACCTCTTCCACCCCCTAGTGTCTGTATCTCAATCATGAATTGTGATTAAGTAGCATTTCTTCTGTGCCCACTGTGCTGATTAATCTTACCTCTGTGGACTCACATCAGGCTTGTCCTTTGTGCTTGGCTAACTTCACTTTGCATAATTTCCTCCAACTTTTCCCCTATGATGATGTGCTTCATGTGTTCATCACTGCTTTTTAGTGATGCATCGTACTCCATTGTGTGTATAGGCCAGAGTTTACTAATCCATTGGTGTATTAATGGAAATTTTGGTTGCTTCCAATCATTTGGTGATTATGAACTGCACAACAATGGACATTGCAGTGCAGGTCACTGTCATTATCTATTCCTTACTTCTTCAGGGCATATGTTCAGTAGGGGAATTGCTGGGTCATAAGGTAACTCAATTTCCATTTGCTTTAGATACCACCAGATTGCTTTCCACAGTGCCAGTAGGTATCCCAAAACCACCAGCAGTAGGTGAAAGTTCCCTACTCGCCACATCTCTGCCAACATTTGTTGCTTTCTAAATTTTTGAATTGTGCTATTCTCAGGAGTGTTAGGTGGTATCTCATCATTGTTTTAATTTGCATTTCCTTGATGAGTACGGATCTGAAACATTTTCTCATATGAGTGTTGGCCTATCAGATTTCCTCCCTAATAAAAATACTGTTCAGGTCTTTTGCCCATCTCCTCAAAGGGCTATCTGATTTTTTTCTCACTGCAGGCTAATAGGGTATTGCAGATTTTAGTAATAAGCCCTTTGATGTGTCATTGCCAAAAATCTTCTCCCAGTCTGTGGGTTCTCTTACTACTCTCTTGGTGAAGTCTTTTGATGACACATGTGCTTTAGCCTTAGACTATCACACTTGTCAATTTCAGTTTCCTCTGTGTGTTCACCCTTCCCTATTTCTGTTGTCTACGTATTTCCTACCACCAGGTTCTTAGATTTGTCCCAATTTCCTCATTGATGGCCCAAATAATTTGGGCATTTACTTCAAGTTCTGTGATCCATTTGGGTTTGTTCTTGGGCGTGGTGTGAGGTAATGGTCTTGCTTCATTTTTCTTCAGGTAGATATCCATTATTTTTTTTCCAGTACCACTAGTTAAAGAGATTATCCACTTGCCATTTGATGTTTTCTGATCCCATATCAAAGATCACTTGACTGTATGCTGATGGTTTTGTTTCTGGATTTTCTGTTATTTTCCATTGTTCTAAGGATTTGTCTTTGTACCAGTACCATGACGTTTTGACCACTGTGGCTGTATAATAGGCATGAAAGTGAGGTGAAGAAAGCCCTCCCACTTTGTCCTTCTTCAGGAGTTCTTAACTAATCTGGGCTTCTTCCCTCTGGACATAAAGTAGGTAGTCATTTTTTTTCCAATTCTTTGAGGAAACATGTTTGTATTTGAATTGAGATAGCATCAAACTTATATAGTGCTTTATGTAGGATTGAAATCTTTATTATATTGTGTCTTCTGATCCATGAGATACGCTTCTATTTGTGGAGATCACTTTGGTTCCTTGTAGCAGGGTTCAGTCGTTTTCCTCATACAAAATTTTTATTTTTTGGTTAGATATATTCCTAGATATTTCGATTTGTGTTTGGCTATTGTGAAGGCACTGCATTCCTGATCTCCTCTTTGATGGCGCTGTCCAATGTATAAAGTACTCCAATAGACTTCTGTTTGTTGATCTTGTATCCTGCCACTCTGCCATATTCCTCTATCACTTCCAGCACTCCTATTGTGGAGTTATTGGGGTTTTCAATATATAGAATCATGTTATCTGCAAATATGGGTATTTTCCCCTCTTCTTCCCCAAGATAAATACCTTTAATGTCCTTCTGTCACCTTATGTTGTTAGCTAGGACTTCCAATACAATATCGAATAAAAATGGGAACAAAGGGCATCCTTGTTTTATATACTTTTGTATTGTATTGGGCAATATTCTGTTAAGGATTTTTGCATCTGTGTTCATTGGGGATATTGGTCTATAGTTCTCTATTTCAGTGTGATCCTTTCCCGCTTTATGTATTAGTGTTATACTAGCTTCATAGAATGAGTTTAGAGGTGTGCCGTCCTTGCAAATGCTCTGGAATAGTTTGTGTAGGTTCACTGACAATTCTTCCCTGAATGCCTGGTAGAATTCTCCGTGAAGCCGTCTGGTTCCGGAGATTTTTTTCATTAGTTTCTTCTTTTGCTATGGGTCTGTTGTGGGTCTTGACCTCTCTCAGTGATAGTCTAGGGAGGGATTGCTTTCCCAAATATTTGTCCATGTCTTCCAAGTTGTTGAATTCATTAGAATACAGACCTTCGTAGTACTTTGAAATTACCATTTTAATCTTGTTAGTGTCTATTTCCCTGGTTTCATCCTTACCCTGCCTATTGATGTTTGTGCCTTCCTTTTCTTTGTTAGGTTTTCCATCAGTCTGTAGATTCTTTGAATCCTTTCAAAGAACCAGTTTCCTTGCTGCATTGATTTTTCTCACCGTTCTCTTTTCTTCCACTCATTTATTCCCCACCCTGATTTTAATTATTCCTTTTCTTTTCCTGTTGGACTGTTGTTCTACGGACTCTATTCTAGTTTCTGGAGGTTTGTGATTGTGTATCAATTATAAGTATCTCTTCCTTTTTCATATGCATATTAACCGCTATCAAATCTTCTGATAACTGTTTTTCTTATGTCCCATAGGTTTTGGTATGTTGTATTCTCATTATCATTAATTTCTAAAAACTTCCTAATTTCATCTCTAATCTGGGCCAGTATACCCTCATTTTGCAAGAGATCAGTATTTGTCATCCAATTGTTTGTCCTTATTTTTCTGATTATCCTTTTGATTAGAAAAAGTTGATTTCCACAGGTCGGAGTGACCTCTATGCATTTAAATTTACTCAGGCTCCACTTGTATCCCAGCATGTGGTCTAGTTTTGAATATGAGTCAGGTGTACTTGAAAAGAATGTGATTTTGGGGGTATTTAGGTGAAGAAGTCTATAAATATCTAATGGGGCGAGTTGTCTAATTGTAGTGTTCAGTTCTGTAATCTCCTTGTTAAGTTGTTTTCTCTGTGATGTCTTTCTCTGATAGCAGTGCATTAATATCACCTACTATGATAGTTGAGTGTGTGATTTCTTTTTTTCATTTTTTGAAGAATTTGTTGGACAAATTTCACAGGATAGGTCTCAGTGGTTCCCCAGGTAGGCTCCAGTGCTGAGAGCGGCCTGGTGGCAAGACAGTGGGCTTGTGGAGTATGGGGAAGTAGCAGGGCTGGACTGTGTGGTAGGGCAACTGTGGGTCTGTGGCTGTTCCTCCGGTCACCCCAGGGTCTGGAAGGGCCCAATGAAAGTGAAATTGCAAGTCTGGGGTGGTTCCCCAGGAAAATCCCTAGGTTGGAAGCAGTTCAGCAGAAAAGCCATGGGATCCCAGTGTTTCTGCAGGTAAGTCTTGGCACTGGGGAAACTGCAATGCTGTGGCGACTCCACCGGAGGCCATGAGGCTGAGATCACCTGGCAGGGAGTCCCAGGAGTTGGAGCAGTGTAGTGGTGTGGCCCCCTGCGCCAGCAAGTATTTGTGGGAAGACTGCTGTTCCAGTGGCAGCCCAGTCGGATGATCGACCAGCATGTGGCAGATGGTTCTAACCATAGTTTCAAGAGCTGTGGAGGGATCTTGGACGTAGATCCGAGTCACATATGGGTACCAGCCTTAAGTTTGGAGTTGTCTGCTGGGATCCCTTATGGACAGCTGGTGGGCTCCCCCATGGTGTCACAGGCTGTGGTCATAAAGTAAGTGAAGCCCGGTGCCCGTGCCTGAGCCACATGGGGGTGGCAAGGAAGGTTCCAACTGTGGTGGGGAAAGCCGCAGGTGCATGGTGTTCAGAGGGCCGTGTGAAGCTGGACTTACTGCGGTCAGACGGTGGACAGAAGTCTCACTGTGGCTGCTGGAACTGCAGGCAGGGGCAGGAGGGACTCAAGCTGGTGGCCGGAACTGCTGCCATGTGGGGAGAAGGGAGCAGCTTGTGCTGGGGAGTGTCACCGATGGACAGCTGCTGCGGTGTGGGGTCCAGCTGCACTTGTGGGGGTTCAATAGAGCAGTTGCCTGGCTCTGGGTGGGGTGATCAGGCTGCAGCAAGCTGATCACCAGCTGATGGCCATGGTGGGGTCTATAGTGGTGCGGCCAGTGTTGTCCAGGAAATCCACGCATCCCTGGGGCTGCAGAGAGGGGCTAGATGAGGGCAAAGTCTCCTCCCAGACTGGGGAAGTTCTCATAGTAGTCAGTTCACTTACCCAAATACCCCCGCACGATGTCAGGAACATTGGGTTCACTAAACATCAGGAAGTTCCTGATGTGGGCTGTTGACCTGGGCACCATCTTGCCAGAACTTCTGTACACAAATTTCTGTATCCTCTTAGGTTACCTTTCTTTAAAATAGATAAAATATTAATTTCTTCTCATCTGCTGTCCAGCTAATTGTCTTCCAATGTTCTTGGCATAGACTCCTTAGTGCTTCCTGCAGTTCATCTACTCATTTATGGAGCCATCTCTTTCAGAACGGTATAGAACCAGATAGAAGACGTACTTATAAACGGCAGCTTCACATCTTGCCGTTTTCTTTAATAAAGGTTTTTATGATTTTACAGTATACATATATATGCAAACACAAATATCAAACCCCAAATCAAGCTCAGTGCCAACTTGTAATGACCTGAGTGGCAGAGTAGACCTGCCACTGTGAGTTTCCAAGAATGTAACTCTTTCGGTGGTAGGAAAGCAGTCTTCCTCCTGAGAAGGAGTTGGTGGTTTTGAACTGCTTACCTTGCTTAGCAGCACAACGCATCACCACCTGCCACCAGGGCTCCTTGTAAACATAAATGCAAAGACATTTGAAAAGCTTGTGGAAAGAGAGCCTTATCTTTCTAATCCACGTTCAACGGCCTTTTGGAAGTCCCTTCATATATGCGCGTATGTGTTTATCTAGTTATAAATTAGTGACCCAGATTTTAGTGGTAATATTGTAAAACATATTTTAATGTGAGAGGTGACATTTGTTACTCAAAAGTAGGTTTTTAAAAAAATAACACCTAAAGATTATATCTTCTTATTACAAATGCCACTTAATTTAAACCATTCAAAATACATTATGAGCACACATAAAATACCATACTTTGGCAAAATGTATATTTGGCTATATGTTTATATAGCTAAACTCTAAGAAGTGTCTCTTAATTCTTGAAAATTATTAAACACAGAGACCCAGCCAGTTTCCTCAGTAAATTGTATGGTATCTTGTTTTGACATTTTATGTGGTGGGTAAGAACATAAACCAGGTTTTTGCATATAAACCGTATTAAAACTGTTGGTTGGAAGGATGTGGTTGCCTACTTAGTTCCTAATTAGAATTTTTTCACTAAATGTAAGCAGAAATAAAATAAATAAATAAAAATAAATGTAAGCAGAAAATAAAAGTTCATAAATTCAAGCACTTTGACATTTTGTAATATTTGTAAATTTAAACAGTCTTGCGAAGAACTATGCCACCCAGGCAGCTGTTAGAAAATAAGTATGTTTTCACAAACACACACACACACATACACAAAGTTTGGGAGGCAAATTAAAAGGCAAAACTTAACATAGCAACAAAACAAAGCCTATCTACACAATTCTTTTGATTTTAGAATAAATTTCCATTTAAAGATCTAAAAGAGTTTTACATAAAGAACTTTACTGAGATATTTGCTAGTGTTTTTAGTAACTAACTACAAGAGGTACAAAAAACCCTGTTATGTGAAATTCATTTCATTGTATAACAAAATCTGGCTCTTCCCCCAAAGCACATAGTGCTTCTGTTACACTGAATCCTTTATTTATTGTCATCACTCTAAATAAATGTATGCATCTTTGGGAAAGGATTAAATAAAAATGATCCATGGTATTATATCTTATCCATTATTGTAGTTTTTCTTAAATATTTTTCTTCCAATTGAAAAAATTCATTTTTAGAGTGAATATTTCTCAGGGTTATCACTTTCTTCCACATGTCCTCATTGCACTGCAGCTCTTTATAAGCTTGATGCATAACAAGAATAATTTAAATACTGCTGTGAATGATTGATGAGCAAGAGTGCGCTGACCTTACCATGACAGACTACGTATGCTAAAGGCACTTTTGATGAGCAACAGAACATTACCTAAAACATTTACGGACACTAATTTTTATTCATCATATCCTCCTATTTAACATTTATTCATAGTCAATTTCAAGACCTAAATTAATTAAATATTTTTTAGCTTCAGTAAATATTCAGATTAAAACAAAATATTTTTCTTAGGTTTATCAAACCTGTCCTCACCTTTATTATAATGTATAGAACTTGGAAAATTCAAAATCTATAATCAAAGTTGATTCACATATTTCAGGAACTAGTTATGAGAGTTGATTATAGTTAAGGGGAGTCCATAGGTGTGCAAACATAGAATTTGGGGCTTTTAAGCAAAATGCTAAAAGTTTCAGTCCAAATATAGGCAACTCAGAAAAAAAGGTCTGGTGATGCGTTTCCTGAAAATCCGTATTTGTGAACCTGAGGGTAGCACATGACAGGTTGCTTGTCTGGTAGTTTGCTCTGATGGATACTCCATGGAGAGGAGTGGTCCACAAAGAACCAGCTCACAAGGACTTTACTCTGACATCAGACGTAGTGCAGGCACCGGTGGAATACAACATAGAGGAGTGTAACCAGTGCCTGGATGGGTGATGGAGGGGCCTGGCCACACTCCTTTCATCACTGGGAGGGTGTGAATGTCATCTCTCTTGTAGTCAGCCAGTGTTGTCTACCTATTCTAGACCTGAACAAGTAGAGATGATTATGGCCAGGCTGTATCACACTGGATAAGAGTATACCTATTTTGTCTGTGCTTTATTTCTCCCATCCACTCTTCCAATCAGCATTAAACCAAATTCTCTGTCCTTTCCTCTTCAGCTCAAGGCGCTAGAGCAGCGGTTCTCAACCTGTGGGTCATGAGCCCTTTAGGGATCCAAAGACCCTTTCACAGGGGTTGCCTAAGACCATTGGGGAACATATATTTCTGATGGTTTTAGGAACCTAGACACTGCTCTTCTGTTCATCTCCAGGCGGGTCTGCCCACATGCAGATATGCCCACATATGAGTACCTGGCAGAAAGACCGTTACCCATGATACATTATGTTTCAAGACAAAATTTCATTTTTTGTCATTGCAAATAAATATTGCACAATATATAATTACATATTGTTTAGGTGATTAAGCACTATGCTGTAATTATGTTCAATTTGTAACAATGAAAATTCCTCCTGCCTATCAGATATTTACATTATGACTCATAACAGTACAAAATGACAGTGATGAAGTAGCAAGGAAAATAATTTTATGGCTGGGGGTCACCACAACACAAGAAATTGCATTAAAGTGCCAGGGCATTAGAAAGGTTGAGAATCCCTGCTCTAGGGTTGTCATTCATAGCCTTTTTCTCATGTCTTTGTTGTGGAGAGAGTGTGTAGCATGTCTGTCTCATTCGCCAACTAGTTACTTCCTGGAAGTCTGTCAGGAACTGTACTTTCAGACATGCATCTTACTCTACATATGGCCCATTTAACCTTGCAAATTAACTTTTTATGCAAACTATTTCGAATAAATGAAACATTACAAGTAAAATTTGAAATAAATTAATTTTAACCATAACCATTTTGGTTGCTAGAGAACTGAATTGGACATAAATAATAGAACTGTTCCCTATGGCTTCTAAAGTTGTAAATATTTACAGATGAGATAGACTAATCTTTTTCTCCTCGAATAGAGGGTGGATTTGAACTGCCGACCTTGTGATTAGTGGCCCCGTGTAACCAACTATGCTACCCCAGATCCTCAATGTGAGAAACAGGGAAACCTAAGTTTTACAGTGGACTCAAGCAGAGGAATAATTGTGGGAGTGACGCAGGGCCAGATGTTTCATTTTGTTGTGCCCAAGGTCTCCATAGGTCAGAACTGAGTTGATGACATCTGACAACAAAAACGTTTATCAGTAGCTAATTTTTTTATCCTTATTTCTGAATTCTTTTGATTGCATCATCTTTCATGTACAGAGCTTTTATGAGAAGACTATGCCTAAACCTAAACTAATAACTATCTACAGATCTTCATGATTTGTTCATGAATATTGTTTCAGTAATTTTGCAGTGGTTATTAAAGAAAAAATTATGCAATAATACTTTTATACCCGTAAACACTTTTGTTTTCATGTAAATTATTGAGAATAGTCTGCCAAAGTTCTTGGGTGTTTATAACATTTTTTGATTATGAAGTATCATCCGTATGTAATGGAAATAATATCAATTAGAGTTAATGTCTGTTTCTAATAAAATTCATCAGGTGTTTAAAATCTCTTAATATTCCCTACATAGAGAAGAAAACATAAAGATCCAAAAAGGCATAATTTTTTTTCTGGTAGGTGTTAGTTATTGCCAAAGATTATATCACTGATGTAGTTGTAAGGTACTCAGAATCGTGATATAATATTTGCATTCTCAGACAGTTAGATATACCTCAAGCAACTTTGGAATTGCTTGGAGCAGAGAAGAAAGGATAACTATTGCTTGTGTACATATTCTACAGTAAATCATCTTTCACATAAGCAATTTCCTATGAGTTCTTAACAATTTTTTGAGTCAGCAGAGTGTATCCACATCATGGAAATATTTGTAAATTGTATATTTCCTTAATGTTTTTACATCATCAATCATGTATTACAAAATATTGCCATTTTTAGAGTAATTTGCAAGCACAACAAGAAAGCTAACTCCGCCTCCAATATATTAACTTTTCAGCAAAGGCCAAACAAGTTGAAGGTACATGAATGCAATAGAATGTTTTATTTTGACATATATGTTTCTTTTTATTTTGTCAAGCTCTGATAATGAAGAAGAAGAATATGTTAGACACATAATATAGAAAATAACTGGCAGGTAAACACAAGATGGTTCAGATTTTATATATAGTTGGAAAAAATGCCTTTCAGGATCTGTCCTATCATTTCACACGAGTCAAACTTCTATAATATCCCTCCAATCAAGTTTTCAAGGTATACATAAATTATAGGTATTCCCTAAGGATTTGCATCTGTAGTAGATTACAAATTGGCCTGCTAACCCCAAGGTCAACAGTTTGAATCCACAGTCTTTCTGTGGGAGCAAAGTAAGGCTTTCTGCTCTTGTAAAGATTACAGTCTTGGAGACCCAGAAAGTTCTGCATGGCCCTATACAATGGCTGCGACTGCAAATTGACTCGAAGGCAATGAATTTTTCCCTTTTTTATCAAGATATATGTCCATGAATACCATGGAAACAATAAATATACAATACACTTATATATCTCATAATGGGGTGGTTATTTTAGAGCTTTCCATATAATGAAATAATGTTGAGAGGTAATTTAACAATGGGTAAATGATCATTTGTGATATAAACAACATTACTGAATTTGGTGTCTGAACATCATTCCAAGTCTTTACTATCATGCTGTCACTTAATGATTGGGTTCCTTGACCTTAGTGATCCTTTAAGATAAAAACATTATTCCTAGTGGAGTATCATAATATTTAGGACAGTGTTTTTGTAGAACTAATTATCAATAAAATCGAACAGAATTGCATTACGATGGTTGTACTGTGTGCATCTGCCGCGATCACAAACAGGGTGAAATGCACATCAAAATATTCCTTGTAAGAATTCCTTCCCATTGTTGCTGAAACTTTGTTGACTGTATTTTACTTTCTTGATAATTGTTCCTCTCATGCCAATGTAAAAAAAAAAAAACACGTTTTTTGATTCACTATGTAAAAGAAAGTGCATAATATCATTTTCTTGCTACCTATCCCATACTTTAATCTTTATTTATAATATTTTAATTAAGTGAATTAGTTAGCCAAAAAAGCACTGGTTTATAGACTATTACAAATATGTAGAACTAATATGTTTATTATTGGTTAAGGACATTTACCAAGTATTTATTGTGAAAAGATAATTGACAAAATGGAATACCTTTAAATTATTTTCTTAGTGTTTATGTAAGTTGGGTGGAATCTGGGCTTTATACTTCTAGATTTTGCTTGTGATTTCATTGTAGTCTTTGCTTTTATATTCTTACAATCTAGGTCATGGTTATTTCATACATGTTCCTTTATAAACGACCTAAAAGTACTGTATAAGAGGGAACTATGACGGAAACATATCTCTAATGTAAAGTGAGGTGTGATGCTCACTTCTTCATTTGCAATATTCAATAATTTTGTTTCTTTCAAATCTGCTTAAATTCCTCAGGGATGCCTAGAAAGGGTACAGAAGCGCAAGCAAGCAGAAAGGATAGGAGCGTTTAGCCATCCCCCTTGTGTCTGAGTCATGGGGTATGTCAGGGCCTGAGTGCAACTGACTGCTTCCAGCTTTCAGGCCCCCATCGCTTATGGTGTCACATCCCCAACTGTGACCTTTTAAATGATTTCAATAGTCTGTTTAAACCTTTCACGCAGATGTTGCTTTTACCACCACAGCCAAGCATGGCTCCTGTGTGTTTGACTTCCAAAATCCCTGTTAAGTTCCTTACTGAGATCATAAATGGTTTGTTTATAAAATATATATTTTTACATAGTGTGGGGGGTCTAGAAATACATACCAGCTTGGTGAAATGATCCCAAAGAAATCTATCTTTCATCCGACATACTTTTCCAGTGACAAAGATGCCTGTGCAGATTTCTGAAATGGATAAGTAGTATTTTTGCTTTTATTAGTATGAAGTTAGCTTACAGACTCTCTGATGCTCACAGAAAATTCTGTAGTTATGTTACATATGAAACAAGATCATAAAAATTCCTACTTGTTGAATTTATTCAGCACATTCAAACTATTCTCTAATGAGTTTACACTATATTCATCTCTCTATTAATAGAACAAATATAATAAACTAAGTGCAATGTGAGACTTTACACATTAAGCTGTGATTTTTGTAAAAAATAATAATCTAGGTATTTTATGTTACTATATGTTCACTGATATATTTGGAATCCCATTAAATGTACTGAGTACTGAGAAAATAACTTCAAATTTCATGATATGATTTTAAAGCCAATAAAACCTCATTTTAATCAATGGCCTAAAAACCTAGAAAAAATGAATTATATCAGTTATCTATAATCAATCGATATGCCTGATAGTATTTTCACCCTAGGGTGAAGTGAAATTACTTGTTCCAAACAAATGACTGAGTGGGGCCTGCTGCTAAGATGTAGAGGATTCTAATGAGGGGATTGGTCCATATGACCTTCCTTTGGGTATAAGGGAGCCGTCTGAGAAGCAAACGTGGAGAATCATAGGGCCACCAAGAATAGAGTCTATCCCAGTGACATATGTTCCATATCTCTGCGTGAGGAGGTGGAGACAAAGCTCTGGGCGTCTCAGACTATGAGATGGGTGCAGAGTAGGTCCTATAGCAGGAGTCTGGCTTGCAGAGGGAGGTGCTTATTAAGCATTTATTGATCACTGCGAAAGGAGCTTTGTGAAACATGCAGTAACAGCAAAGAGGTCAGGGTGTTGCATGACTGAAAGGCCAAGGACCAGATAGAGCTGTGCTTGATAATATGGCTGAGAAGAAGCAAAGCAGAGTAAAAGAATTGTAGCCTTCATGCTTCATGATCCTGGTTGGTTGCAACCTGTAACCTTCCTTAATAAATTCCAAAATACTGAGTACTGTCTGAGTTAAATATGGCCATTTCGAAGGATTTTCAAACCTTGCAGAGAAGCAGATTACCATGGGAGGGACAGCGGTGTCAGAATTGGTAAATCAGCTTGGAGGTAGGAGGCAGATCTCACCTCCATGCTACAGACAGCAGTCTTGGGCTAGTGTGTAGATGGGTTTTCCTTCCCCTTTGCGCATTTCAAGGAGGCCAGATAGTAAGTTTCCTGCGATTAACTCAATCCCTTACTTCATCTTTTTAAAAATTAAAATTATCAAGCTATTCTCATTGTAAAAAGTGGGAAGAAAAACAGGTAAGAGACTTTTTAAAGAATATGTTTTAAATCATTCAGAGCTTCACAAATCAAATGTAACCCTATTTTATTTGTGGATACCTGTAATTTCTGTATTTTAAATAAGAAAGTTCATAGAAATGTATGTAAGTCATGCATCAATTTGTTTTGTCCTTAGGTGGCTTTGAGGCATTTACAACTCATCGCGAACCTCTGCACAGAACAAAGGAGCAACATGTTGGTCGCTCCATCGGTCTATGCACACTGGCTCCTATGTCTGAACCTATTGGCGTGTGCAATGTGTCAATGCCATCCTCTAAATTGTTGTTTGAGATTATTCTAGCCACTGTGACAATCCATTTCCTTGACTTTCTTCCTCCTTTTCATGGCCCTTCCTTTAGGAAGTACAATGTCCTTTGCCAGGGACTAGTGTCTTTTGGAAACATGACCTAAGTCAGTACTTAAGAAATTTCCCCAAACTGGCTTCTGAGTAACATCCTAGTTGTATTTCTTCCAAGACAAAGTTGTTGTTTTTTTTCTTCCAGAAGCCAAAGGGACTTTGGATAATTTTTTCCCAGAACCATACTTCAAATATATGAATTCTTCTCTGTCTTCCGTATCAATTAATCAACTTTCATATGCATACCAGCTGATCGGAAATACCATGGCTTCAGTCAGGTGAACCTTGAGCCTCAAAGGGACACCTTTGTTGTTGACACTTCAAAGATGTCCTCAGCAGCAGGCCTGCCCAACTTGTAAGTCATTTGATGTCTTAGCTGCTGCTCCCATGCATGTTGATAGTGTAGCCAAGTAAAGTGAAACCTTTCACAATGTCAATTATTTCTCCAATTATCATGATGCTGCTTACTGGTCCAGCTTTAAGAAGTTGTGTATTCTCTAGATCAGGGGTCAGGAAGCTTTGGAGAAGCAAGAGTCAATGCTTTCCTTCACATTGCTTTAAAAATCATTCAAGAGTCATAAACATATGTTTACAAATAAAAATGAAATCGCCATTCTCTGAATAATATCCTTTGAAATTTTTCAATTTTACTTCAGAACCAAAATTAGGTTCCCCCAAACCTGCGTATGCTCAGGAGCTGCTGTTGGCTGAGCCCTGGCCCAGATTCAGGTAGGATCTGTACTGAAGGCTGTGGAGATCAGCAAACTAGCAAATGCTAATGGGAGACCCAGTGCAAGACCCAGCAGAACTCACCTCCTCTCCTTTGTCTCACCTTTGCTATTGATAAACGACCTGGTTGCTCCTGTGCCCCACTCATCCTTGCATACACAACAGGCCCCACTGACACCTCTTCCTCTAATACCACTCCCTCCCTGCCCGCAGCCCCATGGTAACAGACACTGAGGACCTTCTTACATAGCTACACAGCTGTAGCTACACAGTGCAGAAATACTCCCACCCTAGGGCAGAGATCCTGCATGCCACTTTCTATGAGCCCTGCCACTGCTGAGCACCCAGCCATGCAGCTCCCACCCTGGAGGAACCTGTTCAGGAGGCATCCAGCTGGCGTGAGCAACTACCAGCCCCTGATATCCTAAGGGTTCCCAATTTAAGACCAACATTATTTTCTATTTTCAAATTGTCTTTGTTTTTTTGTGACTTTCCATAGTTCAGATACTCAGTTTTGCCTTAGTGAATGAGCTTTATCAAAATATGTACCTGCATATTATCCTCTTTGTTTTCAAGTGGTGTTCAATCACTTAAGTTTAAATCTGTATAAGGGAATGCCCTTGGTATTTCAGTCTAATAACTCTCCAACATATGTATATTTCCATCTTTCACTCTTATTTTAAGATCTATACCATTGACTACATTAATAATACTATTATTAAAATTACCAAATGTCCCCTGAAGTTTACTGAAATTATTTCTCAAGAAGAGCCTAAAGTGGACAGAGACATATAAACCTTATATATATGAACAGATTTTGAGCTCAAACTTAGTAATGGACCTTAATGTAAAAATAATTAGTTCTTCTGAGTTGACCCTGATGTGTACTTTCGCTCATGAAGTGACCAATGAAGATATCAGTGTGATAGCAAAGTATGCAACCAGATGCTGTCTGGCTATCAGAAATAATAGTGTCTGGAGTCTTAAAGGCTTATCTTAAAACAAGCTGAACCCTAAGTGTGGAATTAGCTAAGTCCATGTAAGGAGCACCACAGCCTATGTAACCCAGGAGTTTAAATAATAAAATTCAAGAGCATGAGAACTTAACTTTGTAGGATGTTTTCAGAAGGCAGTGAAAGCCCAAAATCCATTTGCAAGGCTCCCAAATGGACTTAATCTTTATTGAACTTGTTAGGTCCATTGACCAGGCATGTGAATAGTCTTTTCCTCGGAGTGTGCTGAAAAATGGATTACTATAGACATTGCTAGCTTAAAATTTAACCTCTTACCATTTGTTTTTCCTTTGGATCCATTTTTAACTTTTGCTAGTTTTAATAATTTCTGAATTCTTTGGATTAATATTGTTCTATGTTTTTTCGTTGTTGCTGATTTTGTTTTGCATGATTTTCTTCATATGAAATCCAGGAGAGTAAATCTATAGAGACAACAACTACTTTATTAGCTTCTTTGGGTTATGGCAAGGAATATTGGGTAAATATAATAATATAATATAATATAATATAATAGTAAGGGATATGAAAAATGAAGTTAAATGGATTGTGCTGGTGATTGCATAGTATTTTTAATATAGGTAAATATTATACATTATACATAATATATGTATATTATATTATACATTAAATATAATACATTATGCGTGCATTATATGTCAGCAGTATATTTAAAATGTAATTTTTAAAAGAGATTTCACTCACTGAGCACTAATAACTGATGGCCAGATGGGGTATGGGATGACATCACAAACAGGATACAAGGAAAAAACAAAAGATCATGAAAATGACCATAAAGAAAATACGAAAAGAGATGTCAGAGGAGACCTAAAGCATGCTTTTGAAATACAAAATATTTAAGAAATAATGAAATAAAGCAGCTGAACAAACTTGAGAGCTGTACTCTGGTTCTATAATTTTGGAGTAATTGTGGAAATTGATACGAATTAAATGATAGAGCGATCCCACAAGATCTTGTGAAGAGAGATAAAATCTCGGGTATCGAGTCTTGGCAGCTCCGTATACAAAATCCAGTTTCTTGCTGTCAATCAGACCCAGGATGTGGGTCAGTTTTATGGTACAGCACAGGCTAGAAACTTGAGAAATTTCAGAGTTGTACTGTGTTCCTCTTATCCTTCTGCCTATCCATGCCAAAAGTGATATCACAACTAAGTAAAAGTTTACTGAAAATCATTCAACAATGGTTGCAGCAGTTCTTTACAGGGAGCTGCCAGAGGTTCGGGCCAGATTCAGAAGAGGACATGAAACAAGGGATATCATTGCTGGTATCATATGGATCTTCCCTTAAAGCAAAGAATTACATAAAGAGAAGTACTTGTGTTCTACTGATTATGCAAAGACATCAACTGTGTGGATAGTAACAAACTATGGACAATCTTCAAAGGAATGGTAACACCAGAACACTCCATTGTGCTCCTGCGGAGCTTGTATGTGTATCAAGAGGCAGGTGTGCAAACAGAACAGGGAAATACTGAGTGGTTTAAAATCAGGAAAGATGTGGGCCTGGTCTTATACTATCACCATACATATTCAACCTGTACATTAAATACATAATCAGAGAATTTGGCTAATATCAGGAAATACATGGCACGAGGATTAGAGGAAGGCCTGTAGGCAATCTGATATGCACATGATGCAACTTTGCATGCTGAAAGCAAGCAGAGCTTGGAGTATTTGCTGATGGGGATAGGGGAATGCAGTCTTCAATATGGATCAGCACTCAATGTAAAGAAGACCCAAATCCTCAGCAATTTGAAGTTGTCATGGATTGTGCCTTGCTTGGATCCATAACCAATGTTCATGGATGCAGCAATCAAAAGATCAAAAGAGGAATTATATTGG
This sequence comes from Tenrec ecaudatus, assembly GCF_050624435.1. NCBI lineage: Eukaryota > Metazoa > Chordata > Mammalia > Afrosoricida > Tenrecidae > Tenrec > Tenrec ecaudatus. The sequence continues at coordinate 92,569,456 of NC_134532.1, read as the reverse complement.
TTAAATCTGCTGCACCAGATATCTTTAGAGTATTGAAAAGCAAGAATGTGACTATGAGCATTATAATGCTCCATGATAGGTAGGTTTATTGTGCCAACTCGGCCAGTAAACACACATGGGGTTAATAAGGTTGCAGTTTAATTAAAGAGCAAAATGGTTTGGTGAGCCTGGCCTTTCTTGTCTCTTGCTCTTTGATGATCACAGCAGTGTGCAGCTGCCTTGGCTGGTTCTCTGCCTTAACTTGTGAGCTACACTACTTGTGGGACACCCAACCCCTGGACTGTGTCTAGAGTTTGAGGTTCCTTCGAGACCTGCTTCGCCATACTGCTGGTGTATACATAACGAGCTGGGGACTGTTGGAACGTGTCATGTGCTGACTGTTGGTGACGTGTTTGCTGCCTGTGGCCAGACGCCTGAATTGCTGTCGCTTCCTTGACTTGCACCCAGCAGTCCTTGTGAGTTTAAAGACTGACAGTGTATTGACTGTGTCACGGGAGTAAGTTGCACAGAGTCATCTGTACTACTCTATAGACTAATTTGCTGTTTATTTCTTATGTTGTATCTATCATCTATCTATCTATCTATCTATCTATCTATCTATCTATCTATCTATCTATCTATTATATATCTATGTATGATCATACGTGTTCTGGTTAGGTTTCTCTAGAGAACGTCTGTCTAACATATGTACCTAGTGTTTGCTTTGCCTCATATGCATGTGAAAGTTGGGCATCACATTGACTAAAGAAGACCAAAGAAGAATGAATGTATTTGGATTATGGTGCCTGTGAAGAACATTGAAAGTACCATAGATTGCTAAAAGGACTTCTTATAAGAAGTATGGTCAGAGTGTTCTGTAGGGACAAGGATGACAAAAAGAAATAAAGAAAAGAAAAAAAAGAAATGGAGAGGAGAGATAGCGAGGATGGCCCTCCAGGAGGTGGATTGACACCACAGCTGCCACAATGGGGTCAAGGGCAGGAACAAGGCGAGGATGGTGTATTACTGGGCAGTGTTTCCTTCTGTTGTTCTTAAGGTAGTTATGGGTTAGAATGGACTCGAATTGACCTAACAATAAGAAGGATCGATCCTCTCCAAAGAAAAGCACCCCGCCAAGTAAAATGATCATATTCCTAAGTCTTTTAAATGAGAGAGCAATCAGAGAAAAAGCAATCTTTGTCATATTTCATGTGTGCTCTTCCCTAAACCGAGTTCTGAAAAAGAGAAACAGAGCTGGGGGACATACGCACCTTGAACTATGAAATTGGGGTTCTTTGTTGTATGCTTCAGGGTCTTCCCAGTAGCCATTTCTTCAGAAATAATGTATATTTTGCAAATATATCCAAGCAGGCCCCTGCACCATGGAAAAAATTATAGAAGCAAAGACAAGGCCAAGTGTGTTGCTTGCATTTGTGCCCAATGAAGACTACTCTTTAGATGGTTCTAATTCTGTCATCAGCTTAAAAGAGCAATTTCAAGCATAAAATCTCCTATGGATTTGAATTTCAACACGTGACACCATTTGAACATTTGCTTTCTGGCTTACAAAAATGACCACATTCCCTCTATGGAGGTGAAATGCCTCGCACGTGTCTTCTTTATTTTCTGCCCTCCATTCCGTGTGCATATTTTCAATGACTGAAGCCGTATGCCTGAAGCCGTCTGTAGGAAGTCTGCAGGCCTCTACCTCCACTGAGGAAAAATCAGGTCAAATTATTATAAACAAAGGATACACTTCTCAGTCAATAATTTTTACTGTGTCCCCTTTACAATGAGCACTACTCTAGTCTCTCCAGCTGTAGGAGGAATGGTTAAAGTGCTGACCACTAATCCAGGGCACCGTCATTAGAACCCGCCAGCTCCTCGGTGGGAGAAAGCTATGGCGATCATTTCCACAAAGGTTTACAGCCTCTGAACCCCCTGGGGAAATTCTCTGTTCAGAAGGGGCCCTGTGAGTCAGAATCAACTTAATGGCGGTAGGTTAGAGAAACAGCATTACAGCAAATAATTATTTTGTAAATAATTCTTTTTGAAAGAGCATACTTAGATGTTTTGTAAATAATTATTTTTTGGAAAAACATAGTTTTGAAAGGGGTTGATTTTAAAAAGATAAATAGACTGTATTAAATATATGATAATATGGAAATAAGAGCAAAGAAATCTCAGCGAGAACTTTGTTTTAAATGAAATCAGACAGAGGTAAGGGAGCCAACCAGCAAACTTTGGCTTACGTACTACCTGGACCATCTTGGAGTCTCCAACATTTACCAGTAGTTCAATAGTGCATCTATTCTGGTTGACTGAGGGCCATGAATGACCTGCTTTTAAATATTTTGGAAATCATTCCTAAGCAGGCCTCTACTGTTTTCACAGCAAACCCTGCCTCCCCCTTCTCTGGAAATATAAGCCTCCCCCTTTCAATCCTAATTCAACCTTTCTGAGTCCAAAAAGCATTGCCCAGGATTGAAACTCAGCCAGTCTGCCCAATTACAGACCTTCCCAGGGTTTTAAACTATTGATCTGTGGAGAGACTTATAGTGTTCTTCTTCTGGCAAATGGGGATCAATTGAACAAAGCAAATGCTGGCAGTCATGTGCCTTGCTTTGTGGAAACAGCTTGTTTCCCAGATTAAAGACAAATGAATATAGAAGGGCAAATGAGAAACGAGATTTGAGACGGAAGTTCTAATATTGTCTTTGGCGAAGCTCTATTCCTGAGCTTTTTTGCAGGTATATAAATTCCTGACATTTTTGCAGGTATACAAATTCAGGTATATTTATATATATGTATATGTCTATATATATTTCTTTTTTGTGTGTTCTCACTGTAGTTGAATTTATGTGAATTGCAAATAATAATACTAAAGAATAAAATTCTGTGCCTTACACTGTGCAAAGAAGTGCATTGTACTTGAACACAGTATCAGAAGGCATCAAATCTGCTCGAGGGGAACCACTTTAATTACAAATTTAAACCGGAGCATACGCACCATCACAAAATCATTCCCTTTTAGTCCTGAAAAAGCTCACGTGTGATTTATATGGAATTATGGACCTTGGAAACCCACACATCATTATTATACAATGCCAAATCATTATTCAAATGTTGATCTAATCAACATCAAAGCCAAACAAGGAAAGTTATTATGATCCTTTTTCAGTTGACAGAATTTGGAAGATAAATATCATGCTTTCCTTTTTAACTCTCTCTTAAATGCAACAACTATTCTTGGAGAAGTCAAAGGTGAGAAAGCAGTGGCAAAGAAGATAAATACTGTGAGAGCTGACAGGAAGGAGAAGTTGGCACATGAACTACTCCAGAACTACTTTAGTTGGAAATTTAATACAAATGATAAAATATTTATTATTGTGCTATTGCTTATATCACTTAGAGACTTTCTTTCCCTGTAACAAATCTGAATCCTTTTATTAAAAAAATATTAATTCATATTTCATAGTCTGAAAATTTTCTCCCTAAAATAACGTTAAGCCTTTTGCAAAAATAATACAACACCTTTGAGTACCTCAGTATTTGATACTATATTAATAATGCAATATCTAAGAATATTACTCAAATTATTCTTAATTTTATTATTCAATTTTATTCTCACAAGTAACTAGTTTAGAATGAGATTTCTTTAATTCACAATATAAAAAGATATTAAGAATCACATTTTAAAAACAAGTAATCCTTAAAGCCTTATAGTGAATAAATGATAAAACCAAGACCACAAACCTCACATTATCCAAATTTTTATGTTCTCTTCACCACACAGTAAGGAAATTCATTGGTTTTATTCCACCATAAGCATTTATAGAAGCAAAGTTAAGATATCAAGCAGTGCATTAAACAAGATCTATTAAAAGTTTAAAGACCAAAATATCACTTTGACAACTGGGGTATGTCTGACCCAAACCTTGGTATTTTCGGTCATTTCACATGTGAAAACTTGACAAGATACAGGGAAGAATAAATCTAGGCAAATTATGGTGCTGGGAAAGAATGTTGCAAGTAGTGTCATGCACTGCCATGAGAACATGCAAATCTGCCATGGAGGAATTACAAGAAGAATGCGTCTTAGAATTGGACGATCGTGAGACCTTGTCTCACCATACCTTGGACATGCTACTAGGAGATACTAGTCCCTGGGAAAGGACACCGTGCTCAGGAAAGTAGAAGGCAGCAAAAATGAAGAAGACGAAGTCACACTGTGTGTGAAAAAGGACTCAAACCTACCCACCGTGTGCGTGTGGTCCAGAACCAAACAGTGCTAGATCTGCTGTGCACAGGTTTGCAAAGAGCCAGACCGGCTTGATGGTGACTAAACCCAAATACTGTAGTTAGAGTCTGGTCACCTGGCCAACTTTTCTTTCCTTTCTTTCTCTTTCCAATCTGCTTGAAGTTGATTATTTCTTTTAGTATTAACTTGGAACAGCAATAAAATACTCAATTTTCTTTCAAGGGGTAGAAAGTAAAAACCGTGCCCATGACAAGGCAATGCACTACGAAGGCCGAACATTTCAAAGAAGTCACAGAGAACTTGGGTGTTACCAGGATATCAGGGATCTACGCTCTTTAACTGTCCTACTTGTTCTTGCTGAACAAAAAGGAAATTGTTGTTTTTAACCCCCATTTAAGGTGAGATTTTCTACTCTCATAAAGAGTTACAGTCTCAGAACCCCACCGGAACAGGTCTGTACTTCCCTACAGGGTTGCTATGTGTCAAAATCAAACCGATGGTAGTGAGTTGAATGTCTCTAGTGTCTGTTTCTTCTTAAGCTTTTAATGGTGCTCTCAGTTCTTAACTAAATGTCACTTATACCCCAGAGACTACAACCAGGCTTGATTTTTCTGGAAGATCAGTACATTCCTTATACAACCAATTCATGACTTTAATTAGATCAAAAATATACTGTGTTTTCAGTGTTTCTGTTCAGCTCTAGTAATACAAATGAGAGTCTCTCCCATGGACTGAATTATGTCCCTCCAAAACATGTATTGCAAAATCCTGGCCCTAATACCTGTGGTTATGTCATTTGTAGAGGGGTTTTCTTTCATTTGCTAAAGAGGTCATATCTACGTAAAGTGTGTTTTAAGTAAATCATCTTTGAAATATAACCAATTAGAATAGAGGAGAAAACAACGTTGTGACAAGATAGAAGCCAAGTCAACTAGAGACCTCTGACAAATCAGGAAACTGAAGCATAAGAAACCAGCACCTTTTAGAGAAGAGAGAGAGAGAGAGAGAGAGAGAGAGAGAGAGAGAGAGAGAGAGAGAGAGAGAGAGAGAGAGAGAGAGAGAGAGAGAGAACGCAGCCAGGACTATAAATTTCAACTGCAGGCTTTCCAAACATTGAGAAAACAAATGGTATTTCTACGATGCCACTTATCACTAGAAAACTAAGAGAGGGTCCTAGCATATTTTTTACAGACACTTTGACTTTTCACAGAAAATCATCTGTTGGCGTTATCACCCAGTCATTGTTCGCACGTTGACCTGCTGCTCTCTCCACATCACAGAGGTCTGAACAGACAGGGACAATGTTAGATGGAGGCGATCAGAAGAGGTTTGCTAAATATTTTCTCAGGAAAAAGTCAAACTGTTTTGTAACTAAGGAATTCCTGATAAAATCAATAGCCAGGATGACATTTTATGGAAACAAAACATGTGAGCTATGACTGAAAATGCTATGTGAGGTAGGATGACAAGCTATGACTTTCCGAGGAATGTAGGGCAAGATTTCTTGGGAGTAAATCAGAAATTTGGGTAAAGTTACAATGGTTATAAAACCAAAACCAAACACACTGCCATTGCATTGATTCTGGCTCCTAGAAACCCCCTGTGGGTTTCTGAAACTGTTTACGGGAGTAGAGAGCCCAGGCTTCCTCACGAGGGGCTGCTAGTGGTCTCGACCTGCCAGGCAAACAGATTGCAGACCAACACGTGACCACTACACCACCAGGCGCCTTAGTAGATGTTAAAGTATGGATTGTTTTGAATTGACTAACAACTCATGATTTTAGTAAATTTTGAAAATGACTTCCTTATATATATTTTTAACATTTCATTTTAAAGTAAGGAATAATAATGGTTCTATGGTACCGTTTCGACCTTTCAATTGGGAGACCAGGTTTATTCACAGGCAATACAACCAGTACCCATCTTTCAACACGACTTTTGTATTCTTAGGGCTCAGAACAGGTTTCAGTTAAAATAAACGCGGTCAAGATAAATTCAGATTTAAGGAAAGAGATAGATTCAGAGTATGATATATTAAGAATAAAATGGTGATGGCAACCTATGTACAAATGTGCTTGACACAATGAATGAATGGATGGATGGATGGATGGATGGATGGATAATAGCTGTACAAGCCCCCAATAAAATTATTTTTAAAAAGAATAAAAACCTAATGATATAATTCAGAATAATCCATTAAAGCACTATAGATTAAAATGATTCAGTTCCATTGTGTACGGGTTCTCCACATATCAGATTACTTATGGAAGTGAATAACAACTATAATATTAAAATAATTAAATGTATATAACATAGTAAACAGTGCAAAGCACCCCTGTATATGCATCATTACCAAGATTCCTCATATGTGAATATTTCATCATGTACATATGAGGGGTACTCTTCCCAAACAGAATTGTTTTCAAAGCTATGTATTTAAATTTTATAACAAAACAACTTTATCACCTTTAAAGTACTCTCTGTGACATGTAATACATTTGCCAAACCGATGGTTCCATTCTTGGAAATATTTTTCACACTCCTCTCCGCATAGCAGCCTCCCTCCCTTGTTTTCCACTTCACCTCTTCTACAGCCTCAAGTCCGGGTCCCTTCTTGTCCCTCTTCACTGGCGGAAACAAAACCCAGCCGCTTGGAAGGAGGTTGGGTGAGTAAGGTGCCTGAGGCAAGAGCGCCATGCTGTGTTTTGCCCAAATCTGGGCCTTTGCGATGGCTGCTTGAGCAGGCTCATTGTCCTGGGGACAAAACCAGGCCCCCTTTGCCACCAAGCAGGTCTTTGTGTCTTTGGAGGCCTTCCTTCTTTTCTTTGTCCCTCCACTTTCCCAAGGAGGTTCTCCAGGAGCACGCAGGAGATCAATTTGTCACATAACAACTCTTGTCAATTTTGGTCATTTGGTGGTGGAATCACGGGCAATGGCTTTAGCTCTCTGTCTATATAGATATCTAGATCTCTCTCTGTATATCATTGCTGTTTTATTGTAGCCAAGGCTGCGTTTGTGGAGCCATCATGAGACTATGTACACATCTTCCTTCTCATCACACTTTCATCATGTAACAACATCAAAATGTGAATCCAGTTTTTCTTTGGTGGCTACAAATAGTTGTAATGCTGACTTTGTTAATGAATGTGAAAAAAATGTTCTGGACTAGTATGAGAACCAGATTAGATGAATGTTTTCAAGTTGAATCATAACTACTACAACATCTTACTTTTAAGCAATGTGATATTCTTCTTCCTAGTTGATATGCATTGTTTTATTTCTTGCGAGTGTCTAATGTCCTAGTGCTCTGTAATAGAAATAACAACAAGCACAGGGTTTTAAAGAAGAGAAGTTCACTGTCTCACAGTTTTGGAGTGAGGTCCTCTTCAAATGAAGGCATTAGCTTTCTGTGCCCTATTTAGACCAAGGACATGTATTGGCCCTTTGGAGGGACCTCTGCTGGTGGAGAGGTTCAAATTCACAAGCTAACCAAAAGTGGGTGGCCAGAATTCATGAACTGTTCTGCAATGGGAAAACAATGTAGCAGTTTGATTAGGTATGTTTTGGGAACTCCACAGGCAGTTCTGCTGTGCTCTATTGAATCATTTTTACACCAGAAAACTAAACTCATTGCCATAGAATTGCTTCCAATGCACAGGGCTATTAATCCGGTTTTCAGTACTACACACCTTACATGAGCACAGTTCTATCCTTCTCCCAGGAAGCAGCTATGGGGTTGAACTGCCGAACTTAAATGTAGTCACCTAACCCTTACCTACAGTGCCACCAGTGTCGTTATAAGTTGCCATCTATAGGACAGCAATGGTTGTATTGTGGCGAGTGTGCTGTTGTATTGTGTGTATGTGTTTGTGGTGGGGAAGAGTTTGGTTGGATAACCTAGTATGATAATTTTTTTCGAAATCAGGCTGGGTAGGCTTTAGTATCTATTTGTTTTGTCAAACACTAGTCTAGATGTTGGGAAGGCATTTAGTTGATTTGATTAAATTTTATAATTAGTTATTTTTAAATAAAAGTGCTTACTGTCCTTGAATTGTTTGTAAGCTTTATTAAATCAGTTGAAGGCTGTAAGAATAAAAACAAGTTTCCTAGTAAAAAAGACTTTTTCCTAATAACTATAACAGATACCCTACCAGAATCTCCAAAGGATTTTGAACTTGCAACCCCCCACAATTGGACAACTATTTTCTTAAAATCTCTCTGTGTTGGACCTGTATCAATATCTATCTATATGTTTATCTACTCCAATTGGTTCCACTTCTCTGAATTCCTAATAGTGCTCACATCATCACATTCTTGTTCTAACTGATTTCGTATGCTTTTTATGTATCTGCCCATACAAATCCATAAAAAACAATGAGAAAAATCAAATTTTATTACTTCAATACTCTCATTACTTACATTGTTCAACTTAAACATTTGGTTTTAAAAGGACATGACACTCATGACATAACCTGACATTATGGTCCATAAAGTCCATACAAATAAAACAAAAATTAAGATGATTAAATTTAATCTTGGTATGGTACATTAATTTGGTATAATAATTTTCTAATAACAATAATTTTTAATGAACTTGGTTGTGAAAATGCATATACTAAAGAAGGCAGCATCCACTGCCTACTGGCTGAAAAATATCAAATTGATACAGTATGTGCTGTAAATTGTAATAATTAATAACAACTTTCTGGCTGTAGTATCTAAAAGAACATCTTTAGAAACTGTGACTGACTTCCAGTCTTTTTAAACATTTATTAAACTGCTAACTTTGACAGGACATTACCCTGCGATACAGTAAATAACTAAAAGCATGGAATGTATCAGCGGAGAACCTACTGCTGATGAAATCATCGTGAGTTTTATAGTCTAGCTCACTTTTACAAGCCACAGTGCGGCAAGGGTCAAAGCTCTGTTTCATGTCATATGGCAACTGAATGAAGCTGAACACCCACCGTGAGACACTGAGGTGGCCAGCTGGCCTGGTGGCAATCTCAAATATTATTTTGCCCACCCACACAGTTTGTTTTAAATGAGTAAATAAAGAGCACAACAGTAGTTTTGTAAAAGTACCAACCTTAAACAACTAAGTCATTAGATAAAAATAAGGGGGGTGGGCAAGAGAACGGGAAATAAATTACAAAAGTATGATAAATATGTTGGGAGAATGAGCCTTTTCCTAATGCACTAAACAGACTAGAAAAAAGCTCTTAAAAGCTATATGAGACAATACAGTCTGCTACTTTTAACTTTCAGCCAAGCAGTTACATCTGAACAAGATTTAACTACCAGTTTTAGACATAATATTAACATAGAATACACGGTTGTATATATTCAATACTCTTCTTGGCATTCTAGAAAGCAAGTACTCTGTCAAGTAGAACATGCATGGCATAAATTAAATGGTTTGACATTGAACACGTATGGCACACTCCAATTTCAATAGCGAACACAGAACCCTGAGATGTTAATAAATAAAAACTGACTTGAGTATGCAGAATAATGTCGTTAGGGGCGTTCAAATACATAGTTTTTCCTAATAAGATTCATTTTAATCCCACTTGCAAAATAACTCATTGTGTTTTCTAAATTGATTAATAAATACATTATGACTGTTACTGATGTTTGCCGGTTGCAGCAACTGTGTATTACAGTAGAACTGCCCTGTATGGGCGTCCAAGCTATAATCTTTATGGGAGCAGACAGCTGAATGTTCTCTTCTATACAATCACCGGTGGTTTGAACTACTGACTTTTGCTTACAGCCAAGTGTGAACCACTGTGCCACTAGGTTTCTTATATATGAATAATTTTTGTTCTCTAACTAATAGGACAATTATCCTGTTTATGTCATTCTAACCATTAAAAATGAGGATTTAAAGTAACCTAGCTTTAGGCAAAGAATCAGGCAAAGAAAACTTTCATGTACAGGCACAATGTTTTCTCATGAATAAAATTGTAAGTAGTTTTAGGGGAACAAGATAATAAGCAAACTGTTCTCTTATTTGCTTGATTTTTTATGAAGCATGTTGGTGCTTTGTGGTTTTATTTTCAATTTAATCTATTTTTTTCTACAGCTTCTGTTTACTTTTCATTTGTGGGGTATTTTGTACATATCGCTGCAGGATAGTTCTGGTGGCTTACTTTGTAAACTTTCTTCAAGTGCTTTCAAATAAGCTAGAAAATGTGATCCTGTTGAATGTATGTGATCACTGAGATAAAAGATAAATCAAAGGAAAATATTATCATAGAATGTATCCAGTTCTGTTATAAGAGTAAATTGTTATTGCCTGTTTTATCCTACTCTTTTGAAGTTTTGTACTTAACAATAAGGACTGAATGAAAATTTAAAATGTTCACAGATCCATTTAAACTTTTTTTTGATTCTGCAGCTCTCCCATGGTAGTGTTAGGAGTTAGGATCACCACGGTAGCAACCCATAATGTTCCTAACATTGTCTCCTCCCTTTCTAGACCATGCTAACATGTGTAACATTTATTAGCAATTTTAATCATAGGATAACATGTGATATGAAGTTACAGATTGCTTCAATGGAATAGTATGTAGAGTATATGAATAATAACAACAAAATTATTTGTAAAATATTTATACATTGAATTAAATATTATTAGCTGCATTATAAGTGAGCAGAAGCATTACTATTTTCTCATTTATTTCCGTTAATTACTACTTAATTTAGAAAAAATATTGATACAGATTAAAAATATTACAAATCATAATATTGGAGCTGAAACATACAGAAAAGTAACAATATTAATGACTTGTTCACTGTAAACACATTTTTTTCAAAAAGTAGATATATGAGGATCTTTGCAGATGTAATATATAGAAATCAAAACAGCTATAACTTTGGGAACAGTGATGGAAAAGCTTGACATCATTAGTCAGGACAAGACAAACGACTGTCAGCAGAGCAGACTATCAACCCAAGCTCAAGTTGAAGAAATCAACAATAAAAAACCTGATGTCAAAAATGAAAGTAAGACTTATAAGGTATATTATCTGAGTTTGTGGAATATAAAAAAGGACGTGAAGCATGCAGAAATTAAATGGTCATTTAAAAGTTAAAGAAGAGAAAAAACTGAATGCCAGAAAAGACTCTGAAATTTACTCCTGAACACACAGTACCTAAAACTAAAGGATTAAATGAAGAAGTGAAAGAGCTGAAAAGCACTTAAAAAATAGATTTATTGGGCATTTGAATTGTTCGCAGTCCCTTTTTATTGTGGACTGTGCTTCAATAAGCATGGGAGTGTGTATGTCTGCTCCTGTCTGTCTCGCACGTCTCTGACGTACGGGCCCAGAAAGAAGTTGCTGGGTCATACGGTACTTCTACCCACAGTTGTTCCAGGAAACGCCATGTTCTTTTTCCCAATGCATGGGCATGTTTACAATGCCATCACTCGTGTGTTAGAATTCCTTCTCCAGCATTTGTCGTTCTCTGTTTTGAAGAATTGGGCTATCTTATGGTGTAAGATGATAACTCATCACTGTTTTAATTTGCATCTCCCAGATGCCTAGTGATTGTGAGAATTTCAAGTGCTGGTGTTTTCTGGCTAATTGTCTATTCCTGCCCTTTGCCCACCTTTTAATTGAATTATTTGTTGTCATCTTACTAAAGTTGCAGAATACCATATATTTTAGTGATTAGTCCCTAATCTGTTGTGTTATTCCTAAACGTTTTTTTCCCAGTTCATGGGCTCTTGTTTTACTCTCTTGATGATACAGTTTAATGTACATAAATGTTTTACTTTTAATATGTCCCAGTCATCTATTTTGTATTCCACCGAATGCACTTCTTATATCATGTTTGTTAGACCGCATATGCCCTGAAATAGGCCTCTAAAGTTTGTCTACATTTTCTCATGGATGATTATGATAGTTCTGGGGTTTACATGTAAGTCATTAATCCACTTTGAGTTTGTTGTTGTGCATACTATGAGATATTGACCCTACTTTATTTTTCTGCACATGTAGATTCAGTTTTCTGAGTATTATCTGTTCCAAAATGGTGTCTCTTTCCCATTTAAAGTTTTTGGTCCTTTGCTGATCTATGGATCTACTATCATACCAGTACCAGGCTTTTTTGAATACTGTGGTTGTGCAGTTGGTTTTGAGGTTGGATAATACATGGTCTTATACTTTATTCTTCATTTTGAAAAGTTCTTTGCTTATTATGGATCGATTCTTTCTCCATATAAGCTTGGTAATTAATTTTCCCCAATTCTTTTTTTTTAAGGATGGAACTGGGATTTGGGTTAAACCTGCATTGTATTTATGGATTACTATAGGTGATATAGATATTTTTACTGTATTATGTCTTCCAAATCATGAGCCTGGGATATTCTTCATTTGTGAAGACCTCTTTGGGTTTCTTGTAATAGTGTTCTGTAGTTTTCCCTGTATAGGTATTTTGTTTCTTTGCTTGAGTCTGTTTCTCAGTATCTCATCTTTTGTGTGGTTAGCATACCTAGTATTGTTTTCATTATGTCTTTTTGGGGCCCTTTATATTGGTATATAGGAATTCTATTAATTTCAGTTTGTTAATCTTATATCCTGCTATTTTTCAAATCCCTCAATTATTTCCAACAATCCTTGTGTATAGTCCTTGGGGTTATCTCTATATAAAATCACATCGTCTGTAAATATCATGTTTCGCTTCTTCTTTGCCCAGTTGTAGCCGTTGATTTCTTGTTGTTGTCTAATAGTTTTGACTAAGACTTCCCCCAAAATGTTGAATAAGAGTCTGGTTCCTGTTTTCAGAGACAACATTTTCAGTTTTCCCCAGTGAGCATAATGTTGGGTGTTGCTTGTGTGTGTGTGTGTGTGTGTGTGTGTGGCCTTTAGTATGTTGAAGAATTCCTCTTCTGTTCCTATATTTTGAGTGTTTTTTTTAAAAACAGAAATGAGTGCTTGATATTGTAAACGGCCTTTTCTGTATTTATTGATAGGATTATATAGTTCTCGAATGGTGCTTTGCTTATGACATTGTTTTTCTAATTTTGAACTAATCTTGAAATCTTTTTTTTGAATCCCACTTGGACTTGGTAAATTACTTTAGTGGTGAGTTATTAGATTCAATTGACCAGAATGTTTTTGAAAATTTTTTATCTATGTTCATGATTGATATTGGTCTACAGTTTTCTGTCTTTGTGGTCTCCCTTCCCCTCCCCCCTGATTTTGGTATCAGGATTAGGGTTACTTTATAGGATGATTTTGGAAGTTTCTTTTCCTTTTCCATATTCTGACACAGTTCACGTGGCATTGATGACGGCTCTACCCTGAATGTTTGGCAGAATTCCCCTGTGGAGCCATCTGGTCCCAGGCTTTCCGTGGTTGGAAGCTTCTTGAAGACTTTCTTTCATTCTTTCTTTTTTCAGGGATCTGTTCAGGGGTCCTGCATCAGTGTGCATTGATTTGTGTAGGAGAGGCATTTCCGGGAATTTTCTATTTCTTTTAGGTTACCAAGCGTGTTGGAGGGCAGTGTTTCATATAGTGTGTTATTATTCTTTCCATTTCATTCGGCTTGCTGGGATGGAACCTTGGTATTGCTAATTCTATGTATTTGCATCTTTTCTTAACATTCCTTTGATAATTTATTATAAGTCTGTCAATTTTTGTTTACTTTCAAATAATCAAGTTTTTACTGTAGAGATTTTTTCTATTTTTCCCCTATTTTACAGATTGTTTATTTCTTCTCTGATCCATAAAATTTCTCTTCTTCTACCATTGGGGAGTTTATGTTGTTGCCCTTCTCCCATTTTTTATAGGTGTTAAACTATTGATTTAAAATATCTCTTTGCTCATGTCTGTGTTGATTACTATAAAGTGCCCTCTAATAACAGCTTATGATGTGTCCCAAACATTTTGGTATGTTGTATTATTATTCTTGTATGTTTCAATGACTTTACAATTTCATTACTTGTTTGATTTATTATCCAGTGTTATGAAAGTGAGGAGAATTTGAAGCACTTGCTGAAGAGGCAATACTTCTTAAATAATCAATGATATAACAATGTGACTGATATATTAAATAAGTATGGCTGATAAACCAAACATGAGTATAACAAGATCAGAGGAAAGGTGAAATTTACATTGAAAACATAATTTTTATCAATCTAAAATATACACTGAATCCTGTATAGATAAGAGTTAATTAAATAGCTGAGCACTTGATGTAGTCAAGATTCAATATGATTAAATGAATGCTATCACTAAGAATAGAATCAGGTTGTCTAAATTTTAATTCACTATTTTTTTCATCTCACTATTTTTTTCAAGATATTATTTGAGAAATATTTGACTTTACTGTGGTAAAGTATCATCTGTAAAGAATAAATTCAAAGAGAAATCCTAAGGGAGCTTTCATTTTTAAACCCCATGTCAATTTAATGAGATACAATACAAGAGAAAATTTTCAATAGGATTATTACTGCCTTCCCAATATTAAATAGATTTCTTGAATATTAGTATATATATTTCAATTCTGAATGACTTAATAAAAATAAGTTTGATATTGACATTATAATCAGCTATTTAAACATCTGCTTATCATAATAATGAAAGCAAGGAGCACATTTTTTATATTCCAGCATATAAATTTCAGTAAAATATATATTTATAAATGATATTGTGATACACATTCTTATGTGTCTTAGAACAATCATCAACTAATATATGTCTATATCAAGGGTAAACTATTCATCACTGTAGTTATTTCTAAGATACTTTTGTATAAACGACAAAGTTAACCAAAGAAACTGTAACCATTAATAAAGAAACTGAAGTAATTCAAAACCGCCTTTGTGGAAACCTCAAAAATTTGAATAGCTAAGCTCTAAATAGAAATCATCAATTTAGAAGATAAGAAAAAGATATACTATTACCATATTTTAGACATATGCTTTGTATATGCAATCAATATGCATATACATACAATGTGAATCATGCAATAATGAATCTACCATCTAACAGGGTTGTTTGGTTTGTACAAGCTATCTGACATGCACATGATTTGAACAAAAGTGTGGTAAGCCACTCAAAGAAGCTTACTCACAGTAGTCCCTCTCCTCAAACAGCAGTGAAGTCTCCCTCTTGTCCTCAGCTTCTTTTTTAAAATAATTAAATCATTTTATTGGGACTTATACAACTCATCACAATCCACACATACATCCATTGTGTGAAGTACTTTTGTACATTTGCTTCCATCATCATTCTCAAAGCATTTGCTTTTACTTGAGCTCTTGCTCCTCATTTCCCCTCCCTCTCTGTTCCTCTCTCCCCCACGATTCCTGATAATTTATAAATTATTATTATTTTGTCTTATCTTACACCGTCCAACGTCTCCCTTCACCCACTTCTCCACTGTCCATCCCCCAGGGAGGAGGATATATGTAGATCCTTGTAATCAGTTCCCCCTTTCTACCCCACCTTCCCTCCACCCTCCTGGTATTGCCACTTTCACCAGTGGACCTGAGGGGTTCATCTATCCTGTATTCCCAGTGCCTCCAGTTCCTATCTGTACATCCTCCAGTCCAGTTGGATTTGTAAGGTAGAATTGGGATCATGAGATGGGGGCGAGGAAACATTCAAGAACTAGAGGAAAATTGTGTTTCATCATTGCTACATTTCACCTAACTGGCTCATCTCCTCCCCGTGACTTGTCTGCAAGGGAATGTCCAACTGCCCACAGATGGGCCCTGGGTGCCCACTCTGAATTCCCCCTCATTCACAATGCTATGATATTTTTGGTCTTTAATTTCTGATACCTGATCCCTTCAACACCTTGTGATCTCACAGGCTGGTGTGCTTCTTCCATGTGGGTTTTGTTGCTTCTGAACTAGATAGCCATTTGTTTATCTTCAGGTCTTTAAGACCGCAGACTCTATATCATTTGATAGCTGGGCACCATCAGCTTTCTTCACCACATTTTTTCTTAGTCACACAGTTCCTTGGCCTCTGTCTCCATGGACCAGTAAGCCTGCCTGCTGGTCTGCTTCTCTGTCTCATAGTCACAGTGCAGGGATCCTCTGCTTGGTCTCACTGTGAGTACGTTGGTCTGTCGTATGGTCCCTGTGTGGGAGTCATTTCTGCCTCTGGCATTTCAGATAATTATCTCACATGAACTATCCTCAAACCCAATCCCTGCAGTAGTCTTTCCCAATTCCTAGTAACCTTATAGGTTTGGGTAGAACTGCTCGCTGATTTCCAAGGCTGTAACCTCTTATGGAGTTTAAGGTCATCTCTTTCCCCTGCAGAGCTGATAGTGGTTCAAAGTAGCCCAATGCTCAAGCACTGTGACACCAGGGTCCCATGCACTCTGCTCAAAAAGGAAAAGAAACCAACCTCACTGGCACAGAGTCCATTTTGACTCATACAAATTCTATAGCACAGGGTAGAACTGCCTCTGTCAGTTTCTGTGACCAGCTTCCAACTGGAGTAGAAAGTCTCATCTTACTCCCACAGAGAGCCGTATGATTTCAAACTCCTGACCTTGTTTGTGGTGATCATCCCAGCACAAAACCACTAGTGCTGTTATTTCTGGTTGTTCTTGGATTTTCCCTGTTCTTGTTTCTAAGACGGTTCTCTTTTAACTGGAGAGTGACAGAATCGACCAATCCTGCAATTAGGGTCCCCTACATCTTATTCTCATGATCCCTCCCAATCTTTGAGTGGGAGAAATAGAGATATGGCTTACAAAACCAGAGTTAAGCAATATCCATTCACTACACCACCCAGCACAATTTAAAGTCAACAGATAACAATGTTATTAGGGAGAATCCAGAATTATTTGTATAAAAATCATTTAGCTGGTAATATATACCTGAGCAAATGGTGTCGGGCCACACCTGACCTTCCCTGGACATGCACAGGAGAAGAATCCACCTCTGCCTCTGTCTAATAGGTTTTAGGGGGGCAAAGATCAGATACACTATCAATTTCTGACTCCCTTTGTCAGACTGTGATGCCACCAGGCCTCCCATGACAGTGTACTGCTCTGTTGGGCTTCATGAACCATTGCAGTGGCCTCAGAGAATGCACAAGCACTATTTGTGATCATGGAGTTTATTAGGAAAGCACATAGGTTACAATGCTCTGATATTCTCCACAGGATATTCAGTAGCTGATTTATTTGAGCTGGGCCACCTGTTCATTCCTCTTCATCTGTTTTTAATCTGGAAGTGCTGTTGAAACTTGTTCCCTTTGCTGTGACAATGTTGATGTTTGAAATACCAGAGACGTAACTCCCAGCCTTACAGCCACACACCATCTTCTGCAGGACTGCAAACTGATAGACGAGCCAAAAATGGAGGAAAGATTGAAGCCATCAAGAATTTCATCTTGCTTGGATCCATAATAATCGCTCGTGGAAACAGCAGTCAAGAGATCAAAGACACATTGTTGGGGTAAGACTACAGCATACGACCTCTTTAAAACATTGAAAAGTAAGGGTGTTACTTTGAGGACCAAGTTGCACCTCGCCCAAACCATGGCATTTTCAATGACCTCATATGCTCATGCAAGTTGGACATATGGAATATCAAAGAAAAATCAATGCATTTGAACTATGGTATTGGAAAACCATATTGGACTGCCCAAAAGTCGGTCTTGGAAGAAGTACTGTCCGAATGCTCCTTAGACGCAAGAATGGTAAGACTTTGTCTCCAATCTTTTGAGCATGTTATCAGCAGAGATCAGGGAAAAAGAGTAAGGTTCTCAGCAAGATGGAGTGACGCAGTGGCTGTAGCACTGTGCTCAGACATGGAAGCATTGTGAGGACGGGGCAGACCAGGCAGTGCTCCCTGTTGTTGTACATAGGCTTCCATGGGTCTGAACGGACTCAATGACACTTAACAACAGGGTATAAAATGTTAAATACAGTGATGTCTGTGTTGTTGATCTCAATTCATTCCAAATTTGTGTTACAACGCACTGAAAAGTTTGAGAATGGAATGTATATTTCCCATAAGAAATGACGGAAAACCAAATAATTGGTTGTGTGACACCAAAATTATTCCTATGAATTCATTTTTCCCTGACTTTAAATCATTATGTTGGCTTTTAGCCTTCCCAAATATCACTGTCTTGGATACACTATCGCCGTCTAGTATTTTCTGATTATCCCTTTCAATAGCCTGGGTTCTTTATTTCATGAATAATCATTTCACACCTTTAGCTACATCAACCACTTTAGTCCCCCTCCCCCAAATGTTGATAGAGTTGACGTAGTCATGTTGTATTCAGTTGCCAAATCAGACAAATATGACAATGATTTCTTCCTTTAACCATTTATGGTTCTCACTAACTTTTGCTTTACTTTTGGTGTCACTAATTTTGGGGGGAGGATGGTTATGTTACTTTACACCAAGAAACACACAAAGGGCATCCTGATGAAGATTTTAACACACTAACAGAAACCCTGCATGTCCTCAGAGAGCAGCACTAAGATGCAGGTGCCACTCCTCTGTAGAGTGTTGCTGTCTGAGTAGTGAAAGTTCAAGTTGGGGCCATTCAACAGTGGAGATATCGCTGCATATCGTCCTTTGATTCAAAGAAGTTCTCAATAATCCCAGGCCTCAGTCTTTCAGTCATGTGGTAATTGAACACTGGCCTCTGTTTCGCTCTGTGAGTCAGGAAACCCATCTCTCTGTCTCGAAGTTGCCGTGCTGCTCCTCTGGTCTCTCTTAGGGTATCAGCAAGGCTACTCTGCTCTGTGTCCTTATCTTGAGGCCACAGCCTCTGTTTATTCCACCACGTCAGAAAGGGGTATTACGTGTGCTCCCCTAAAGGCTCTCCTCCTGCGTCTGAGATAGCTTATTATGTATGCAGTTGGCTGACAAAATTGACAAATCCCTTCTATTAGTGTTTTATACAGCCTATTTTCATAGTCCCTCCCAATCATTTCGTTGGAGTTAAATAGCTATGGATAGAAGAGTCATATCAAGTAATTGCAGGTCAGCACAATAATATATGAAGTAATTCATGATATAACAGATTACTGTAAGGGTATAACATTTTAACATTATGTAATAATATGAGAACTTATATTGTATATTGCTCAATGAGTCAGGTGACTGAGTCAATAGGATACTTTATTTACTAGAAAACAAGTCACTTCATTCTAAATAATGTATATTTTCCCATAAATTTCTCAAAAGTGTAAAATTCTTACAATTCTCTTCTTGTAATCCATTCTAATAAAATCAGCCAAACTGTAGATTGCAATCATCAATTAAACTGAAACTTAGAAAATATTTATGTATTTTAACCGTTTGTGCTGTCTCATTTAAAAAGTAGCTATTTTTTAAATATATAGTATATATTTGTTCAAAGTCACATTGGTGGTGCAGGGTGGAAATCTTGTTTTGCCTTCTTTCCTGTACACTCTGACATCCAAGGGGGCCGTCATGAGTCAGAATCGATTCCATGATGGCCTCTGGATGGTTGGTACCTTCCCTTTTAGAGGGAAGTAGTTATTTGGTCATTTAATATCTTTTTCTATGAAAGAGTCCAAGGTTCAATTTCTATGAGCCTATGAAACTTATCTATGCTACTACTAATCTGTCCGAAGAAGCTATGATGCTAAACAGATGTTAGGTGCACTTCCAGTCTATAAACAAATTAGGAGAAGAAAACTAGTGATCTACTCTAATAAAATCAGCCAGTGAAAACTATGGGTTATATCAGTCTTCTGGTAAAATTAATTTAGATATTTATAGAGTTAAAATGTTTCTGTTGTCTCAGTTGGAGAGTAGCTACCCCCCAACCCAATGCCCCTGGCATAACATTTTAGCCCATGGAGTCATGTCAGCTACTTAAGAAAATTATGACAGCAGGAAAATAATTTTAGATTTTCTATTAGAGAAAAATAGTTAACTACACTCCTTGAAGCCTAATTTAACAAGTTTTTTAGTTATAATACGTTGCAAGAAAAGAAATCATGTGCAAATAACTAGCAATCCAGATGTTTTATACATTTTAGGAAATTTCAAAAAGAAGTAATGCAGACTGCACTTGAATAATTATTTTTATATTCATAATTATTTTATAAAACCATGTCATAAATCTTCCTTCTTATTTTTGATCTGATGCTTTTTCAATCCAGAATAACTAGTCTCTGAGGAAGGACAGTGTCAATAATATTAATCAGTATTGGTGATTAACATTATTATTTCAAAAAATAGAATATAGTTCATCTGAACTATATATATATGTATATATATATATATATATATATATATATATATATATATATATCCTTTTTACTAGTGGAAAACTCTTCAGAACCCGTAAAATATGTATCCATAACTATTTGTTGTGAATTCAATTCTGTCTTTGTAAAATATGTGTTGGAATCTTAATTTATATTCCTGCTCATATAAATGCCTTGCACAATGTAATGTGCTGTACTAGATCAATCAGGAGACTCTATAAACCAAGAAATCAAATAATACACCAGGTTACTGACAAGGAAGGCCTTCACATAGCTGAGTCAATATGTTAGATGTTTACCTCCAGAATTGTGGGAAAATCATCGTATTTTTGTTATAGCAGCATCAGGAATCTAAACCACTGTTGTTAAAATCTGGATAATTCACAGGACATATCAATTGAGGACTTTATATTTTATTATTAAGAAGGCTGTATAGCATCTAATCATTTGTGCTCATAAACCTGTTTAAAAATACTGGATTAAGCACATGCTTTCCTGCTACTTCCTTCTGGTCAACTAATACAGTAAACACAAATTATGTTTTTAAAGTTATTAATCCACAGATTTTTTTTAAAAAACATGGTGAGGGAGAGGAAGAGAAATTTAATACTATTGCCGAAGCCAAAAGGAAGATGGATGAGAGCTACTTGACACAAAATCGGGAGAAACCTGTGTCCCAAGTCAGCACTGGTGATGACCTCCTCCTCCGCTGTCTTGACTGGGTAGGAATTCCATCCTGCAAAGCCTCACAGGAATTTATATGACATTGTCTTTTATTTTAAGTTAGGGAGGAAGCTAAGTATTCTGTAGACTAATGATTACCCTTCAAAGGTTGGTATTTTTCACATACTAGCTTTAGCAAATTCATCAACTTCCCCCAAAACACTGCCATAGTGTAATTTTTTCTTGTATCTCCCACCAGTTAGTTGTCTCTCTCATAAGGACCCTTTATAAGGGTTCTGAAGCTGTAAGTCTTTCCTGGAGCAGACAATGATTTGAATTGCTGGTCTTGTCATTATGACAGTGTCACCAGTGGGTTTGCTAATACTATTGCCCTCATAGGATTTTTGGATGATATGTGTTGATTTATATACAATACTAGACAATACCTGTCAAAGTTTAAATGTTTTACAAATGTTTGCAGTTATTATTCTGTATTATGAATTTTACAGTGTGCATTATATTATCGCTGATAAGTTCTGACTTCAGGGACCAAGTGTGATGAATGGAATCTATCCAGTAATAAAAATGTTTGGGATCAGAATTACTGCTAATTTGATATCCAGCAGTAGACATATATATTGAGTTTGGTCACAAGGTAATTATTAGGGTCTGAACACAAATGTGGAGAAGTATCACAAATAATTGAAGAGATTCAGTTGAACTGTGATTCAAAACCCACAAATTCTCAGCTAACCTTTGCAGGAGCTCTGAAATATGTCTGGCTTCAGAGTGTCCTGTGTTGAGAGGAAGTCAGTCTTTAGGGGTGATGCAAATGGCCAATGGTTTATGTCCTAGGCTGCTAATTAAAAGCTAGTAACACTATGGAAGACAGTTCTGTAGATCTACATCTGAAAAATCGGGTATTAAACACCCAATTGAGTCTATTTCTATACTGACGCACATGGGATTTCCATACGTAGAAATAAGTTCAAGTGCAATTTGTTTTGATATTATACACTGCACAACTCAGATTGCTCAAGCTTCACAGAAAAGGAGGTGTGCTCTGGGGCTGTGAGGTAGCTCACTCCACATGAGGTAGATCCACACAGAGTCTATTGACTGTTGTTTTTGTAGTTAGTCAGCAAGTCTTTCATTGAATTGGAATCTGGGAAGGATTCCATTACCATACCATGGTAATGTTGCATGCAGAGTATCTATTAAATAACAATAACAAAATTTTGTCATAAACTACTAGGGACCTGACAGTAGAGCTGAACTACCTCATTGAGTTTCCAAATCTATAAACCTTTGCAGATGTAGAGTGGCACATCTTTGTGACAGCAGATGGGTTTGAACCACCAAACTTTCAGTTAGCAGCCAGGTAACCTCGTTGTGCCAACAGGAATACTTCAGGAAAGGCCATGTTATGACTATCTTCTGAATATACAGCTGAATGAATTTAGCGATGGATCATTGTTTTCCAGAATGAGAAAAATGGAAGTGTCAGAATGGTCCTAGATTTTTCCCCCTTTAATTCAAAATAAATGCACATATGCGTCCTTTGCTGAAATAAGAGATGGGTGGATTTGGAGCATGAATTTATTTAAACTTTTGTTTGGGCTAAATTAAGATTGAGCTCAATATGATGCATCCATTGTAAATGTCAAGTGTAGAGTTAGACATATAAGGTTAGTGGGAAGACTGGGACTTGGAGTTTAAATTTAGACGTCTTTACAGACATATTTTAAAGCCATAGGTCTGGAGTAGAGTGAGATTTAAGATAAGAAGGCCTAGGATGAAGCCAACATTTAGAGTTAATCCAACATTTGGACTTTGGAATGATGAGCTGAATCCAGAAAGGAGACTTAAAAGGAATTTTCAGTGAGATGAACAACAAGAGAAAGAGCCAAATGAGGATGATCCGAGTTTGGAAGATAAAGATCAAGACAATTTCTAAACAGTTATCACGGTATAATGAAAAAATTATCTCTGTTAAAAAGAAACAGGGCTGACTTTTGAATAAAACAGCGCTGTTGCAAGGAAGCATTTTCCATATAAAAAAGAGAGGATTAAGCGCTGGTCATTGATGTTCAAAAAGTTATACTTAATGATAAAGATAATTTAAGTTTGACAAAAAAGAGACACATTTAATATGTGTAACTGTAATGAGTCCCTAGAAAAACTTCCTAAATTCAGTAGTAATGTATTCTACTAAATATATAACAGCTCTGTTTTCTTGGTCAGTGGATCATTTTGTACAGAAGCCATGCTTATAAAGAAATTATTTTTCAATCCTAACTAAAAATGTTTTTGAGAGTAGTTTTAAATCTTGAATTTTCCTTTGGTTATGTTAACTGTGTACGGTACATCACTGCAGACATATTTAATTGATGTAAAAATAAAATAAATTAAATTTTTCTTTAGATTAAAAAATGAAAATACACAGGAATACCACTGAGAAATTTTAAGAGAAGCAAATTTGTTTTCATACATATTAAGTGTGTTGTGAATTCATTAATTGAGCTAATGTTACCCTTTTGTCATACCAACCTAAACCATCATTTGACAATATCCTAAAGCTTTGGTTGTGCTGTGGAGTAGGTAGTGGAGGTCAACTAACAGTGAGGTCAATCTTTCAAACTCAGTAGCTGCACCTTAGGAAAATGATGAGGGTTTTTTTTTTTTTTGCTTCCATAAAGATATACTGTTGAGGAAACCCCTTGTAGGCTTCTATAAATTAGAATACACACTATGGCAGTAAATTTGAATTTTGGGTTTGGAACAGCAGTTGGCAAATTTTGAGATAGAGGAACCAATTCTGTCCCTCACAATGATTTAAAAGTTACTTTGAGAAATAAATAAATAAATAAATAGAATCTTTCAAACAAATAAAATCACCATTATCTGAATAATTTCCTTCAAAATTTTTCAATTTTACTTCAGAGCCACAAGTACTTACTGAAAGAGCTAATTATTACTCAAGAGCCCAGGTTTCCTGAGAGCTCCTGAGAGCAGGGTAACCGACCATCAAAATTTTAACCAAATAATTTTAAGTATCACATTATTGTGAGAAAAGAGAAAAATAAAAAGTAAAAGGTAGTTTTTAAATTATCTCACAATAATTATTTTATAATGACAATAATAATCTGATAATAACATTCAAAATTATTTTGTTCACTTTCAACAATATACACATGTCCCCAGATGGAAGACACAGAAATCATATTGATGACATCTGTGGGAAGACTCATAATTATCAGCTAAAGCTAGACTAGGGACTGACTATGGTGCAACATCAACTGCTAACATGTACACTCAGTCTAAAGCTTTAAAAAATTAAAAGACTCCACAAGACTCAAAATATGACCTTGAGTCCATCTCACCTGGATTTCAAGAATAGATTCGATGCATTGAACACTAAGGAGAGAGAGCTTGTGAGCCTTGAGGGGATGTAAAGAACATCACTCATGAAGCAAGAAATGGTCATTAAAAAGTCAGGAGAGGAAGAAAAATTCAAGGTGGAAAAATCCAGAGACTTTAAAGCTTGCTTTAAATCATAGCATAGCTAAAGCAAATGGAAGATAGGATGAAGTCAATGAGTTGAAAAGAAATTTTCAAAGGGCAGCTTGAGAAGACCGACCCAAAAAAATATAGCGTGCAAGGGCCTAGAATTAGAAAATTGTGGTACTAGAGAAGAATATTGAAAGTCCCAGCCCTCCGGGGGACAACACTGGAGATACAGTGTGGGATTTGTGCCCGATGTGACCCCACCACACTTAGGTGAAACATGAAGCGCATGCAACAGAACAGCAATGGGAGCAGAGCAAGGAAGTCCCCAGGGAAAACCAAATATAGACTTTGCGACCAGGGTATGGCACCCCATCAGACCTGACTGGAAAATACTCCTAAAGGTCAACAAACAGACCTTGAACTATTTAGGCTTTTCTTCTTTTTTATTTTCCCTTTGGTTTGTTTTTGTCATTGCTTTTTTTATTGTTTTTGCTGTTCTTATTTTATTTTCCTGTGTCCCTTTGGGGCTGTCTTGTTTTTATGTGAATATTATTATCTCTGCATGTCTATCTAGGTAAGATAGGCTGGATAAACAATCTGAAGGAGAAAACAACGGGACCAATAGTTCCAGGGGGACATGGGAGAGAGGGAGGCAGGGAAAAGGAAGTGGTGCTAACTAACCTAGGGACAAGGGAACAACAGTGATTCAAAATCACTGGCAAGGAGGGTGTAAGAGGCCTGGTAGGGATTGATCAAGGGCAATGTAATGGAGAGGAATTACTGAAACCCATAGTGGGACAAGAGGGAAGTAAAAGGAAGTAGAGGAAAGAAGTAGGAGGCAAAGAGCATTTACAGAGGTCTAAATACAAGCAGGTACATATGTAAATATATTTATATATGATAATGGGGAAAGATATCTATGTGCATATATTTATATGTTTAGTATTAAGGTAACAGATGGACATTGGGCCTCCACTCAAGTACTCCCTCAATACAAGAGCACTTTGTTCTATTAAACTGACATTCCATGATGCTCACCTTCCTGACAGGATCGCTGAAGACAAAGTGGGTGCATAAGCAAGTGTGGTGAAGAAAGCTGATGGTGCCTGGCTATCAAAAGATAAAGCATCTGGAGTCTTATAGGTTTGAAGGTAAACAAGCAGCCATCTAGCTGAGAAGCAACAAAGCCCACATGGAAGAGGCACACCTGACTGTGTGATCATGAGGAGGCAAAGGTATCAGGTATCAGGCATCAAAGAACATATATCATTGTGAATGAGGGGCAGTGCATATTGGGAACCCTTGGCTCATCTGTAGGCAACAGAACATCCCTTTGCAAAGGGATGGCTGGGAGGAGATGAGCCAGTCAGAGTACAGTGCAACAACGATGAAACATACAACTTTCTCTAGTTCTTAAATGCTTCCCCCACCCCACTATCATTATCCCAATTCTACCTTACAAATCTGGCTATACCAGAGGAGGTACACTGGTACAGATAGGCTCTGGAAACACAGGGAATCTAGGACAGATGAACCCCTCAGGACTACTGGTGGGAGTAGTGATACCAGGAGGGGGCAGGGAAGGTTTGGTAGAAAGAGGGAACTGATTACAAGGATCTACATATAACCTCCTCCCTGGGGGATGGACAACAGAAAAGTGGGTGGAGGGAGACATCGGGCAGTGTAAAATATGATAAAACAATAATAATTTACAAATTTTCAAGGGTTCATGAGGGAGGGGGAACAGGATGGGAGTGTAAAAATGAGGAGCTGATACCAAAGGCTCAAGTAGAAAGCAAAGGTTTGAGAATGATGATGGCAACAAATGTACAGATGTGCTTGACACAATGGATGTTTATATGGATTGTGATAAGAGTTCTAAGAGCCACTAATAAAAATTATTTTTGTAAAAAGAAAGTACCATGGACTGCCTAAAGGAAAAACTGTTCTGTATTGGAAGAAATAAGGCCCAAGTTCTCCAGAGAGCAGCAGTTCTCAAACTGTGGGTCATGACCCCTATAAGGGTCAAATGACCCTTTCACAAGGTTCGCTGGATTCATAACAGTAGTAAAATTACAGTTGTGAAGTAGCAACAAAAGGAATTTTAGGGTTGGAGTCCCCACAACATGAAGAACTGTATGAAAGGGTCGTGGCATTAGGAAGGTTGAGAGCCAGTGCCTTAGGGGCAAGAGCGTCAAGCTGTTGTCTTTTATTCTGTGGTAATGTTGTCAAGAGACCAGTCTCTGGAGAAGGACATCGTGTTTGGTAAAGTGCAGCGTCGTCAGAAAGAGGAAGGCCCACAGTGAGAGGGAGTGACACAGTGGCTGCGTCAGTAGGCTCAGGAACGAGAGCAGTTGTGAGGATGGGGCAGGACTGCGCAGTGTTTCCTTCTGTTGTGCCTGGGGTTGCTACAGGTGATAGCCAAGTCAATGCCATCTAACAACAACATTATGTTCATTAAAAAAAACAAACTGTATTTGTATATGGCTTTGTATGTGACACTTGTTTTATTTTCCTTCTAAGGTTAGCAATGTATTGTTGAGACTATAATGGAAATAAATACACATCGCTCTTTGAATTTAATAAGTAGATTAAATATTATTGAAGTCACATTTTAAATACTCAAAAATGATTACCTTTTTAATAATATAATATTTGTTGAAATGAAATTTTTGTTATAAGGAGTTGCATTATATGTTCATTTCTATGCAACCACATTTGCCCTGGAAAATATTTTTGGATTAAAATATTTGCTAAAGTAAACCAAAACTATATTTGTGTATATTCAATCAGACTAACATTTATTTCTGGTGGAAATAGTTGTTTACCCTCCAATTTGTTAAATGTTGTTTCAATCATAGTATTATTTATTTTTGAAACATTGAGAATGACATGGAATTTTTGTAATTTGCAAATACAGAATTCAAGTAAGCACGTAGTTTATCCATGGAATAATCTGAGCATGATCGGAATTTATTTTATTTAATTATTTAAATGGAAAACCTTTGCCAAAATAAATAAGGTAAAAATTCAATTGTAAAATTTGTGATGCTGTATTATTGTAAAATTAAGAAATACTGTATTTTTTTTAATTTGGCCATTAATTTTACTATTTTGTGCAATAGGGTGCAAAGGAGACCACAAATCTCAAATATAATTTAAGAAGAACATTTAGTAAGTCCTAATGGAACAAAGACAAGGACATATCACCCAGTTGAAGGAGATGATCAGCATGAGGTCTTAATAGCATCCAAGGTTTGCTGCGATTCAGAACTTCAAAGGAACCTGGTAGGGTAAATGGAATTGTCACAAAAGTATGATTGGTAGCCGATCAATACATCATATTTACAGATGGAACTCCAGAATCAGAGGTAGGACCGTGATTGGGACATTACATAAGACAGAAGAGTGTACAAAATTAGTCCAGGACAGATTATGACCAAGGCAGTCAGGGGGTGAGACTATACAATTACAGCGCATAGTCATGTCTTTATGGGGAGTCTAGGGATGTGAAGATAATCCACCTTCCAATGTATTCTGTCTGAGAGCAAGGCTGTTCAGAGCCCCGGGAAATGGTCAAAGGGAATTCAATGAAGTCATACTCCACAACAGGATTCTGTAAATGGATTTTCAGACGGCACTGTTTCACTGCCTTTTGCAAACGGGGTGCTCAGAATTTAAGCTCTAATGCACTGCTAAATGTAAAAGAGAAAAATAAATTGTAATTTAACTTTCAAAAGTTTATTGAGCCAGTTGAGAAAAGAACAGATCATTATTTTAAAAGGTACACACCCTAGGCTGAACCGAGACACAATTGATCACAAGAGTTAGTCATCACATTCCCTTTTATAGCTCTCCTACCTCCAAAGCACCCAGAAGAAATTAATTTTCATCTGCCCCGTTTCTTCTTGAGACATTGCATTGGACAGAACATTGGTATTATTATCATCTGTATTATGATTGTACTTTTCACTGTCTTTTGAAGTGTCAGCTATTTAAGTTCCTATTGTGTTAGTGCATCACCATTTGTTTATGTATTACTCGTTGCTAAAGATTATATAGACTTTCTGAGTTGTTTGGTGATTGATTGGATTATTCATATACATTTATATTCGAGCTTAATTTATAAAGCTTTGGTATGCCATTTTGTATCTTGACAAAAACCATTTTGTATCTTGACAAAAACTAATACCATTTTGTATCTTGACAAAAACTCTGCCTCCATGTGAGTTCTTTCTGACAAGCAATGTGGTAGTTTGCTTTGACCTCCAGCATTAGTGTGTTTGAAAATAGATTATAACTCCCCAGGTCAGGCAAGGCAGGGAAAGTACTAACCAGAGGGACTTGGAGGACCACTGAGATAGTTAGTGCCAGCCTGGCCCATAAACACAAGTGGGATTAATTGAAGGGCAGAGAGATAAATGGCTCCGTGAGCCTCGTCTTTCTTGTCTCTTGCTCTTTGATCATAGGACCAGTGTGCAGCTGCCTTGCTTGTTTTGTGCCTCAATTTAGAGACTACATTACCTGTGGGACACCTAACTGGTAGACGGTGTCACTGTAAGTTGAGGTTCCTTTAAGCGCACACGATTGAATGTACATCTCTAGAACTGGGGACCGACGGTTGGTGACATGGCTGACATTGGTGACCTGCCTTGCTGTTTGCTGCCTGTGTATATATAGCCTAGCTCTCTTTCTACAGAGGATAAACTGGAGGGCCTCAAGACTTAAAGGACTGCAGAGTCTCACAACTCTCTCATGGGAGTGAGTCGCACTGAACCATTTGTACTGCTTTATAATTTAACAGTTCATTTCTTGTGTTATCTATCTATCTATCTATCTATCTAATTACTAGCAATCTGGTTTTGTCTATCTAGAGAACCCAGTCTAATACAGCCACACCCTCACACCCTTAATTATAAATATGGGTCACCTGGATGTTGGGATGCCAGGGCTTATGGTAATGAAGCATATTCAAGCCATTAAAGAAGCAGATGACTGTAGTTTCCCAGAGCCAATACTATAAGCTTTCTGGATCTTTAATTGGGTGAGTATATCAATCATGGTCCTTTCCCACTTTTCTGAAGTCCAATCTGCAATTGTGACGAATTGCACTGCTGCCAATAAGGAATTTCTGATGATTCCTTTTGTTTGTATTTTTATGGTCTATAATTAGCCAACTGCCCCTAATCTTTTAAACATAATTTTTGCTTCAGGTGTACTGCAGGGATCTTTATAACATATGCCTGATTTTGAAGTCCTTTAAAATAATTACAAGAATTGTTTATCAAATTGGCAAAACAGTCTTTAAATCTATAGATTAGGCTTTCCACTAAGTATATAAATCGAAGTTATAATTTTCTAAGAAAAAATGTAAATGCATTTTATGTGTTTTTATACATGTGTAAGAATGTAAGAACGCATGTATTATTAAACTCATTTTTTTCAAAAAGCAATGTTGTTCATGAAATTTTTAAGAATATGAGAACCATGTTTGAATATATAATTTAGGGTTTTTTTTAAATCATTTTATTGGGGGCTCTTACAACTCTTATCACAATCCATACATCCATCCATTGAGTCAAACACATTTGTACATTTGTTGCCATCATCATTCTCAAAATATTTTCTTTCTACTTGAACCCTTGGTATCATCTCCTCAGTTTTTTTCCTCCCATGCTGTTCTCCCCTCCCTCATGAACCCTTGATAATTTATAAATTATTATTACTTTGTCATGTTTTACACTGTCTGAAGTCTCCCTTTACCCACTTTTCGGTTGTCCTTCCCCAAGGGAGAGGGTTATATGTAGATCCCCCTTTCCACCCCACCTGCCATCCACCTTCTTGGTATCGCCACTCTTACCACTGGTCCTGAGGGGTTCATCTGTCCTGGATCCCCTGTGTTTCGAGTTCCTATCTGTACCAGAGTACATCGTCCAGTTCAGCCCAATTTGTAAGGTAGAATTTGGATCATGATAGTCAGGGGTGGGGGAGGAAGCTTTTAAGAACTAGAGGAAAGTTGTATGTTTCATCATTGCTACCCTGCACCCTCAATGGCTCGTCTCCGCCCAATGACCCATCTGTAAAGGGGTGTCCAGTTGCCTACAGATGGGTTTTGGGTCC
Source organism: Tenrec ecaudatus (assembly GCF_050624435.1). Taxonomy (NCBI): domain Eukaryota; kingdom Metazoa; phylum Chordata; class Mammalia; order Afrosoricida; family Tenrecidae; genus Tenrec; species Tenrec ecaudatus. The sequence continues at coordinate 92,538,675 of NC_134532.1, read as the reverse complement.
CTACTCTGTACTCCCCCTCATTCAAAATGATATGATTTTTTTTCTTTGATGCTTGATACCTGATCCCTTCGACACCTTGTAATCACACAGGTTGGTGTGCTTCTTCCTCAATAATGCTTGGGCCTTATAGTAGTTTATGAAGATACAAACATTATAAATTCTTAATCCCTCTGTTCAACTTGCTCATAGTGTAGTGGGGGTTAAATGGCAAGCAAAAAAGAATGTACTATCTCAGAATGAGTATTTTTGAGACTCAATAGTGTCACAACATACAAAGCAGATTTGAAGGCAGAACATGCATTCTATAGAAGTTAGAAAAAGTTATCAAAAGAAATGATCATTTCAAGAGAGTTTTCTTATCTAGAAACCAAAATGATTCTAATCCAAAATTAATCTTATTGGATGACTCTTTTGTAAAATTCCAAATTGCTAGGCATCTTTTCTTTCCAGTTTGAATGCAGTCAGGAGCAAAATGAATAACATCATATTAAGAAAAAGATTATATTCTTATTCAATTTAAATTTCAAAATGTCTTATGGTTGCCTACTAGGGGAGTGGAGGGAAAATTTTAACTATTAGATCACCTAGTAATCTGTTATTAATTGATCTCAATAAAAGGGAAGGGCATAATTTAAGCAACCAAATTAAAATTAGCTAGTGACTAATATTCTATTATTTTCCCATTGTTCATTTATAAGTGTCTCCCTCCTCTTCTCTTATAAGTATCGTTGTAATTGGGCTACTGCCTGATGCTGGGTTCTCTAGAGAAGCAAGATCAGAGGTAAGTAGGCAGGTAGGTGAGAGGTAGGTAAATAGGTAGATAGATAAATAGAGAGATGAGAGATATTTCTATTTAGAGACAACTCACATAGTTGAAACACATAGTTCCAAGTCCAGAAAAGATTCAGGTCATTGGGTTAAATGTTGGTCTAGAGGCTTCCCCTGACTCTCATAACTGCAAGGGTTTATAAATCCAGGATTGGCAGGAAGATGACAGGATGGTGGTTGCAGAGACAAATAAATCCAAAGACAGCAAGACAGAGGACTGGCTCCTGATGATTTCCAGGATCAGCAAAAATATGGCAGACTTTGGTAGAAGTTGAAAGAACCAGCTATCAATGACTCAGTCAGTCCAAGGAAGCAGAGGTTAATGGTCAGGTGCAGGCAGAATCCAGATTGAGTAAAAAGCAAGCGAGCTTTCTGCAAGGTCCGCTTACTTTGGAAGTAGTCACCACCACCACCCCCTCACCCCCCACCAAGGACACATTTGCTCATTGTTTGCATCAGCTCTGTGATCTGAATAAAAGTGTTGCAGTCCACCCCACTCTCCTTACAATTGATTGGCAGCTAATAGATCCTATTAGAAAGACGTTGTGCTAGGTCACATCATGGGGTATTATAAGATCTTAGCCAACAAACCACTGAGCGTCCTGGTCCAGCCAGGTTGACATAAAACCTAACTATCACACATACTTAAAAAAAATCGCAAAGATCTCACTATATGCATATTTACCACTGCTCAAATAAGCCATGTATTTCAATTTCTTTAAGTAATAACTTTTAGCAATTATTATAGCATTTAGACAGTGTTTCTTAATCAACACCTGTGTGAGTTATGGAGCATCACCATCAGTGTTGTTCTGTCTTTTGATGTTATAACTGTATTAGCTTCAAGCACTTAAGACAGCAGGCTGAAGTGAACAAGTCTCTGAAGTCCTGAAACTCTAGAAAATTCATTCTATTCAGGGATCATGATTATCCCAATGTCTCAACTTTAAATGTGAAGATGTATTTGATGTATAGCTTTCTAAAAAATAATTCCCATATCATTTGACTATTGCCACTAAGATTATTGAATTGTACTCTGTCACACAACTTAATAGTATTTTAATAAAAGTGACTAATAAAACATATTGTTCAGTTATGTTTTTGAAATTACCTGTTTTAGATAACAACAATTTGTAATTCCTTTGAATAAGTCCCTGTGAGTATAAATTACATATAAATTACCCTTTTCTTGAGCTTCTCCTAACATTTTCATTGCCTCTTTTCAAGACTTTTCTTGATTTTCCTTCTTTGCTTACCTTATTGCTCCTGTGGTTGTATGCTTTCTCTCTAAAGATAGTTACATCCTCTTCCTGTGTCATTTTGACTGTGTCTCTAATTTCACTGCTTTTAAAATATATCAGATTACCAGATCTACAATCTCAACTATGGCTTCTCTCTTAAAACTTTAAATTCTATATTCAAATAAAATGTCTTACAAACATAAGTTTACTTAACTTGTGAATATTTTGTTCCCACTCTACTTTTATTCAAATAACTTGTCAAACTATAGCAAGGGGAATGCAGCACCAAAGGGGAAATATCTTTGTAAAAGAGTATGAACTTTTTGCACACCTGACAATTCCAAACAAATATTATTCATTCTATCCATCAGTCAATAGCTGAATATTGAAGCAAATTTCCTTCATGTTCACTATTTCTTTTTCTAATTGGCTTATTTTATTGAGCATGACTATTTTGAAAGTTATATCATTGTAATGTATCTGTCAGTACTCACCTACCAACTGCCACCAAATCTTGACCCATAAAGGACCCTCTGTAGGGTTTCTGAGACTTTATGTGTATTTTTATAATAAATTGTTTTATTTGGGCTCATATAACTCTTATCACAATCCATACATACATCAATTGAGTAAAGCACCCTTATACATTCGTTGCCCTCATCATTCTAAAAACTTTTCCTTCCACTTGGGTTCCTGGAATCAGCTCATTTTCCTTTTTTCCTCCCCCTCCCTCCCCACTCCCACTCCTTCATGAACCCTTAATAATTTATACATTTTTAATTTATCTTATCTTACACTGCCTGGCGTCACCCCTCACCCACTTTCCTGTTGCCCACCCCCCCAGAGAGGAGGTTACATGTAGATTCTGAGATCGGTTTCCCGTTTCTACACCCACTTCCTTCCTGGTGTCGCCACTCTCACTACTGGTCCTGAGGGGCTTATCCGTCCTGGATTCCCTGTGTTTCCAGATCCCTACTGCACCGCTGTGCATCCTCTGGTCTAACCAGGTTTGCAAGGTAGAATTGGGGTCATGATAATTGAGGAGGAGGAAGCATTCAAGAACTAGAGTTTCATTGTTGCTACACTGAACCCTGCGTGACTCATCTCCTCCCCACTACCTCTGCAAGAGGTGTCCATCTGTCTACAGATGGGCATTGGGTCCCCATCATGCACTCCCCTCATTCACGGTGATATGATTTTTTTCCCCTACTCTAAACAAAAAATGAACAAAGAGCAGTTGAAATTCATGATCCTATCAGAGAAGCATAGTTTTTGTTCTGTGTGCACGTATTTCAGACATTCAACTAATTTAAACCTTTTGTTTATTTTCTATTTGTTATATAACCAAGGAAGCCTTAAAATGATTCTCAGCATTATTTTCAAATGAAAGGTTAATAACCTATCATGAGAAGAAATAAAGTGAATTTATAAATTGACCATTGCATGTGTCTTCCTAAGCATAGGATCAGCAAACCATACGTAAACATTCAGGATATGCTTCTTCATATGGTGTATTACAACTCTGCCTTATAAATAGAGGAGCTCATTGCTTCTTGTAAAACACCTTCTGATTGTAAATAGCTATTTATTGGAAAATCACTAAATATATTAGCATTGAGGAAAGTTATTGAAACTGGTTGATTTGAGACTGGAGGAAATCTGAGCACTTGAGCAGAGAGGAGTGAACACATTTTGAATTCACAGTTTTTTGCTATGCTCAAAAACCAAACTCATTGCCCTTGAATCAATGCTGACATATAGCGATGCTGTGTGGGTTTCTGAGATTCTAATTGTTTATGGGATTAGAAAGTTTAGTCTTTATTCTTCAGAGTTGCTGGTGGTTTCAAACAGCTTGCAATGCTAACTCATAACCACTACACAGTCTCTTGCTATTTTTAGTGTACCAAAATAAGTCTATGATTTCTTTAAAAAATAAAAAGTGTTAACTTCTTACCTCAAAATTGTTCTGGCAGATGCTATTTTTGTTTGTGCCACTGACTTTAATTAAATCTTGTCAACATTAGCAAATGCATACTCACATAGTTTGATTTCGTTAAAATATGAGTTATCATGTACTATACTAATAGTGCCACGTGCCGTTTTCCTATCAACCCAGGTCTTTGCTTCTTGAGGTCAAATGTTCAAATTAGCTAATCCAAAATTCACATCAAATTCACTGTCATCTGGTTCCTACTGACTCATAGAGACTCTACAGAAAAGGGTAGACTGCCTTTGTGAGTTTCCCAGACTGTAACAGTTTACAGTTACAGGAGTTAGAAAGTCCTGTCTCTCTCGGGAGGGGCTGCTGGTTTCCACTACTGATCTTGTTGAGTACTGCCAGTGTATACCACACACCAGTGCTCCTGGATGTTAATAATAGGAATATAGAGTGAGATTGCTGCGTAAGATGTTTACCCTGTGGAAAAAAGTAAAATAATAATTTGTTACTTAATTTGTGCATCTCCCTTGAAAATATTCAGTTCACTATTGCTAAACATTACTAATTCACATTAAATGTGGAGATACTGACAATAGCACATGTTATATGTTATAAACTAGGATATAATATAGATATTACTGAAGTGCCTTTGAGTAATATGACCTTTCTAGCCATCACTTAGGAGCAGTATTATATGAGGGAGTTTCCAAACTTAACTGGAAAGAAGCTTTGCTAGGCAGTGCTTTCATAGTATGCATTCCCCCCGTTGGCAAGCATTGAACAACTCGGTCTGTGTTAGTGCACCCAGGGACATCACCTGGGCAGGTTCTCTGTGGTCACAGTGAGTTTTTCTTACAAGCAGTTTTGCTAGAACCTCATTTTGTATGATGGCTGATTTAAGATAACAGGGTGCAGCTGTGACATTTTTTTCCTGCTCAGGAAAAATACCACAGAAACTGTTGTGATGTTGAACACAGCTTACAAGGACAGTGCTATGGGAAAAACTCAAGTGGGTTAATGGTTTTCTTGTTTCGAAAAAGTTGAAATGTTGATTGATGACTGACCTCGTTCTGGAGATGTGTCAACTTTCTGAAAGGACAAACCTGTCGCCAAAATGCATGCACTTGTGCTAGAGCACCTACGCAGGACCATTGAGGAGACCTGCGCTCTCATGGAGCTCAGTTCAGTGAATTTTCACGGAAGATTTGGGAATGAGAAGGGATGCTGTGAAATTTGTGCCTGGGGTTCTGCCTGACCAGGAAAAAGAGCATTGAGTGGAAACATGGTGTGCTTTGACAGAACACTGCTGAATTGAACCAAACTTTTCCCAAGGTCATTACTGGTGATGTGACATGATGGTATTCTTAAGACCCTGAAAGCAAACATCAATCAAGTCAGTAGAAGGCACTATTGTCATCTCGCCCCCAAAAATGGTCAAATGAAATCAATGATCAATATAGTGTATTTGGAATTTGTTCCACCAGGTCAGCCTGCTAATCAAGGTTTCTATTTAGAGGTCCTGACAAGATTGCATCACTGTGTGATAAAGGAGGCCTGATTTTTGGCAGATGGGACATTATTTTTGCCATTGTGACAATGCACCTGTGCACATAGCCATCTCTTTGCACCGGTTTTTTGGAAAACAAAACCAAACCCAACCAAACAGAAAACAGCATGCCTCTGTTTTCCGGGCCCCTTACTCACCGGGCCTCCCTGTGGAACTGTTTTTTGTTTCCATGAATACAGAGGGACGTGAACAGACAGTGATTTGATGACTTAGAAGGAGTGAAGAAAAAATGAAAGAGTTGCTGTCAGCCATCCATAGAGAAGCATTTGAAAAATATTTCCAAGAATTGAATCACAGATTTCACAAATGTATCAAGTGCAATGGAGAGTAGTTGGAAGGTGATGAGGTTGTTTTATAAAAAATCTAAATACATGGATTTATTTTAAAAAATTACATTGGGGGCATGGGCATGGGTACCTCCCTGTGCATTCTAAACTCTGATTCTGGTTAGAATCCCATTGGAGGCATGGGGGGAGTTGCAGAATGTATTCTATGTCACTACCTTAGTAGAGAATGAACCAAATGACCACCTTTGGATTCTTCAAGGATATGGTCTGCTAAAAGACAAAAGCAACACCCCTAGAGTGGTGGTCACCTAATCTGGTGTCAATTTAAGGATTAAGAGCACACAGGGGTGGAGTCTAGGGTGTCAATCTGGAGATAGGCAATGAGACTTCTGCGGGCATGGCCTTCTCCTGAGAATTCTGGGAAATCTGATACTTCCTCCTTGGAGGCGGAGACATCTCTCTCTCTGCTACTCCCTGAGTGATACTGCAGAAGACAAGCCACATGGATCCACCCTGATACAGAGACCCCTGCCAGCGCGGAGATGTTTCCTATGCTTCTGGATCCAAGGACTTTCTACCCACTGGCCTGTGATCCTCTGCATGCGGCGTCAATGCATGTGCTTTGTGAGTCTGAAGAGGACTTTATGGATGGGTACCAGACATGTGGGCTAATATCAGACTTATGGACTTGACCTGGCCTGGGCTGGGATGTTTTCTCAATGTTCAATTGCTCTAGTATATAAATCTCTTTCTTAAACACATATGTGTGTCCATGGGTTTGTTTCTCTAGTCTATCCAGACTAACACCCCCATCAAAGCCATTCCTCTGGATAAAAGAACAATCTCAGAAGCATGGAGAGAAAAGCCAGGCCCCTCGGAAGAAGTACCACCAATGGAACATGTCGATGATCTCTCTCTGAAGTAGTGGAGGCAGAGATCCGAGAGACCAAAATCTGTGTTGTAGTGAAAAGGGGTCAGGCCACAATCAGAAGCCAGGGCTGGGAGAGCATGAGACAGAACAGAGAAGCGGTTTGGAGACAACTGAGAAAGGGCTGATGTCCTTGCTCAGGAAGACAAAACAAAAAGATTACTTAGCTGAGAGGCTGAGGGCAGGAGAAAAAACAGGCTACTCGTTGAGGAAAGGTGTTGCTATGAACAAAGGCCTGTATCCTTAATGTTACTGATCCAGATTTGTGGTGATCTGTTAACTTCCTAATGCACTTGCTTAATCATGAGTCTGGTTCATGAGTTCCGTGTGGCCATTGAAATAAAATATCCAGCCAGCATAGAGTGCCATGGAAGAAGCAATTACAATTTTTCAACTGTAAATCAGAAATAATATTTTTAAATTCTCTGTTGTATCACAGAAGTAAAGATCTCTTTTAAAATCATTAAGAAACTGTTTCTTAAATATATTTAAAAGATATCACAGGAAAAGCAGAAGGGTTGGGGAAAAGGAGTCACAAAATGACCCTTGCTTAAATCAAAACCTTGTCAAGTGGCATAAATACATAACACTTAACATAAAGAATCCTTAAGTGATTGAAACATATTAAAAAATAGAAACTAAGGTATGTTAGAAGCAGCCTTAGGAAGCGGATCTTATCCCTGGCAACTAGAAATTGGAGAAGTTGCCATTTTGAAATGTTAGAGTTCAAAAGCGCATCTGTGGAAGCGAACCCTGATGCCTGGGTAGAAGTGTTGGTGAACTTGCACTCCTGTCTCCGAGGTTGGCAGAGGAGCTCTGTGGAGCTGGAGTTCAGACTTGTTCAGAGGCTGCTGGCTGGCTGATGCCAGTGTCGCTGTGGGGTCACAGTGCAAGTGTTGGAAAAACTCCAAACTCCTGATGCAACTGAAATGAACTGATACTTCTGGCTTGACAAGACTAGGTGCCAGTAATAGGAACAGGGAGTCAAAAGAAACAGAGGGAAAGTATTATTCCCCTCTTTTAAAAAATGGTTATATTCTCAAAGATACCGTCACTAGGCTACAGCAACACCTATTGTCTGCTAGTAACTTTCCCATTTCACTTGCACTGCCTCTATTGGCAAAATTTAACAGGAAGCTAGTTGACAATGCACAACTGTGGTTTGCAAAGAAAAATAGCTTAATAATGAGTGCAACTGAATTCTATAGATGAAAGCATTTTGGAAATGTTTCTAAATTGTGAAATAAAATTAAAACAGTAAGGATTTCAGACCCGCTTCAATTCCAAAAGTGAGATAACATGGTGGAACCTGAAGGAGCTTTAAAGAAATTCTTGACCATTTCTCTTAAATACGCTCTTTAAAAGATATGGAAACTTGAGCCTCAGAAAGGGGGAAAAAAGTGCAACCAAAGCTATGCAAAATAACATAACATTCACACATACCTACCCTCCAACGCTCAAATATCCAAAGCATAAAAGTTAATAGCTCTGATCCAGTGGATAAATGTGGCAAAGGAAAAGAGACTTTAGCGACTTCACCATCAAACTGAGAGACAAGACTCGGGTTTCTTCAGAAAGTATGTTTATAGTCCTGTGGGAATACTTTTTGCATGCTTGTGTTTATACAGACAAACCTTCTGCTAGGGAGAACTTAAACTAACTACCCCATACCCAACTCCCTGAAATCACTTGGTGTTATGTAGAATTATGCAGTAAAAAGTTGGTTTTCATTATATCTCTGTAAACTTGTAGTTCAGAAAATCAATCTCATTTGACTATGAATGAATAATAAATTACGTGTATTTAATTTTTAAGAAATGAAGTATCTGACAAATCTTTATTTAAATATATACTGCTTTGTTTTGGGTGGAAAAAAACTGAGCAAGTGAGTAGATGAGAATTAGTATAAAGAAAATGTATGTGTTGCTCCTAGTTTCTCTCTCTCTCTCTCCTTCAAAGGAGAATAGAGTGCTGTCCTGTTTACTCCAGCTTATAATTAGCCCATGGTAGACAAGGACTCAGAAGGGTTTCTTGACTGTAGTCTAGCATGGTGGGGTGCCTGTTGGGATGCTAACTAAAAGGCCAGTCGTTTTTTTATCCCCCAAGTGGAGAGAAGGAAGCTTTCTTCTGTGTGAAGACTTATAGCTTCAGACATTCTAGAAAGCATGTCCTCACTGTCATCTAGGGTTGCTATGAATGCCAATGGACTTGATGGCAGTAGATCTACATATATTTTGGTGTAATCTTTACAGAAGCAGAGCAAGTCTTTTTTTGAGGAGGGGCACTGAATAGGTTCAAGAAGTCAACCTTTTACTTAGTAGATGACCATGGTATCACTAAGTCTTCTTCAAATGCTAAGTATTAATATGAAAAGTGATACCAATTTAGTAGTTTGACTTATTATAACTAGCTTTCTTCATATTATACACTTAACCGGGTTGGGGGGAAGATCTAGCTGTGCATGCAGTTCACTATTCCAATACTTGGTGTATATATAGCTATCAATATAGTAATTAAATCACTATAATCACATATGCATTTATGCACATTTTATTTCCTAGTAGCATGAATCTACTAAAAGCCATATAAATAATTTTATGATGTCTTGCAAAATGACTAGCATGTTTTACCCGAAATATTCTTCATACTGCTGACAATCAGTGAATGACAGGAAAAAAATGGGACATTGTATAGATTACATAATAGTCTGTACCAATCAATAACCAAATTATGCATAGAGAGAAAAGTAAATTGAACTACACAAATATTAAATTTTTGCTATTCAAAAAATAGAAAGAAACTCTCCTAAAGTCATGAAAAGACAAACTACTAAGTGGGAAAGATTATTTTTAAACCTTCATATTAAACAAAGGATTATTGTTTAGACTATAAAATATCCAGTCTCACTGCCATTAAGCCAATGCTGATTCATAGTGACTCCCTTGGGGCTTTCCAAGATTGTAACTGATCACTGAAGTAGAAATTCTAATCTCTCCCATGAAGCTGCTGGTAGTTTTGAACTACTGAAAAGAAGGATCTCAGCCCACTAGTGAACTGCAAATATTAAAACGATAAGTTCTTGTTGTTTTCATGTGCTGTCAAGTTGAGTCCCACTAATAGCAACCCTATGTACGACAGAGGGACACACTGCCTGGCCCTGTTCCAGCCTCACACTTGTTATGTTTGAGACCATGGTTTCAGTTAATAAGTCAATCCCTCGTTCAATGGTCTTACTCTTTTTTGCTGCCCTTTTAAACCTGTGAGATTTTTGGTTTGTTTTTGTCCCCCCCCTCCCTCCCCAAGGGACTGGTCTCTAGTATTACCATATCCAGTGTACATGAGACAAAGTCTCACCCTTTTTGCCTCAAAGGAGCATTTTGACTGTACTTCTTCCAAGACAGATACTGTGGTGAGAAAACGTTATGTTAACTAGACCTTCTTGGAGGGGAGTCAGACTTGTCAGTCAGGTCACAGCCTAAAGTCTCCTTGGAGTAAAGCATTGTCAGAAGGACAATGCTGGGAAACTCCTTCCTTCTCCCCACCTTCACTTTCCTCTGTCGGGCACCCAGTGAGTGACCAGAGTCCTGCCACGTTTCCACTCATGTTGGACTCACAGGACTCGGAACCCACAGAGCTGCGATCTTACTTCAGGCGGCATCATTGCATGTAGCTGCGTGAGTCTGCAGAGGGACTCAAGGACTAGTGTCAGACTTATGCACTCGACTTGGAATGGGTTGGGAAGCGTCTTTATTATATAACTACTTCTTGATATAAAGCCCTTCCTCATACATATATGAGTGTCACTGGATTCGTTTCTCCAGTCAACTGTCCTAACAAAACAGATGTGTTTGTTCTTTCGGTATTACATAAATGCCAGTAGTCTTCAGTTGTCTTTCATTAGTGCCATAATTCAAATGTGTTGATAGTATTCATCTAGCTGAATTTTTAAAATATGCTGAATTCTGGTGAAAATGTGGAGAAATACTATCACTATTTTCTCACTGGTATGAATGTAAAAGTGCAGGTACTCTAGAAACTCATTTGAACAATTATTAATAAAATTAAACATACAACTATGTATCCCAAAGGAAGAAAATACTTACATTTCCACACAAAACAATAACACTAACAAGTAAAGGCTGTTTAAAAATGTTCCTGGATGCTTCCTCCCCCCAACTACCATGATCCGAATTCTACCTTGCAGGACTGGATAGGGCAGAGGTTGTACACTGGTGCATATGGGGGCTGGAGACACAAGGAATCCAGGGTGGATGATACCTTCTGGACCAAGGGTGTAAGGGGCGATGCTGGGAGAGTGGATGGTGAGTGGGTTGGAAAGGGGGAACTGATTACAAGGATCCACATGTGACCTCCTCCCGGGGACATGGACTTTAGGGAAGGGGGTGGGGGTGGGGAAGGGAGACTCCGGATAGGGCAAGATATGACAAAATAACGATGTATAAATTACCAAGGGCACATGAGTGAGGGGGGAGCGGGGAGGGAGGGGAAAAAAAAAGCGGACCTGATGCAAAGGGCTTAAGTGGAGAGCAAATGCTTTGCGAATGATTGGGGCAGGGAATGTGAAGATGTGCTTTATACAATTGATGTATGTGTATGTATAGATTGTGATAAGAGTTGTATGAGCCCCTAATAAAATGTAAAAAAGAAAAGAGGAGAGAAAAAAAAAGAAAATGATTAGGGCAAAGAATGTACAGATGAGCTTTATACAATTGATGTATGGATATGTATGGATTGTGGTAAGAGTTGTATGAGACCCTAATAAAATGTTTACAAAAATAAAATAAAATAAATGTTCAGAACAGCAGTATTTATAATAGGCAAACACTAGAAACAACCCATGTCTTCAAATGGGTGCCTGATTAAACCATTGGTGGTACATCCACGCTAAGGGGGTGCCACATTCTCAGTAAGGATCAGTCACTGCTAATGAGTGGATTAGGACTCACAGCAAACCTGCAGGACAGAGTAGAACCGCCCTCTTCAAGATTCAAAAACTGTAAATCTTTATGGAGGAAGAAAGCTTCAATTTTCTCCTCAGGAGCAACTGGTGGGATGCACTGGCTGACTTTGTAGTCAGCAGCAGAACATGCAACCCACCATGAGAATAGGGCCACTACTGTGCAATGCTAGTTAGAAATAAGCAGCAATGACTTCTTCATCTATGCAATAACTTGGATGAAACCATTGAAAATATACTGAGTGACCCCCCAAAAAAAATCAACAAAAATAAAACAAAAGATTGACCTAATCCTGTAAGTTTGCTTACTGTATAGTTGCATGTGTGCACAACATTCTTGAAGATAGAACATTATATAAATGGAAAGTAGTTTGATGTTCATGAGTTAGGAATGGAAGATGGACGTGGCTCTAAAATGGCAGTGTGAGTGTTCTTTGTGATTGGAACTGTTTTTAATGTTGACTTTCAATGTCAAGATTCTGCTCATGAGTTTGGAGTCATTGTGCCACGTAGTATCAGAGGGCGAAACTGGGCTGCTCTGCATTATTGTTACTATGACATAGTGTCTACAACAATCCTACAGTTAAAAATTAATTCAGAAATATGCCCATTTCTTTAGTATGTATATTATACATAAGGCTAAGTGTAACCTGACAGATTGGGGCAAAGATTCGTATCCCTCTGAATGTGAGGGTCCCTAATACACAGGCACATGCAAGAATATTAAAGGGTTTTCCAATGTTTACAATGGGAATTAGGAATATGGTTAAAGGACTAAGTAGAAAAATAAGTAAACATGGTTACAGACAATTCATTTCATTTTTAATATAGGAGATTATTGTGTAGGCTTTTTTCCCCCTATTGCCCTCAAAATGGTGCCCAAAACTCAAAACTAAAAGCAAAGTGCTCTTAATTATCTGATATTCTAAAGAGATTTGCCAGTGAGTCCAGATAAGCCCCTCAAGGCTTATTAAGTGTTGAGAGGTGATGGAAGCAGCTGGACTATCTTAACCATCACCCCAGCAACCACTGACCCTCAATTCACAGCTCTGAAAATATCCAAAGGCCAGCGAGGCAAGTGTCTGACTGGGTAATGCAGTAACTCTTTCCGGATCTCCACATAACAATCAAAGTACATACAGACTCAGTTGGAGAGCTAGGAAAAATTTTGCTATCAGAACCATAAAGCCTCCCAAAACCTCATTTTCTGGTGACTCAATTCCAAAGGCTTAGATGGAGGGAAGTCTAGGATAAATGACACCCTTGGGCCCAGTCCCTTTGATTCTGCCAGTCTATCTTGGACAAATGGTTCTGTGCATTTCTAAATGCTCTATTCATAATACTGTATACATAAAACCCAGCACCAAGCAACACCGTTGATGGTGTCAAGACCAGAAATCATCAATGAGATGTCAAGTGCATCAAGGTGACCTTGAAATATGCCTTTTTATTATGTTATTGGAAGAATCATCATTGAGGTAGCATCATAACAAAATGGAATAGTGATACATCATTTTGCTTGCACATCTATTTTCTGAGGAATAGAGTTTTAAACCAAACTGTAAAGACTTTAGGCCAGGAGGGCTATGATGGAGTAGATTGGTCACCCCAACTCAAAAACACTAAAACTCATGGCCATGGAGTTGATTCTGACTCATAGTGACTCTAGAGGACAGGGTAGAACTGCTCCTGTGTTTCTTTTTATGGGAGTAGAAAGCTTTATCTTTCTCCTGCAGAGCTGATAGTAGTTTAGAACTGCTGACCTTGTGGTTAGCAACCCAACGTGTAATCACTATGCCACCAGGGCTTCTTAAATTTCTCACTATGATTTCCAAAGTGATTATCTTTAGCACTTAATTGGGGAGGGAAATAAAAAAGCTTCTAAAAATAAGGAGTATGCAAATAAGTAATCTGGCTGTCTCCTGATATACTTTTATTCTGACTCTTAATATTTGATGTGTCAATATGTCCTATATATTTTTTGGACAATTCAATACTTGGGATCCTCTGCTTCTTGTTATACAATTGCCATTTGATTGTTAGACAATTTTTATATAATTGCCATTCTTGGCGAAACTAAGTCTATATCTACCTTCCACTAATATAATAAACTGTGGATTTACACTTCCATAATTTTTACTGACTCTTTCCAATCACTTTAACACACCAAGGCCAAAGCCATCATTTAAAATATTGTTCTAATCATATTGCTGCCTCAATGCCATCCCTCATCACCTTACTTAAGTTTAAGAACTTTTAATTGCCAATAGGTTAGAATCAAGAGCAAAACAACCAAATAACATAACAACACATATGAAAATAGAATGTCCGTGAAGCATACAAGGCAGTATATGTTACATTTTTAAAAAGGAATTTGTCAACTGCTAACTCCTTAAGAGATCAGAATAAACTGTTGATTATGAAAACATTAAATGTATTCGTTTCACCGCCACAGGATAAACAGAAGTCTTCATAGGTTTTCATAGCAGAAGGGGAGGGAAAACATCTATTCCGATTGAAACCTAGACTCAAGTGGTATAAGAAAAGCGGTTAAAAGCAAAAAAAAAAAAACCCTAAGAATTATGCACATTTTGTTTGTTAATACCAGTTTTAGATTTGGTTGGCTCTTTGAGGCAAGAGGCTATAAGTGATCCTGGATAAGTAAACTGTTAGACGAGTAAGCTGTTTGTCTGGGAGAGCAATGCATTCTTCTGGTAAACAAATTAACTTTCCAGATGCAATGGTTTGTTCAGATATATTTATCTCCAGGAATATTCCAAAATAACTAAGGAAGTGATTTATTGTCTACTGCCTTTTTTCCTTGTATCTAAAGATAAGAAAAAAAATTCTCCTGGTTTTACTTTCCATAAAGAATAATTTTAAAAATTAACCTCATACTTATCATTTACATAAGTATGACTATGAATCTTGAATTTAACTCTTAAGGCATGACGCCATGGTAGGAGTAGGAAAACTATTTCCCAACAAATAAAGGGATGGCTCACTGCAGGTATTTTAAATACTCAAACAAGGTCACCTTCATTTTTAGAACTCATTTTAATGAATTGAGGATGATAAAATGTGAAAGATAATAAACAGAAAGATTCGTAGCTACTAGAATTATTTCATATGCTTTATTTTATTTGAAAATTTTAAAGACTATTGAAAAGAGATATTTTGACAATTTTCATTTTACTACTTGTTTCCCTAACAACTGTTTAACCCGGTATAAATGTAAAAATTTAAGCTTAGCATCTATGAAGAATAAGAAATGCTAATATAAGATATAGTACAATGAGATGCTAAAAAACTAAAACGCAAAGTCAATTTTTAATAATTTTTTCTAATATTTCCCACATTTAATCTGATAATATATACTCAGACTACAAAAGAGAGAAAATGCTGAGATAATAGATTATTTATTAAATAAGACAAGTAACTCATTTATTTCTCCCTTTCAACAGAGGTTATCTACTACACCTAACTAAATTAAAACTCAGCAACATTTATTAAGGCCCTACCAAAAGACAAATACATACTGTAGCTCCTAAAACAGAGCATGAAGGAAATACATTATTTTTCTTAACTGACACTAAATAGAAGAGACAGATGATTAAACAGTTGAAGTAACTATACTTATATAAACTAACTGGTCAAATAAACATAAGTATATATGGAGATAAGCATATCTTGCAAGTCAATGAAATAAGCAGTTTTATAAAATATTTGAATGGTAAGAAAAATTAGAGAATAAGAAGTACAACAGGAGCATCTCTAAGAAAATACTTTTAACACTTTGGTTCCACCTCTCTTGAGGATTGTTTTTGGTATGTCACCTTGTTTGAAGTCTTCTGAGAGGAAAACATGTTTGCTCTAAAGTCTTACCATGCTGTTTATATGGACATGCAGCTTGTGAGGCTTTGCAATGTAAATAAGGTGCAGAGAACATCAATAAGGACTCACCCGAAGTACACTGACCATATAAAATATCTGAGAATGATGAAAACATCTCAAAATGATGAAAGGTCCAGACCCATCAGAGACCTAAAGAATAGGATTGCAACCAAGTATCAAAATTGGGAGACATTTTCCTATGGGAACCACGCCCTAGCACGTCAAGGAAGAATCTAGCACTTCCCCTGACAAGCTTGTCAAGGATATTTATTGAAAAGTTGTCCTGTCTTCCTATAAAGCAAGGAGCAGACACGCTTAGTATCTGTAATGAAATGTCAGCTTTTCTCCAAGCTCCAAATTAAAGCATTCCAGTGCATATACAGGCTCCCATCTGCGACCTGCTGCATGGCCCCGTTTAATGCAGGGTCAAGGTAGATGTGCACATGCGTGGAGGCTGTTGCCGTTTTGGTAGCATTGGGTCTTTTGAGTAATGTAAAAAACCTTGTCCTTTAAATTATGGCAAGCTAATTTGTTACCTTGCAAGCAGGATAACATCTAAAATTTTCACACATACTAACAGAGACCTGACCTGGGAGTAGAAACATAAAGCTCTCAATGACTACATAGAAGTTTGTAGGTTTGAAAGGAAGATTGCTATGATCAAAAGGTAACCTATTGCTCAACCTATATGGTCAATTGGGTAATAAATGACCTCCACGCTATGATCTATGTAAAAGAGGAACTGGGGTAGGATGTAGGCTGAGTACCAGGAAATGGCTTGAGATAGCTTCTTAAATAGCATGTTATTGTCATTAGGTGCCATCACGTCAACTTCAACCCAAGGTGACTCTATGCACACCAGAAAGATACACTGCATGACCCCACACCATTTTCACAATTGTTCCTATGCCTGAGCCCATTGAGGCAGCTACTGTGTCAATCCGTCTCGACAAGGACCTTCCTGTTTTTCATTGTCCCTCTGCATTACCAAATATGATGTACTTTTCGAACAACTGGTTTAGCCTGAAAATATAGCCAAAGTATGTAAGACAAAGTCCTACCATTCTTTTCTCTACGGAACACTCTAGCCTTACAGATCAGTTTGTCTTTTTAGAAGTCTACGTTTTTTAAAATATTTTTCTTAGCATCCAAATTTAAACTCCTCTATTCTTCTGTGGTCTTCCTTATTCAATGTCCAAATTTCACATCCCGGTGATGTAATGAAGACAATCATGGCTTGGGTCAGGCAGACCTTTTTCCCGAGAATAACATCCTTGCTCTTCAATACTCTAAAGAGATCTTGTGCAGCAGATTTGCCTAATGCAATACATCCTTTGATCTCTTGACTGCTGCTTCTATGACCGTAGATTGGGGATCTGAGTAAGGCAAAAATCCTTAAAAACTTGAACCTCTTCTCAATTTATCATGATGTTACCTATTGGTCCAGTTGTGAGGATTTTAATCTTCCTTATATTGAGTTGTAATTTATACTGAAGGCTACAATCCTTGAACTTGATCAGCAAGTGCCTCAACTCCTCCTCACTTTCAGCTAGCCAGGTTGTGTCATCTGCTACTGCAGGTTGGTAATAAGCTTTCTTCCAATATTGATGCCACATTCTTCATATAAGCCAGTCTCTCTGATGAATTTCTCAGAATATAGATTGAACAATAATGGTGAGAAGATACAACCTCACCTGCTTTTACACCGTGCACGTCTTATCCCTTTGTTCTCTTCATACAAATGCCTCTTCATTCATGTACAATTGTTGAATGAGTACAATGGAATTTCCATTTTTTTCTCAAGGTTATCCACAGCTTCCTATGGCCCACACAGTTGAATGACTGCCTTTGAGTAGCTAATGAAACACCAAGAAACATCTTTCTTATATTCACTACTTTGAGCCAAGGTCCACTTACTAGCAGCATTGATAACATTTATTTCAGGTCTTCTAATAAATCTAGCCTGAAATTCTGGGAGTTTCATGTCAATGTGTTGCTGCAACTGTTTTTTGATCATCTTATGCAAAAATTTACATATATGAAATATCATTGATATTGTTCTACAGTTTGAGCATTCTGTTGAGTCACCTGTCTTTGAAATAAGCAAATATGTGGATTACTTCTAGTCAGTTGGGCAAGTCATTGTCTTCCAAAAATGTCCTGCATAGATGAGTGAGTGCTTCCAGTGCTTCTTCAGCTTTCTGAAACATTTCAATGTGTATTTGCCAATTCCGGGATCCTTGTTTGTCTAATGCATTCAGCGCAGTTGAATTTCTTCCTTCAGCATCATTGCGTCTTGCTCATATGCTAACTCCTGAAATGGTGTGCTGTTGACTAATTCTTTTCCGTACAGTGACTGGGTATTCTTTCTACCTTCTCTTGATGCTTCCTGTGTCATGCAATATTTTGCCTATAGAATCTTTCAAAATTGCCATTTGAGACTTGGATCAAGGATTGTAGGCATTGCAATTCAGTAATTCTTCAGTATGGATTACAATTCAATGTAAGGAAGACTAAAATTCTCACAACTGAACCAATAGGAAACAACGTGATAAATGGAGAAAAGGTTTAAGTTGTCAATGATTTTGTCTTAACTTGGATCCACAATCAAAGGTGAAGGAAGCAGCAGCCAAGAGACTGGGATTTTTCTTGAGTCATTTCTGTTTCAGCTACACTGAGCTTGTTTCTCCATATTAGCTTTCTAATTCTAGAATTTAGAATCCTTAAAAAGGATGCTTGTTTCTTACTATCCTTAGGCAGGTGAATAGTCTTACCAATCTAGCAGTCAGCCTTCTTAATAATCCATTGTAAAATTCACAAAGAGGAAGTAAGTAATAGCTAAAAATCAAATAAATTGCAATAAATAATAGGTCAAATAAAACCATCTATGCAAAGAAGGGGAACTATTTCATACAATTTAGCTTTTCCGATTATTTGCTAAGCATGCTGATTGAATGAGTATGGTAAGAAGATAGAACAGTGACACACACTTTCTTAATTTTACCCCATATAGCATTTCCTTGTTCTTGCTCTTGGTTCATGGACAGATTCTGTATGAGCACACTGAAGTGTTCTGGAATTCTTGTTCTTCTTAATTTGTTATAATCCACAGTTTGAATCCTTTTGTGTAGTCGATAAAACACACAAGAATTACTTCTGGCATACTCAGCTTTCAGTAAAGATCCATATGATACAATCAATGATGTTCATTAGTCCAAGTGCTCTTCTGGATCTTGTTGACTTTTTGGTAGCTCCATATGGATATATTGATGTAACTATTATTGAATGATCTTCAGCAAAATATCATTTACATGTGGTATTAATGATATTTTTTGATAATTTCCAGCTTCTGTTGGGTCATATAGCTTTGGAATGGGTACAATTTTTATTTCTTCGGTCAGTTGGACAAGTAGCTGTCTTCCAAATTTATTGGTATAGATTAAAGAAGTGTTCCCATGATTCATCAGCTTGTTGAATTATCTCAATTGATATTCCATCAATTCCTGGAGTCTTGTGTTTTTGCTTATTCCATCAGCACAGTTTGGACTTCTTACTTAAGTACCATTAGTTTTTGAACCTCTTGAGATGGTTGAATGTCAGTCACCTCTTTGGAGTACAGTGACACTGTATTCTTTCCATCTTTTTTGATGCGTTATGCATCATTCAATATTTGTCTGTGGAATCATTCACCATTGCAATTTAAGACTTGAGTTTTCCATTAGTTCTTTCAGTGTCATATATGTATAGCGTATTCTACATTTTTGGTTTTCTAAGTCCAGGTTTTTGCACATTTCACTGTAATATGGTACTTTGTCTTCTTGTGTTGTCCTTTGAAATTTTATTTTCAGGTTTTTAATTAATCTTTTGTGTCATTTACTTTCACTACACCATGATCAAGAGCAAATTTCAGAATCTCTCTTGGCATACGCATTTATCTCTCTTTTTTTCCTATTTTTTAAATGACCCTTGCTTTCTTAATGTATGATATTCTCGATATTATCCTTCAACTCATTAGGTCTTTTGTCATGTGTTTAATGACTTAAACCAGTTCTTTAGATGTTCTTGAAATTCAGGTTATATACTCAAGGTCATTCTTTGGCTGTCATG
This sequence comes from Tenrec ecaudatus, assembly GCF_050624435.1. Lineage (NCBI taxonomy): Eukaryota > Metazoa > Chordata > Mammalia > Afrosoricida > Tenrecidae > Tenrec > Tenrec ecaudatus. Next base: position 92,518,906 of record NC_134532.1, on the reverse strand, counting down.
GACTTGTTCTAATTCTCTTCAACGTAAATATGAACTTACATATGAGTAATTGATGCCTTTTTTTTTTCAGCCAGTGGCTGAACTTCTTTGGCTGCTGATATTGAGCTTCTCCATCTTCCCAAAGTTATGCTCAATTTGAGTCTGGTGTAGTTTGACATATTAAGGCCAGGTGTATAGTTGCCATTTATAATGTTGAAAAATGTTATTTGAAAAGAAGAAGCCATTGACCTTACAAAATTTCATCATGCTATCTCCAGCTTCATTCCTATCAACAAGGTCATATTTTCACACTACTTTCCTTTATATTTTTATAGATTTTCCCCCATTGTATTCACTAATAATTATAAATTCATCCTTATTGCATTTTTAATAAATTTCAACTGAAGAATTTGCATTTACTTGTATGTGCATAATTATTTTATAACAGAGAGCAGTATATGTCAAAGTAAATATTGATATGCTATTTTTTTAAAAAAGTATGTGAAGCCATTCCTCTGCATTTATCATTTCAACATAGTAATCAAAATGTTTGTCTGATCTAAAATGGCCTATCACATATTCCTTGGATATTGATCTGTATACATTCCATTTCATTTTTGAAGACTTCCTAATTTCCTAGATTCATGTTGTTTACATTACACATTCTGACTATTAATTTATATTTGAAATTGGTTATTCTATTTTAGAGTTTTCAACCCTCAGTAAAATAAGGTCCTGAAAACTCCACTCCATCATTATGGCCAACTCTACTTTGAGAAGGCAGCTCCTCCTGAGGCATATTTTGAGCGTCGTCTGACCTGAGGCGCTCATCTTCTGGCACGATATCTGATCGCCTTCTGCTGTTGCACATAAAGTTTTCAGTATATTTTAGAGAGTTCCACTGCTATTCATAAAGTTTTCAGTGGCCTATCCTTCTGAAGTGGACAGCCTATTCCTTCTTCACAGTCTATTCTCAGTCTGAAAGCTTTGCTGAAATCTTTCAGTTTGGGTAACCCTACTGGTATTTGAAATATAGGTGACATACATGCAAGCCACAACAGTACAACAAATTAATGGAAACATGGTGGGCATTTTTACTGTTGTTGTTGGTAGGTGCCATTGAGTTTGTTTTAGTGCATAGCAAACTTATGAAAAACAGATTGAGATTTTGCCAGGCCCTTCACCATCCTCACAATTGTTCTTGCTCATAAGCCCATTGTTGCCACTACTGAGTCATTGCATCGCCTTGAGGACCTTCCTTCTTTCACTGCCCCTCTATTGTCCCAAACATGATGTCTACCTCCAGGGACTGTTCTCTCCTCAGCATATAAGACAAAATCTCCAATACTTAACCCAAAGGAGCGAGCACTCTGTATGTCTTTCAAGGCAGATATGTTTGTCTTTACACAGTCCATGGTACTTCAATATTATTCTCCATCATCACGATCAAATGCATCTATTCTTGGGCAGTCTTCCTTATTAAATATTCAACTTTCACATACATATGATGCAATTGAAAATACCATGGCTTAGGTCAGATGCACATCAAAATAACAGTCTTGCTTTTCAATACTCTAAAGAGATCGTGCACAACAGATCACCCAATACAACTCATCACCCAATACATTTTGATCTTTTGACTGCTATTTCCATGTTTACTCTTTTTAGGTCCAAGGAAGACAAAATCAACTAAAACTTCAACCTTTTCTCCATTTACCTTGTAGTTACATATTTTTCCAGTTACGAGGATTTTTTCTTCTTATATTGAGTTGTCACACATACTGAAATCCTTGCTTTTCATCAGAAAGCACTTCAAGTCTTCCTCACTTTATGCAAGCAAGATTTTGACAACTGCACATCTCAAGTTGTTAATAAGCCTTATTCCAATACTAATGCCACATTCTTCTTCTAATAAGGCAGCTTTTCTGATGATGTGCTCAGTATAAAAATTGAACAAGTATGGTGAGAGGATACTGCCCTGTGCACACCTTTCCAGATTTGAAACCATGCCGTATTCCCTCATTCTGATTGCACGACTGCCTCTTGACCCATACACATGTTGTGCAGGAGCACAGTGAAATTCTGAAATTCTTAAGATTATCCATAATGTGTTATGGCCCAACTAGTCAAATGCCTTGATATAGTTAATAGAATGCAAATACACACATTTCTGATAGTCTCTGCTTTCAGCTAAGATCCATCTGACATCAGCAGTGATATTTCTGAATCCAGTCTCCATCTCTGGTAGCTCCCTGTCAATGTACTGCTGCAAGCCTGGTTGGATGACTGTCAGCGCAATTTTATTTGCTTGTGATAGCAATGATAGTGTCCTATAAGTTGAGCATTCTGCTGGGCCACTTTCTTTGAAATGGGTTTAAATACTGATCTCTTCTAGTCACTTGGTCAAGTTGCTGTCTTCCAAATATCCTGGTATAGATAAGTGTGTTCTTTCAGTGCTTCATCATCTGTTAGAAACATTTCAAATGTTATTCTATTAATTCTTGGAGCCTGGTCGTTGGCTATCTCTTTCAGTGTATCTTGAACGTCTTTCTTCAGTATATCGGTTTTTAGTCAAATGCAAGCTCCTGGAATGACACAATGTTGACTACTTCTTTTGGGTACAGTGACTGTGTATTCTTTCTATCTTATTGTGATGCTACCTTAATCATGCAAAATTTTGCCTATGGAATCTTTCAACATTGCAACTGGAGTCATGTATTACAGTGAAATGTGCAGACCTAGAATTAGACAACCAAAAGGTTAAAAACATGCTCAAAATGTCTTAAAATGAAAATATTCAAGAAAAATAGTCAAGCCATGTGTTGAAATAATAATGTTTAGTAGGCACTAATATTATGTGGTAATATTTCTCTAAATTTTTTGTTTCAGGGGAAATTTCCTTGCTAAGAAAGTTACAATTGAATGGTGGATTGTTATCAGATTTGTAAAATCCCCCCAATAAAACGATTAAAAACAACCTGTTATTTGAAATCTGTTATTGTGCATTAATTTCCCCTACCATTTTCTGCTAGTGTGTACATCAGAATTTAATGGACACCACTACTCTGTGGTGTCCAAAAGTTTCACTGTAGAGTTGATGCCTTATAAGTCATTATCTGAATTTCTCTGTCAAGTCAGAATCCTTGACCTCAGTGGTCTTCACCATGATGTTATTACATCTCTGCTATGTGGAATAATATACAAAAAGTGACACAATTCATGTTTTGTTCATCAAATAAACTTTCTAGAAAAAGTGTGCACACATTCACAATTTTTAGTCTATCTGACCATTAAGAAAAAAAAATAGCTTTTTAAAATTTCAAAAAGTAAAACAAGTCCCTTACCAGGAAAAAGGTTTAACTAATTGATATCTGTGGGTACTGGTGGCAATGCATGCCTCATTAGTCAAGTCTCTGTGACCTTGTATATTGACTCTCACCAGATATCATTCTTTAAGTAGGGCTCACTCTAACAGCTGTTCTGGAGACTGCACATCTTAAAGGGGGCATTTTTATCTTTGTGATGATACAACATAATAACCCCTTTGGTGAACTCTTCCCTGTGATAATGATGTTGCTGATTGGAGCTGCCGGTAGAGATAGGTTGTTGCATGGTTATCATATGATGAAACTTAAAAAAATAATGGGGAATGGCATTAAAAGAGGCTGGTAGCCCATCGCCCACACCTTCCTAAGAATTTTTATACCCTCTTCTTCTTGCAGGTTTTGTGTGCCAGTCACTTCTAATAATGACCCTAAAAGATAGATAAGAACCACTTTTCTGAGTTTCCTAGGTTGTAATCTTTATGGGAACCAAATGGTAGATATTCTCTCTTATGGAGTGCTTGATGGATTTAAACCACCCACCATTTACTTACCGTTTCAGCACTTACCTAGTGCACCACTAGTACTTCTAATCACGGGTAGCATCATGTTACTATTGTTTTTCTCCCTTTTACAGATGTTATTTATTTCTAAGAATTATGTTTGGTACTTTTATTATTCTCTATTATTGTCCAAACAAATATTAATAAATAAAAGTCTCTTTTAAATATTGTGAGTGAAATTGTTAAAGTAAAATATTGAATTTTAAAATGGAGGGTAAGGTTTCAACAGCTTTGATTTTAAATGGTTGCCTAACTTGAAGAAATTCTCTCAAAGTTTTATTTCTTTTTCCATGAGAAAATAAATGTATTAGAACCACTGCCATACACACTAATGCATTACATTCTACCAGAACAAATAACAACTACAGGCTGGTTTTCATTTCCACAGAGAAACAGATGAAAATTTCAAACTTAACTCTTGGAGCATTGCCTACATATACAATACCAACTGAAACATAACCTCATCTTTGGTTTTGAGAAGGTAAATTTCCCTCAACATTTTGTTGGAGCGTCTTCATCAGTAATGTAGTCAAGGATAAGGAATTGCCGAATTACAGACAGAGATACCACTTTCCGCTGGAAGAGCACATGAGTCTCGCCACATAACTGGCTGTTTCAAACTGTAGTGTCAGACAAAGCATTTACCAGAAAAGTTTCAATCAACAGTGCTTTATGAAAATAATCCTTTGCCTTCTTTTTTAATGTTTGGAAATGATTTTATATCTTGGCCTCTTTGTTTTCCCAAGAGCTAATTACTTACCACAAAGTATTTTGACACATACTGTAATTTTAGCATAGCAAATTTAAAAAGTGTTTTGATTTTATTTAGCGTAATTAAATTCCTTGTAGAAAAAAGAAAATAGTGACAAAAAGCTCAGTTTCAATTTTTAGGGAAAGAACCGTAGCAGTAATTTTTTGTAGTCTCCTTTATACAACTCTTCACTTGTCTGTAAAATCCAACATCTTACAATTAACCAAGGCTATCCTTATGCTTTGCCTATTATTTTCTCATTTATTTATTTTTTACCCTTTCTTATACAAATTGAAGGGCATAAATCTTACTGTATAAAAATGAATGTCACATTTCCAGCATCCTTCAAAAATCCCCTGTGTAATAACAAGTTTGAGCAATTACAGCAAGTTTCTGTGTTAACTCTATTTTTAACACAGAAGACACGACACCTTTCTGAATCTCACATCTACGAATGTACTTTAATATGGCTGACTATGCTGGGTCTCTAATGAAGTAGTAGAAAAACGTTGAAATGCACACCTATCCAAAAAGTTTGACCATTTGAATTCTGTCTCTGTGGCTTCTTCCAAATTGAATGTAAGTTGAGAAAAGAGGGTGTTCTCCCTTTACTGTCTATCCAGATTTCCCCGAACAGTGTATAGAGATTGTTCAGTATACAAGTAGACACCATCTGCATTTTGGAGTTGCACCTTCATTAAAATTTTAGTTGATCTTTCACATCACAATTAGTTCATGTCCTGTGTAAAGTGATAGTAACAAGGGAAAATGATTACCATTTTAAGAGTTAGAATTCTAAAGGTGGGGAAATAATATATAACAATATTATATAACAATATATAACAATATTATATAAATAATATATAACAATAATATATGACAATAATATATAACAACATTATTTTTTAAATTATCAAATTTATTACCCTAAATTTGATCTGTGGTTTTCTTTTGGGGATTAGCAGCATGATATATAATATGTGTGTGTATATTTAGCATTGTATGTAGTACATATCGCTAATTATAATTTGTTTAAAAAGCAATCCTATAATTATATGGAACAATCCAAGATTGAGAGACTCCAAAATAAAAGGAGAAATTAGCAAGAGGTCTTGTAATAACAAGGGAGCAGAAAACAAAACAAAAACCTATAAACCGGAAGCCTTCAAGAGACATAGCACATCTCATTTTCATCTGTTTCAAGGCTGAGATTCACAAAATTAACTAGCATAAATTGCAGAATAGCTGGATGTGAATTTTTTTATATAAAAAATTTATTGGGGACTCTTATAGCTCTTATAACATCAATTGTATCAATCACATTTGTACATATGTTGCCATCATTATTTGCAAAACATTTTTCTACTTGAACCCTTAGTATCAGCTCCTCTTTTTCCCCCTTCCTCCTCTACCATAAAGAAACACAAAGCCTTATTTTTCAGTTTTGGATATTGTGTTTATTTCAGATAAATGCTTTATGGTTGAACGACAAAAAAAAGCAAAGTCAGTCTTCATTATTTGTGTATGTCACAAGTCAACACATATATCTACAATTGTAACTTCCTTGCAGTAATTCTCCTTTACTAATTCACAACCTTGGGGGCACTCTTGGATAAGCATGGGGCTATTAACTACAAAGTTAGTGGTTCAGGGACTGATTTATAGCCTGGGTAATCCTTTGTAGCAGTGGTTCTCAACTTTCCTAATGCCGTGGCCCATTAATACAGTTCCTCATTTTGTGGTAATGCCAAACCATAAAATTATTTTCATTGCTACTTCATCACTGTAATTTTGCTACTGTTATAAATTATAATGTAAACATCTTATAGGCAGGATGTATTTTCATTGTTACATATTGAACATAATTAAGGCATAGTTATTCATCATAAAACAATATGTAATTTTATATTGTGAAATATTTATTTCTAATTACAAATTAATGACATTGTGTCTTGAAGCATGGTGTAGCATGGGTAACAGTCTTCACACCGGTGGGCATACCTGCATGTGGGCGAACCTGCCTGGAGACGGATAGAAGAGCAGTGTGTTGCAATGGTCTTAGGTGACTGAGAACCGCTGTTTTGGAGGGTACTTATGACTGCGGACAGACCCGGTGGCAGTTGAGGTTGGTGGAATTTGTATATTGGATCAAACAGGCAGAGAGTGAGATGATTTGAAGGAGCCTTGGTGGCAGAGGGGGTTAATGTTGGACAGTTAACCTCAGAGTTGGCAGCTGGATCTCACTCACTTCTCTGAGGAACAGAGAGGAAGCAGTTTGCTTCCATCATGGAGAACTTCTGTGCTCTTACATGGTCACTGTAAGTCAGAATCTACCTAATAGCAACAAGAGTTTAAAAGGTTATTTAGTTTTTATGTGCATATTTATGTCGTTAACCTTTTTCATGTGTTTGGACGCATGATACCTTTTGACTACTCTTTCCATTTTATTTGGACAATGCATTTAGATTATTTAACTCAACTAGGAATAAGAACACCTTCACCTGTGATGGTTAGGTTCTGTGTCAACTTGGCTAGGGCAGGATTCTCAGTGGTTGGCAACTAGGACCTGGTAATCCCCCTTTCTGCAACATGAGACGGGGTAATTATCTATGTGATGAGACCTGTGAGTATCCCACCAGTTGTAAGATTAGGGAAGAGTGCAATTGAACAGAAGTTTCCTTGAGGGTATAAACCCTCTCCTATATAAGTAGATACTGTGGAAGTGTCTTTTTTTCTTATCAGTCTGGATCTCGCTTTGGGATCCTTGATGTTTGGTTGGCTGGACTTGAGCCAGTTGCCCATCCTATTGTCTCCTGACCCAGGGAATGATCTGAGCCTGCCATCTCACTGTCCATTCATCCTTCTCTGCATCCACCAGCTGGACATTCTAGATTCATCTTTCTGCTCTGTCATTCTGCTTCCTGGGTTTTCAGCCCTGGCAGCGATGTGAATCAGGAAAAGCCTCCAGGCTATGCTTAAACTGGGTTAGACTTACTTCTTCAACTGTAGGAGCCACTTCATTGATATGTATTCTTTATTTATGCTCATATCTATATATAAATCATATATATCACTGGTTTTGTTTCACCAAAGAACCCAGCAAAAAACACTATCCATTCTCTACTGTGCAAGTAAATGCGTATGACTCACCTGCTGTCAATCGAATGACCTTAAAAGAAACTTTAATTTGGAAGTAAACAAATGAATAAGCACTCAACTGCTAATGGAAAGTTTAGAGAGTAGAATCTACCTTGAAGCAACTCAATAAAAAGACTTGTCGATGTTTTTTCGAGAGATTACAGTCTTTAGTAATCAGAGTGAAGCGCTACTTCTGCATCACGTAGGGTATCAGTGAGTCAGGTTGGACTCAACGGTATCTCTTTGGTTTGGAGTACTCCTAGGAAGGACCGGCTAGCTATATGATAAAGATATATATAAATAGTTCCTGATGTGTTATATGTTTGGGCTATAACAACCATAGTTATGATCATCTTTTTTGAAATATATTATATACAAGGTTAGTAATATGTACTATTTAAAATATTGTATTACATTATTTTGTGATGCCATTGTATCGATAATTATATATGTAATATTTCAGACTCCCAACTTTTAACCTGCTGATAATAAAATATCCTAATTTTAGTGAGTTATTCAATAGAGTTATGATGGAACTGTCAGAAGAGAATTCAGTTGTGAGTCAGGGATTACCCATCAGCATTTGATATGGTAAGGGAAGAAGCACATAGTTTCTGAGAGGCAATACTGAAAATATTTCTGAAGTTCTCTGTTGTATATTGATAAGAGCTGTACTGCACATCCAATGTGGCAGCACACGTCCTATTTTTGACAGCATGTCCATGGTGAAATGGAGATATTCCTATTTACAGTATGGCTTCTGAGGGTGGCTTTTGGTCTTCCTAAGACTTGCAATGATACAAAAGGAAAACTTTAAAAAATTGTAATACTTAATTCTGCATGTATTCAATTTATTTATTTTCAGGTAATTTTAAAGGCCATACCCATAAAATAGAGAAACCTGGTGGCCATCAAGACTTCATTTTGAGCAGTACATTTTATTATTAAACACACAAATAGGCAGCTAATGTGATTAAATCAAGCTTAAGGATAAATGATTAATAAGTTGGACAGTATATAGAAATTTCAAATGTATCTTCACCTTTTTTGAATTGCATATACATGATAGATGTTAGTAATTTGAGCCAAACATACACTTTGATGAGTTATTTTGGCCATTATATTGTCTCAATTCTGCAAACTGAGTACGTGAAATTTATTTCAGATTTGATGTATCAGCTTCCTGGAAGATGCAACAGGCTTACAAGCTTTGGAAGGGGGAAATGTGGTTGTTTCTTTTTTCCTGGAGAGGGGAGGATGGAGTTATAAGATTAAGAGAATTGGATATCCTCTCTTGAAGGTCTTTAGTTATGACTGAAGCAGACACTAGAGTTTGCCATAAAATATCAGACTAATTTGTGCACCCTGTAAATAATGTGCTTTAAAATTAAGGGATAGTATATTCAGCAAATCTGATATATACTCATGACACATCAAGATATGCACACACTAACCACTGGGTTTATTTTTAAAAGAAGTTGAATGTCCAAGAATAAAGTATCAGTTATTAATTTTGCATGTATCAGAATATATGGAAGGCTTAAAAAACTGATCTTTGCATAATGATCCTAGTTTCTGATAGACCCAATAATTTGCATTTCTAGAGAGCCATGGAGTTATGACAATGTTTATAGCTGTACATACAACTCCGGAGGGAGGACTATAATTTACTTGCTTGCCCTTTTCCCTCCACACTGCCTCTTGTTCACGTTTCCTCCTTCATAGCATTTGAATACATGCCTTTTTTTATTTCAATAAGTAAATAAAAATCAGAAAAAGTATTTGTGATCAAGAATCCAATTCTAGGAGAAAGCTGTTCAAATTAGCATAATAATCAAATCTGGGAAGGTATTGCAGGTCAGTGTAAACATTGAGGAGTTATGTTGGACTAGATCTGGAGTCAAAAGCAAAATTTGAACTGCATTAAAATCCAATTTAACTGAGAGTTTAGAGGAGACTGAAAAACACAGGTCAGAAGAATGTTGTGGAATTGTATGGGGAACTTCACCTACTCACTCCGGTTACCAAATTAGAGTTGGCTTTGATGGTCTACAACAAACTAGTTAGAATTGTGGTGATGGAACCAATCCATTTAAACACTTCAAAGCTGGCGAGACAAGTCCATCTGTGGCTCAGACACCAGCTCACTTCAGAGAAGGAAATTTGTATGTAGAATCTGTGTCTAGATCCATCTCTTATTTTCCATTCTTAATATATTTACTCTGGAATGTTTGTCCACCGTACGCCAAGACATCTGAAGGAGGGAAATGCCTTTTGAGACTAACTGTGGGACCAGTCATAAAATCCATCTGCCAAGAGAAAGAGACACCCGAAAAAAGTATGGCATTTCACTCAAGTAGAACTTTGGAACTTGGAAATCATGACCATTTATAATAGGTCTTCTCCTCACACCTGAAACTTCATAATGAAAATAAACCACAGAATTCCCAAACTGCTTAAATCTCAGAGGCAGCTTTATTATATGATACAGCAGACTAGATGCTGCAATAGTACATAGACCCAAAGATTGCAAATATTCAAATATGCCTATTCTCTATAAAAATGCAGCCAAATTTATGGGTGCACTGGTGATTTAAAACCTCATCTATTATATTCAAAAATATAAAAGTAGTATAAAATAACATTTTATCATTGCTAAAATAAGATCAATTTTAAAACATTAGTTTGAGAGTTAAAATATTTCTTCAAAAATAATTTCAGTAATCACTTAGAAGTGTTTTTCTACAAAAAGAGGCATAGTAAAAAGGCAATAAAAATCATGAATGGTGTTTTGTTAAATGGCAGTGATAGGCGCCTGTTATTCGTCTGCCTTGCAGTCTAATAAAGTGCAAATCAGTTTCTTTAAAAACAGGATTACTATTAGTTCTCAGAAAATTAATGTACTACAGAGAACTTTTACTATCAGAACAAATTTGCTCAAGAATATGGAGTCATCCAAGCTACCCAGGCTAAGTATTTTCTGGCACCTGGGATGTTATTATTGCTATGGTCCTGTCACATGATGCTATTTTCTCAAGTAAATGCAGTTTTAAAATGCCATAAAGAATGTTGCCCAAATGTTTCAACTATTAGCCAAGCCGCACAGCCTCTCCACACACCTCTCCCCAGACTTGAGAAAGTAACTGCATTTCAAAACAAACAAAACAAAAAATTCTTCTCCAAAATTCATTGGAAGACAAGAAAGCTATTGTCATCATACAATAGAAAAATTATATTTAATTTTTATAGCACAATCAACCAAATGCTTTTCACAAGTCTATTTTGTCATTATGTATTAGATTAATAATTGGCAGGTAAAGGGGTAACAATAGAATGCATACCTCCATATTCCAACTACTCCCAAGTTCAAGTAGCCAAAACCAAGCTTTCAGGAATTGAAGGCAAACCAATTGAAATGTTTCAGGAGACTGATGAAGCTCTGGAAGTGCTCCCTAATATGCCAAGAAATTTGAAAGACAGGTACTTGGCCAACCAACTGGAAGAGATCCATATTTGTGCCCATTCCAAAGAAAAGTGACCCAACAGAATCCTCAAACAACAAAACAGTATCACTGAGATCACACAAAAATAAAGTTTTACTGAAGATAATCCAACAGTGATTATAGCAGTGCATTGTCAGAGAACTGCCAAAAGTTCAGGCCTAATGTTGAACCGGACATGGAATAAGGATATCAGTGCTGATGTCAAATGAATCTTGGCTCAAAGCAGAGAATACCAGAAATCTTTTTAATTATTGTCCACGCAAAGGCATTCTACTGTGTGGATTATGATAATTATGGATACCTTTGAGAAGACTGGAAATTCCTGAACACATCTTTGTGCTCATGAGGAAGTTGTACATGGAACAAGAGGCAATTGTGTGAACAGAACAAGAGCATACTGCATGGTTTATAAATCAGGAAATGAGTGCATCAGGATTGTATGTTCTTGCCATGTTTGCATTCTGAGCAAATGATTAAAGAATCGGTTGTATATGAAGAAGAATGTGACATCTCATTGGAAGAAGGCTTATTAACAACTGCAATATACAGACAAACACAGCCTTGCTTGCTGAAAGTGAGGAGGACTTGGAGCACTTGTTGACGAATATGAAGGCTTGCATCCCTCAGATTGAATTAGTTCTCAATGTAAAGACCAAAATCCTCACAACTGGACCAGTAGGTACCATCATAATAAATGGAGAGAAGTTTGAAATTGTCAAGGAATTTGTCTTGCTTGGATTCACAAGCAATGCTCATGGCAGCAGCAGTCGAGAGATGAAATGATGCATTTTCTTAGGCAAATCAGTTGCACAATATTTCTTTAGAGTATTCTAATGCAAGGAGGTTACTTTGTGCCTGACCCAAGCCATCACATCTCCGTTGTCTCATTTGCATGTGGGAGTGGACATTGATAAAGGAAGATCAGAGGAGAGATGCATTGGAATTGTGGTGCTGGAGAAGATGATTGAAAGTACCAGGGGCTGCGAAAAGGACAAACAAATCTATCTTGGAAGAACAGCCTGAGTACTCCTTAGAGATGAGAATGACAAGGCTTTGCTTTACATACTTTGGACATAATGTCAAGGGAGACCAGGCCCTGAAGAAGGACATCAACCTTGGTAAAACAGAGGGGAAGCAAAAAGGAGGAAGGTCTTTAAAGAGATTAACTGACATCATGGCTGCCAACAATGAGCTCAGGTAGAGGACCGATCTCCAGGGCGGTACAGGACCATGCAGTGCTTTGCTCCGTTGAGCATAGGGTCTCTGTGGGTCCGAACCGACTGGATGACACCTAACAATACTATTTCACAGATTTCATTGTGTACTGGTATGAAAGAGAGAGAGTTAGTAGGATGAAAAAAGAAAAGAATAGTTAGAATGAAGTTTAAAATGGTGAGCAGAATTTAAATTCTTCAAAATGTATTTAATTTTGTCTGAATCGGAGGTCAAAAGTCACTAGTTGTGACCTCCTCCATGGGGGACAGACAGCAGAAAAGTGGGTGAAGGGAGATGTCGGACAGGGCAAGATAAGACAAAATAATAATTTATAAATTATCAAGAGTTCATGAGGGAGGGGGAGCAAGGAGGGAGGGGAGAAATGAGGACCTGATGCCAGGGGCTTAAATGGAGAGAAAATGTTTTGAGAATGATGAGGGCAATGAATGTACAGAAGTGCTTTACACAATTGATGTATGTATGGATTGTGATAAGAGTTGTATGAGCCCCTAATAAAGAGATTAAAAAATACTAAAAAAGAATATAAAGCATAAACGTTTTAAAATGTGTTCGTATGTGTATATATACAAATTGTGATTGTCATTGTTGCTAATTACTAACATAACCAAGGCTGCTTCTTGAGCATCTTCATGATCATTGGTACGTTTGCACCTGTGGCGGAGGCGCATCTTCTGGCATTATATTGGGCAGCATTGTGCTGCAGTCCGTTGGCTTTTCATTAGTTCACTAGGGAAAGTAGCTTTCCAGGATTTTCTTTGTAGTTTGCCTTTAGTACGGATGTTCTGATAAAATACGTCCTTAGGCTACAGAAGCCAGGAGAATTTGAAAAATAATAGTCGAAAGTGATCAAAAGGATTTGTTTTAAAAATAGAAGATTCTGTGAACACTAAGTCTAAAGAAATGCATTTTAAACTATCTGTTATCTGTCTGAATCACCTAGAATTCCATAATGATCCCCAAATTTAGAGGCAGAAAAATAAAAATAAAGAATTATATATAATTCTGGTTATTCTGAATGTACTAATTAATCAATACAACTTAGTCATAAGCATGCATGGTTTAAATCAACGGTTTACCTTGATAAAAATATTGTACTTTAATTAGAATATAACGTGCTAAGCAGTCACTGATTACCTTCCAACTCTGATAATTGTATACAAGATAATTTAGCATGGCAAATGTTGCATCCTGAAAGAGTGGAGCCCTGTGTCCCAAGGTGATCATCACAAGTGCTAACCACTTCAGAGGAAGATGGATACTGTCTGCTTTCATTGACTAACCTAAGGCGAGGAAACTGGAATCAGTCCAGCTTCAGTTGTAAGCTTTTGATAACATTTTCAGTTATGAAGCTGCTCCTTCGTGTAGAAGCACTGTTGTAACTTAAATTAGAGGGGGGTGGGGGCCCTGAGGCTTCCCAGAAGGCTTGTCTTTTCAATTCTATATTTTGGAATAAACTGAACACTTCTGACTGATATGCGGTATTAGGAGGCAGGCTGCTAAAGATACCAGCACATAGCTGTGCTTATTTGGGAAGGACTTTCAGTGTAGCTTCAATTGTGTTAACATTAAAATTCATGGCTGAGATTTCCAATTGTTCAATGGGTGATAGGCCAACACTGGCTCTGTTAAGAATGGATGGACATTTATAAAATGAAATAATTAAATGTGAATTAAATCTAAGCAAAATGTGAATTAAATCAAATTAAAGTATTTTGTAGTCATTTTAAAATACATAATCATATGCCCTAATAGATGTGACCTTTATTAATTTATTTATATAAAATATTTTATGATTTATTTAAATTATTTATATTTATTAATCTATTTGTAACACACTTTACTATTTTTTGTCTTTGACATTCCTAGTTATTTATGAAAGAATAACAAATAGGGAGAAACAGAATGACTCTTGGTTTACATATAAAAAGTGTGGAAATGTGCTTAAACTTGAAATAAACAATTTTTTCCACTCAAAATTATCCTTTTTGTGATCATATTTTCAAATCTGATCAAATCCAATATAATTTCAAATAGAAGTCTTAAATATGTAATATGTGTATTTCACATACTATGACAATGAAAAACCTAAACATTAAACTCATTATAATTTTTTGTTAATTGTCGATTACTAATTAGCTTTCTGGAGTCTGCTTTATGTTAATTTGTAGCATGGGTAGTGTTTTCCAATTAAATTTTTAATAAGATAACGTATTTTATTTTGAAATAGTTTTATGTAGCTCTCTTGCCCATCATCAGTCTGTTATACTTGAAATAATACAATTCTTGTAAAGGATCATGTCAAATGGACAAAATTGGCAGGTATGGTAGTTACATAATCTGTTGTCTCTTTGAGAGAATTAAATGTAGAGCGAGGATGGATTGGAAAGGGGGAACCGATTACAAGGGTCTACTTGTGACCTCCTCCCTGTAGGACAGACAACAGAAAAATGAGTTATGGGAGACGTTGCACAGGGCAAGACAGGACATAATAATAATTGATAAATTATCAAGGATTCATGAGGGCGGCGGTAGCGGAAAGGGAGGGGAAAATGAGGACCTGATGCCAGGGGCTTAAGTGGAGAGCAAATGTTTTGAGAATGGTGAAGGCAATGAATGTACAAATGTGTTTTACACAATTGATGTGTGTATGGATTGTGATGAGTTGTATGAGCCCCTAATAAAATATTTTTTAATTAAAAAACAAACAAAAACAAAGAGTAAAGGGGTGGAGTTTAGCCTGTCAATCAGGTCATCGTTTGATGACCTCTTTGGAGGCACTAAGGAGATAAACAGCTCGCTGAAAGCAGGATGCAGGCTCACTACCAGAGACACATTCTTGTTGACCAGCCACAGAGAGGTTGATGGCAGTTAGAGTCTCGGCGCTAAGGAACCATGTGGAGACTCCTGCCAGCACTGAGATGGTTCCACCACCACTGGATCCACAAGACTTTCCACCCACTGGCCTGTGATCTTCCTACATTCATCATCATTGCATGTGTTTTGTGAGTCTGAAGAGGAATTTGTACATTGGTATCTACCTCGACAAATGGCCTACTATAGGACTAATGGACTTGATCTGGACTGGGCTGATATGTTTTCTCAATATATCAATTGCTCCTGTATATAAAGTTCTTTCTTATACACATATGAGTTTCCCTGGATTTGTTTCTCTAGTCTACTGAGACTCACACAGTAGGTCTGTGAGGAAATGGTGTAGGGGAATATATGACCTGCTTAAGCTACACTAGTCAGAAAGAGAATTCAACTATACATATGTTGAGAGTTAATACCTATGCGGCAGAGGTCAGGGACACGTTCACTTTCCATTTTTTACTCTCTTCTGAAACCAGTCATCCCTCCCCTCTACTTCTCTCCAGAGTTTGATACTTCATTCCAGTGGCTACCAGGAACTTGTGGACATTACTCAGAACCAAGGGGCTTATTAGGGAAGCCTTAGCAGTAAATTATGTATCAGGATCAGAAAGCATTATGGACACATTCTTCTTTTTTTGCAGTGACCACTCACAAGCATTCCAATAGTAGGCATGTTGCACTCTGGTCCTCAGCCTTTGAGACACACAACCCCTTACCTTCTGTCTGCCCGGCTTGATCAAGAGTTACAAAGTGCCTTTAAACAAACCCGCGAACAAAAACCTCACTGCCCTCCAGTCAATTCAAAATCACGTCATTGTTAGGTTGCATCAAATCAGCTCTTACCCAGAGCCATGCTATGCTCATCAGAATAAAACACTGTCCAGTCCCCCACTATCCTCAAAATTGTTACTATGCCTGAGTCCACTGTTGCAGCCACTGTGTCAGTCTCACTCACAGTGACCCTATAAGGCAGGGTAGAATTGCCCCAATGGGTTTCTGAGACTATAGCTCTTTACAGAAGTAGAAAGCCTACTCCTTCTCCTGAAGAACAGCTTGTGGTCTCAAATTGGTGAACTTCCGGCTAGCAGCCCAACTTTTAACCACTATTCTGCAAAGCCTTTTAACGTTTCTTTAGAGCTGATATAGGTCTAAAAGGTAATCGAATTTACAATCCAGCCTCCTGCCCGAAAGCATTCAGCGGTACTCATGCCTTGTGCCAGGAAGCCCATCTACCATTCTACGTGACAGTCTCGATTCTTCTCTGCACTGCAAGTGTGAAGGCCTTCGTGATGAGACCGCTGGTGCTTCCAGTGGTTCTGCGGCTCCGCCGCTATGGAATGGTTCTCACGTGAGCTCTGCCAGTGGCTCTTCTTGAGGGTCATGGGATTCTCTATTGTGACTCCTCTTCCTGCTTCTGAGATGTCTCACTAATAGCCAATGACGCGTTCCAGAGCCATAATCCTCTATCTATAACATAGCTGCATGCTCTCACCCAATCACTAGGTTGGAATTACCAACTTTATGGAAAGGAGTCGTAGAAAGGAATTTCTCTTCACCACAGTACTCTTCATTAACATGTACATATCTGCAGGTTCTATATGAAAACAATATCATACATGATGAGGTATTTGTTATGTGATGTATCCCAGTCCCCCAAAAGCAAACACACAAAGCTGAAAGCAGAAAGAGACAGAGGGAAAGAGAGAGATGAAGAACTCAAGATAGGAAGAAAATAATAGAGAAAAGGAGAAATAGACAAAAGAAAGAAGTAAGGGAGCAATGAGGGAAGATGGAGTAATAAAGGTTCTATTTTTCACAAATGAAAAGTGAATCTCAAGATTATTTCAGCTTAAAAATTACTTTAAGAGAAATAGACGGGCTCTATTTTCTTCAACATTTCAAGAGCCACTAAAATGTATTTTGCTCAACACGTCTCCCTTGATTTAAAACAAAACACATAACATTTTAAGGGAAATATAATATGTCTGTTTCTGGTTACTTTACACTTAAGTTATTAAAAATGTTGCTTTCTTAGTTTCCATTACTTGTGCAAAATCATTTTCAACCATTTCAAAACTCAGTTCAACTGTCTTTGAAGTAAACGTGGGGCTATTTTTCCAAGTCCAAGCACATCAGAACAAAAGATTTTACTTTTGTTATAAAATTTTCTGTAAATGAATTTTGAAATAAAGATCATGCTATTATTCTGGTTAAAAACAATAACAACAACATGGATTAAGTAAGGGAAATTTTTCCAAAAAGAATGCAGGAAACGAAAAAAATTCTTGGGGAATAAATAGATAATCAAACTTTGCTTACCTTTCCATTTCCAGATTTTGATGTCTGCTATAATGTAATATAGGCTTGAAGATGGAGTTTTCATTAAGTTGAGACCAAATAATTGAGTATTTAGAAAAATAATTGAATTTTCTTGAAAAAATAGTTGTCTGACTTCGTTTTAATCCTACTGCTACCGTGGTTTGTTTGCCCTTGTTGAGCTAACATAATAGGAGAAATGTGCTCCTCTCATGGCACACATGCTCAGGACCCCTCCATAGGGCCTCTGAGTCAGAATCAACTCAATGGTAGTGGGGTAATTAGCTTACATGACGCAATGATGCCAAGCTAAAATGCATTACCTCCTTCCAAGCGACAGTTTCCACGCCTAGGTTTTTTCTGAGAGCAATCTTTAAGTTGTAAGTAATCAACATTAAAAAAAGTCAGCCAAATATTTCTAATTAAAGGGGGAAAATATATCTTTATCATGTATCATAACTTTATATCATTAAAAATAAACCAACATTTTATGATATCATGTTTGAAGAATAGATAATTTTACAAACCATTTTTGGTAAGATAGATGTATTTAGGTATACAAGTAATCAGTATCTATCGATCCATTTATCTATCAATTTTTCTGTCTTTCTATTTTTCTATCCTCTATCTATCCTGTATAGTATTGGGTGACCCAGATTAATGTCATCTGGATGTTTTGGTACTGTTGACACACTTGTATTCTAGGCACTAACAATTTTGATTTAATATCTCAAAATTTTATCATGTTCCTCCATCATTTACTCAAACTGGGAAACAATTAAAAACAGATCACATTCTTTGTGGAAGTGACAAGGACTAGTTACATACTCTGGGTGAGCTTTAAACTTATTTGAATTTTAATTGTGTAAAATAAGTTGTTTTCCAGAAACTCCATCGTAGTTTCATTGCAGAGATGTGCACAGCAACATTGCTAGTGAGCACTCTGCCGTGGTCTGTCACGGTTGACTTTTCTATCACTCAGAATAGGTCTGGAGAAAGACAGGACTCTCTGACCCTGTAAAGAACCACAGTCTCGGAAATGCACAGGGCAGTTTCATCCTGTCCTCGTACAGTCTCTAGCAGTGAGCGTGGTAGGGAAAGGGGGAGAAGAGCTACAGTCAAACAAACAAGCAAACAAATACGTAGAGGATAAATTTGCTCTAATGCTTTCCTTGACTGTTTATATTTAAGAATGCAAACCACTAATCTCTAGACTAATAACTGATCACAAACCACATGTTGCCACCCATGAACCTCAGAGGTAATAGATATAAATCAATTGCCTGGAAAGAAGTATCAAACTAAGTAGATAGTTGGAAAATAGAAGTCAAGAAAAAATGGACTTTTTTGCTTTATATGTCTGTGCCTATATATCTTAGAAGTAAATTTGTTTACTTTACATTTCTATGCATTTTTTTAGAAAAAGGAAAAAATGTAAGATAATACTTTCTAAGAAAGATATAGAGGTAAAAAATGCTGCTCCCATCCAATTCCCGAACCCGGCATTTATTCCCCTATGTCAGCATTTTTCTCTTTCCCGAGCATGACTCGCCATCCAATATAAATATTTCTACTGTGCCACAAAACAAATTATTCAGCTTTAAAATTGCACGCCCTTTCCATAGAGCAAATTCCATGTAACCACAACAAAATTCCATCTCCTATACAGAAAATAGTTATGTTTGATGACTAGGAGTCATGATGAATTATTTGTGACTCTTTGCCTTCTGGAGAAATGTTTTTATTAAGTCTGAATCCTACCTAATAGTTGAAAGAAAATAGGTTGAGATATTTAACTACTGTTGTTCCATTAATGAATACCCAACACAATAGAAGACTAATGTCTAGAAGGGGGATAAACAGCAATGTTTTCTGTTCCTGGGCTTGCAGTTCCTGAGCCCCACATTATACCAGGGGATAAATCATCACTCTCTGTTACCTAGTAGCTTTCTCTTTTTATTTCAGGCAAGTATGTTGTACTTTAAGTAGCAACATAGTTGATAATTGTCAAAGTGCTTTCCGTGAATGTGAATTTTAGCAGTACTATTGCCCCCCTGGTCAGGTGGTCTTACTGTGGAAGTTTCTATGCTGCTGTGACACTGGAAGTTATGCCAACTGTATGTCAAACACCAGCAGGGTCATCCATGGCAGACAGGTCTCAGCAGAGCTTTCAATCTAAGAATAGACTACGATGATGCAAGAGGAAGCCCCCTGTTGAAAATTAGCCTTGGAAAAATGAAAAATAGCAAAGGAACATTGTTCAATATAGTACTGGATGATGAGCTTCTTAAGGGTGATGGCATTCAGAAAGACCTGCTCCCTCAAAGGCATGTCCCCTTTAAGAATGCAGAATGAGCAGAGGTCTTGATCCTTCACTTGATGAGAAGACACAACTGAGAAGCAGAGGAAGCAGCTGAAAACATCAATGAATATTCAGAACATGGACAGCACAGTGTAGGAATCTAGGAATCTAGGAAAACTGAAAATTAAGGTAGACACAAAGAAATTAATTTCCCAGGGATTGGATTGAAGTGCAGTGGTATTGACCACTTTCAGAGAGAAAATCATAACAGTTTACACATGCAAGATGTATGATATCAAATTCATGGTCAAAAAGAACATTTCAAGATCTATTTACATAGAATGCTGTCTGTGTTTCTGTGTTAACATAATATCTACTCACATACAAAAAACCTCTTAACACAACTATTTTTCAGATTTATGCACCAACCCCTAAAGCCAATGATGAAGAAATTGAATTTTACCAACTTCTTCAGTATGAAATTGACCAAACAAGCAATCCAGATACATTGATACCTCTGATTGGAATGCAAAATTTGAAAAAAAGAGGAAGGGTCTGTAGTTGGGAGATATGGTCTCAGTGATAGAAATTAATCAGGAGGCCACCTGATAGAATTTGACAAGACAATTCATTTCTTCATTGTAAGGGCATTTCATGTGAAAAATGAATGGGCGTTTTTCCAGAGGGAATGCACAGGAATGAAATTGACTACACTGTTGGCAAATGAGGCAATGGCGAGGTTCAATAATCATCAGTCAGAATAGACCGGTGGCCAACTATGGAAAGGCACAGTGCACATATAGATGTTCAGGTAGCAGCTGATGATGTAAATAGTCCACAAGCTCAAAATAAAGACCTCGACTATATCTATGGTTGATGGATATTCTGACAATTTGAATTTTATGAAGTCAATTGGCTCACAGTCTGCTAATGGCTCCAGGGAGGTGTGGCCATTTCATGAGAGACACTGGGGGCCCTTCCCTCCCTCTCTCTGCCTGCCACACTTCCTGGTTTCTTGGACTCTGTCTGTCTCCAAAGCGAGATTCATGTGGGCCACTGATCTTGGGAGCCTAATTGGTGCCCTGCCATGCTTCTACACACCCTCGATCCTGAAACTACAGGTCAATGATCTCCCTTTCTGAGCCACACGCCTTGCCTATGTTAGTCTAAAGAGGACTCTGCCCAGCAACAGGCCCACGGATTTGATTTGGAGTGGGTGGGGATGCTTTGTTGATATTAAGTTACTCCTATTTCTATGTGTAGGTCACTAATTTTGTTTCTCTAGAAAACCCTACTTAATACAATATCAAACCTGAATTCAGGTATCTGACGAATAAATATGATACATTGAACACTAATGACAGGAGATATGATGAGTTGGGGGGTGACATCAAGAATAACATATATGAAAAAGTTTTAAAAGCTCAAAGAAAGGGCCAAAGAATATGCCAAAAGAGATGTAAACTTCTGAAGAATAGCTTAAGCAAATGGAAGAAATGATAAATAGGACACAGAACCATATATATTGTTGCTGATTTCAGGTAGACCTGGGCTTAAAACAGAGAATACCACTAAGATGTTTACTTGTTTGTTATTTATCAACTGTGCAAGGATATTTGATTATGTGGATCAAAACTAGCTGTGCATAACATTTTAAAGAATGGGAAATCTAAAACATGTACTAATATAAAAATATATACATGAAACTAGAAGCCGAGCCTCTTTAGCGTTGAAGACTAAGGACATTAGTCTGAGCACACAGGTGAGCCTGACACAAATCATTGTGGCTTCAATTGCCTCACATGTACATGAAAGTTGTACAAGGCACAAATTCAAGTTGGAAAGAAGTGATGATACATTTGAATTATGATATTGGTAAAGAATACTTAAAGTATCAGGTATTGGCAGAAAAACAAACATGTGTTCCTAGAAAAAGTAAAGCCAGAATTCTTCTTAGCAGTTGGAACAGTCTGGGTTGACTAGAGAAACAAATCCAGAGACACTCATATGTGTATAAGAAAGAGTTTTATATCAAAGAGGCATTGTATATAAAGAAAACATCCCAACCCAGTCCAGATCAAGTCCGTAGTCTGATATTACCCTATATGTTGATACTAGTCCATAAATTCCTATTTAGACTCATGCACCATTGCAATGATGTTGAAGGCAAGAAGACCACGGGCCAGTGGGTCGAAAACTTTTAGGATCCAGTGGTGGGCAAAGCATATCAGCACTAGCGTGGGTCTTCATGGGGCTCCTCCAGTTTCAAAGCTCTAGTTCCATCAGCGTAGCTCAATGTGGCTTGTCATCAGGAATGTTGCGCAGGGAGACGAAGCAGGTGAGAGTATGTCTGGCCTCCAATGGGCTGTTTATCTTCATCAAGACTCCAAATGAGGTCATCAAGCCTGCAACCTGATTGACAGACTAAACTCCACCCCTTCACTCTTAATTGTCTCTAGCTGACACCAGATTATGTAGCTACCACAGTAGAGATGATGGCAAGACTTTGTTTCACGTACTTGGGACACATTATCAGGAGACAGCAGTCCCTAGTAAATATGTCATGCATGGGAAATTAGAAGGTCAGTTAAAAAAAAGAAAGATGCTCAATACCGCGGACTAGCCCAGATGACAACTACAAGCTCATGTCTGGTCTTCCCTGGATTCCATATTCATTTCCGTTTGATGACATTAATCTCCATCATTCCCGTAACAATCAATAACCAAGAATATTGGTTTCATTTCCGTTTGATGACATTAATCTCTATCATTTTCATTTCAGTTTGATATTAATTTCTATCATTTTCTGTAACAATTAATAACCAAGAATATAGTAGTTTTCTGAGTCCTGTGAATTCTTCTAGTAAATCATTGAACTGAATGATGGTATTTAGCATCCAAACAGAGGAAGTTGGCAAAAATTAGAATCATAAAAGACGACTGGATTCTGATGGGAAAAATGGGGAAATGTTGTTATTGCAAGTGCCTTAACGTTATATCGTGAGATATCATGACTTCAGACTCATGCACAATGAGACTGAATCATCATGATTGGATAGCTTTCAGGGGGCAGATCTCCATAGCATTCTTTTAAATCTGCATTTAGCTCTACTAAAACATAGTCAACATACTAGAAACACAAAAGCTTGCACTGGCAGATGGGTGGTGGCTATACATGAGGCGCATTGCCGACACCCCTCCCAAGAACGATTTGTGCATTCTTCTGGAAGTCCAGAAAATTTCAAAGAGAACCTTGAGAAGACAAAGTAAAAAATTTTAGTAAAATATGTAAAGAGCAAAAGTGAGGAAAGCAAAAAGGAAGAGGACATTCGGCATCTCTTAAACTGAAAGATATCAAGAAAAAATTCAAGCCACCTGTTGCAATATTAGTGAAGAATTCTATAGACTAGATATTGAATGATGCAGGAGTAGCTAAGGAAGATGGAAAGAATACACAGATCCTGTACCCCCCCCAAAAAAAAAAAACGGGTAGAAATTCGAGCATATAAGCAAAACCAATAGAGCTTAGGAAGAAATTCAAGCTGCACTGAACACATTAGCAAAAAACAAGGATCCAGGAATTAATGGAATGCCAAATAAAATGTTTCAATGAGTTGAGGAAACACTGGAAGCACTTACTCATCTATGCCGAGGAATTTGGAAGACTGCTACTTGGCCTACCAACAGGAAGAGATCCATATTTGTACCCATTCCAAAGAAAAATGACCCAGCAGAGTGCTCAAATTATAAGGCAATATCATTGATACCACATATCAGAAATTTATTGCTGAAGATTATCCAAAAACAATTGCAGTAGCAGTACATTGGCCGGGAGCTGCCAGAGACACAGGTTGGATTCAAAAGAGAACCTAGGATAAGGTGTACCTTTGCTGATGCCAGATGGATCTTGTCAGAAAGCAGAGAATACCAGAGCTTGTGTTTTATTGACTATAAAGAGTAATTTGACTGTGTGGACCAAAATAAACCATGTGGATAGCCTGGAAAAGAATAGGCACACTTCATTGTGTCCATACAGAACTTGTACATGGATCAAGAGGCAGTTGTTCAGACAGAGAAGTAGAACACTGCATCGTTTAAATTCAGAATGGGTGTGCAAGAGGGTATCTTCTCACCAAATTTATTCAAACTGTCTGCTGAAATTTCACTAGAGAAGCTAGATTATATGAAGAAAAAAGAGATCATCAGGACTGGAGGAAGGCTTTTCACCAAGCTGCGATCTGCAGATGAGACAACATTGCTGGCTGAAAATGAAGGGAACCTGGAGCACTTGCTGATGAAGATCAAGGATTTCAGCTTTCAGCGTGGGTTGTGATTCCATGTGAAGAGCATAAAAAGCATCACAAACCTGACTTGTAGGTAACATCCTGATAAATAGGGTCGGGGATGAAGTCATCAAGGATTTTGCCTTGCTTGGGTCCACAATCAGGATTTATGGAAGCAGCAGGCAGGAGAACGAACGAGGCATTGCATAGCACAATGTGCCGTCCAAGGTCTCTTTTAGAGTGTTGAAAAACAAGGACATTCCATTGAAGAATAAGTTACACCTGGCCTAAGCCATGCGACTTTCAATTGTCTCACTTGAATGTGAAAGTTGGATATGGAATAAGGAAGACCAAGAAAAATGGAAACATGTGGATTTTAGTGCTGGAGAAAATACCATGGACTGTTGTAAGGACAAATAAATCTGCCTCAGAAGAATTATGGACAGAATGGTCCTTAAAGGCAGCTTATCTTATATGCTTTGGATGAGTTATCAGCAGAGACACATTCCTAGAAAAGGAAATTATGCTTGGGAAAGTTGAGGGGCAGCGAAATAGAGGAAGTTCCTCTACCACATGGATTGACATAGTGTCTACAACAATGGATTCAAGCACAGGGACGATCATGAAGATGATGCAAGACAAGGCAGTGTGTTGTGCTTTTGTGTACCTAACAACCAGAACTGGAAGTCCATGACACTTTCAATAATCTTTCCCAGTACTTTGATTCAAATGCATCAATTCTTCTGCAACACTTTTATTTTCTGTCTAATATTATTATACCTATATATGCCTTACATTATTTTATAATTGTTGGCCTTTTTAAATACACAGTATCTTCCAAACGTTTATGTAAAAATTATAATTTCATTTTTCTACCAACTATTGAAGTCCTCAAAATTATGTGTGTGTGTATTTCTATGAGTTATTATGCTTCAAAAGCTCCTAAGATTTGTCCAGGGGTTTCCGAACAAGGCAGTCAAGACAAGACCTACAGGGCACAACTTGTGACTTTGAAACTCCCAGCACTGTGACCTCAAAGAACACATCCAGGCAAGACCTTTAGGAAGGCTCTCTACTCTGGGCTGGGTAAAAAGAGTAGAGATAATCCACTTTCCAATGCACTCTTCCTGAAGGCAAGAGTGTTCTCATTTCTAATTAACTTTCAGAAATAATTCATTGGCGGCCCATTCCCCTTGGGGATGCTGTCTTCACTGTCCCCCATAGCCCTCTGCAAAGGGGTCTGAAGAATGGAAGCTCTAATGCAAAAAGTTGAAAAAAAATTGTGCACTTCTGGTGCACAACACTTTACTGAAACTGGTGGAAAAATAATTTGTGAACTTTAAAAGAGAGTAACAAAATTATATCATTTGAAAGACAGAACAAGTATGAAAAAGGAGTATTACATATACATGGGCTATCATTAAGTAAAATAAATATTCCTAGATGGAGTGGGTAAATAAAAAATATAGAACTAGAAAAAATATTCAACTATGATAACTCAAAACTTGCCAAATTCTATATAATACATTAATACATATATACCCATGACTTTTCAACAAATTTTCATTATGATAGAGGCAAACATCCCAACACTGAGATATACCATCATGACAAGCAGAATATTGACAAGGAGCTGCCAGAGGTTCAGAACAGATTCAGAAGAGGGAATGGAACAAGGGATATAATTGCCGATATCAGATGGATCTTGGATAAACGCAGAGAATATCAGAAACTTGTTTATGTGTGCTTCATTGACTATCCCAAGGCACTCATCTATGCGGATGCTAACAAACTATGGATAGCCTTGATAGGAATGGGATTTTCAGAACACTTCATTGTGCACATGAAGAATTTGTACATGGAGCAAAGGGAAGTTGCGGAGAAAACAAGGGACCATTTTGCGGTTTAAATTCAGAAAAGGTGTGTGTCAGGGTTGGATCTTTTTGCCGTATTTGTTCAATTTGTACAATGAGCAATCCTCAATGAAAATGGTCTATTTGAAGGAGGTGGCAGCATCAGGAGGACATCACGTTGCTTCCTGACAGTGAGGAGGACTTGAAGCATTTGTTGATAAAGATCAAGAATGGATGCCACCTCACCAAGTCCTAGATAGAGGATATTTTACATGGGCCCTTGCTGCAAATGTATCGGTGATGTGTTGAAGCATACAGAGGGGTGCAGTTTTTATGTCTTAGACAAAATCCAAACCTTAGAGAAAATGAATTGTTGGTCCAGGACTCAGGACACTAGTCTAAGTGGTCACCAGCTTCATTTGAAACAGCATCGTTCACAAGGACAGCGTTCCACACCCTGCTCTGGTGAGTAGCAACTGGAGGTTTAAAAACTTGTGGCACTGATCTAAGGTACAACTATCGTTCCTTCACCATCTGGAGGAAAGAATTTCGAGGGAAATCAAAAGACATATGGAAACAATTAGTCCAATGTATTTACGGGCCACACAACTATCATTCTCCACAATCCTTAGACCAGAAAAACTGGATGGTGTTGGATTACAGCTAGTAACTGCTCTGGATTGGATCACTTAAGATAAATCAAGGAATGGTTGAAGGATATACTATTGGGGGATTTGTTTAGTACTTTAAATTGTTGAAAACAAAGTTGGTGATCTGAAATGTAAACACTCATCTAATTTATAATGAAAAATTTATATAAAAATAAAAGTAACAACAATAATAAAGATCCTTGATAGAGTGGGATAAAACGGACCCAAAATCATAAAAGAGACCAGGCTTACTGGTCAGATAGACACATGTGGGACCCTGAAAATTATGGCCTTAGTCTGGAACTATGTTTGTCCGGGTAGACTAGAGAAATAAACCCATAGAAACTAATATGTGTATAAGAGAGAGTTTATATAAAGTGTAATTGTACATTAAGAAAGCATCCCAACCCAGTTCAGTCCAAGCCCATAAGTCAGATATTAGCCCATCTGTTGGATACCAATATATAAAGTCCTCTTCAGACTCATTAAACACATGCAATGACGCCAAAGACAGGATGATCCCAGATCAGTGGGTAGAGAGTCTGTGGATCCAGTGGCATTGTAAGCATCTCATTGCTGGCAGGGGTCTCTATGTGGCTCCTCCTGTGCCCAGGGCACAGGGTCTATCAGCATAGTGCCAAAGGTCTTCTCAGAGCATTGTCTCAGGGAGTGAGCAGAGAGTGATTAGTTTTCTGCCTCCAAGGAGGAAAAATCCAGGAGTTCTCAGAATCCTCAAGAGAAAGCCATGCCCACAGAGGCCTTATTGCAGTGGTTCTCAACCTCCCTAATGCTGAGACCCTTTAATATAGTTCCCCACATTTTGGTGGCTCCCAACCATAAAATTATTTTCATTGCTACTTCATAACTGTAATTTTGCTACTTAATGAATCATAATATAAATATCTGAAATGCAGGATTTATTTTCCATGTAACAAATTGAATATAAAGAATAGTGATTAATCACAAATATGTAATTATATATTGTTAAATATTTATTTGTAATTACAAATAAATGAAAGTTTGTCTTGAAGCATAGGGTACCATGGGTAGCAGTCTTCATGCCGGGTTCTTGTATGTGGGCATAGCTGCATATGGGCGGACCCACCTAGAGATGGATAGAGGGGCGGTGTCTTGGTCCCTAAGACCATCGGAGATATGTTTGCCTATGGTTTTAGGTGACCCCTGTGACAGGGTCGTTCAACCCCAAAGGGGTCGCAACCCACAGGTTGAGAATCACTGCCTTATTGTCTATGACCTGATTGACAGACTAGATTCCACCCCTCCACTCTTAATCCTCTCAAGTCCCAAATTAACACCAGATTATGTAACAACCACAGGAACTGAATTCACCCCTGTGATAAAATAACCAATTCTTTAAGACAAAAAGGAAGGACAGCATTTACCTAAAGACAAAAACTAAGAGGTTAAATAAGAAACAGGCATGGAATAGCAATATCGAGGGAATTGCAATGGAGGAGTTAAAACAGAATTTTTGAGTTGTTAAATTTACAACTAATCATCTGCTCTGTAAATCTTTATCTAATTGAAAATAAGTAAAATCAATTAAAAAATAAAGAAAATGTTTTGGTTATTGTTACTCAAGGGTGAAAATATGTTTATTTTTCCAAGGGTGTGAATCCACCTTTCTTTGTAGATCACTGTATGTCTATCATGAGATTTGGTAGCTAAAGTTGGTGAATTGTTCACACACATGGTGTCATCAAAAGCATCGTTTGTAGAATGAAGAAAAGATGCAAGAGGTAAACAGAATCCCCACAGGTAACGTGAGATTAGAAACCAATTAAGTCCAGTAATTACTGGAACTGCTTGCTCTCCTTTGGGTAAGAAAACTTCACAAGTGAGACTCTGATATAAAAATGAAAATGTTTTGATGCAAAAATACCTGGTCTACTTTAGAGGAAGACAATTTGGAAGAATGCAAAGGTGTGTACTCTAGAATGTGCCCTCGCACACAGTGTGCACAGAAAAGCTACGGCCCATTGGTTAGAAAGGTGAAAACACAGGTGTCAGATATGGAGGACGTTTTCAAGGTTATGTTTAGTATTCAGAACCAGGTGGTAGGGAACAGAAAACCACAACGCGTGCCAATTGGTTCTCCAGAGCTATTTTAATTCTCTTTACTATTTTTCAGGAAAAGGCAAAATTGTATAACGCATCGCTAAGAG
This sequence comes from Tenrec ecaudatus, assembly GCF_050624435.1. NCBI lineage: Eukaryota > Metazoa > Chordata > Mammalia > Afrosoricida > Tenrecidae > Tenrec > Tenrec ecaudatus. The sequence goes on along the minus strand of NC_134532.1, from coordinate 92,489,949 downwards.
AAAGGAAATGTCTTAGGTCTAATTGCAGTATGTATTATTTAAATTAACTTTTAAGAATAAAGCTAGCCTATACCTGCTCACTCAAAAAAAAAATTAGTGCAGTAAAGTAAATTCTGACTCATAATGATCCTAGAGGGCAGGGGACCCTAAAACTGCCCTTTGTGGATTTCTGTGACTGTTACTCATTTCTGCCCATGGAGAGAATGGTGGTTTGGTTTCACACTGCTCGCCTTGAAGTTCAAAGGCCACCATGAAACCTACTATGTTGTCCATGACTGATAACATTTCAGATTTAGGTCTGTGAAAATGCAGCAAAACTGAAGGAATTTATAATGTTTTGGATTAAATCCGTATCCTTCAACTTTTACGTTAGAATTGGAACTACTGTGGCCTTGGCTGTAATAGTGCGCCAGGTTCCGAGCTCCTGCGTGTGACAGCGCGGTGATTGCCTTGTGCCTTCTCTTTTCGTGGCTGTGGACAATAACTTTGAGTTCCGCATCAACCATGGTGGACAGACAGGGGAATCATATGAAACATCCACTGCTCCCTTGGGTTCTGGGGCCACGGATGTGGACTTAATCCCGGAGAGAACTGACCGGGACAGAGCTGTGGACTTGAACTGAACCAGCGAAGGAAGGAGAGCACCAGAATCAGGGCATCTCAGGGTTAACCACAGTTGAAAGACTCATCGTTATTTACTCCTGCAGCCCAAAGGACCAAAACAAAACAACAAAGACAACAACAAAAGAGAAACGACATCCCCCAAGGGAAGAAGCAGAAAGTGGATGAAGATGAGATTCAGAAGATGCAAATTCTGGTTTCTTTTTTTTTTTTTCTAAAGAGCAGCTGAATCGTTATGAAATGTATCACATGTCAGCGTTTCCCAAGAGAGCCATTGGAAGGTGGCTCCAGCCCGTCACTGGCACCTCTGTGTCTCCGGATGTTGGTATTGCTGTGTCTAGTATTCCCAAAGTCTTCCTTGAGGAGCTGGTAGAAGCAGGGCTGAACGTGTATGCGAAGTGGGAAGAAATGCCCAAGAATGTTGAGAGGTTAAAGCTGAAGAGACACATCCTCAACTCAGAGCACACATATGAAATTCACCTGCTTCTAGGCCAAAACTTGAGAAGAATCTACCAACGAAGGGGGAGTACTGGCTTCTCTTCCTCTCCGTGTGACTGCCCGGTGCTTCAAGATCCGGCAAGGATTCGATGACAACTTCAATGCCTCCCAAACTGACGTAACACGCAGAAGTTGGCATTCAGCCTTGCTTCCTATTTGTCTCGACTAAAGATTGGGACGTCTGAGTTATTTTGAGGTATTTAGCTGCTTCTTGGCTAGCTGAAAGAAGACAAGCACATGAGGCTCGAGCACTCTGGGGACCCAGAACCCAGCTTTCAGAGAGCGAAGACTCATCCAACAAAACTTTTGATAGTTACACATTGAAGCCAGTTACTCTGCCTTAGGTTGTTTCTGACATCTAGTGTTAAGTGAGGAAACCACCAGAAGCTTTTGACTGGTGATGCTCTACATGAAATACATTATACCCGGTGATAGCTGTAGTGAACGGTTGTTTTTTGTAAATATTTAAGATTTTCTGATGGATTTTGGTGAGAGATCATTAAGCTATTTTCTGGTTGTTGGAATCCGGGCCGATACATCGTTCTTTTTGGTGTCAGGGTAAAGTGGGTTTAGACTGCCTTTGTGAAACATAGAGCCTCTCTCATTTTCTGATACCTCTAAATAGATATACTATAACCAATACAGTTTATTTTTTTTAATTTTTCAGCTGTCTCACAGAACCATGCACTCAAGATTTGATTAGAAATTGCAACACTAAATGTTCCCAAACCTGAAAACAATTTTTTTAGCGACTACTTACTTGGTTCATCTTTCATCCACAAAACATGTGTGAAGACTCCTAATTTGTGCAAGCTGCAACAAAATAGACTTCTTATACATACACTACTTGTTTGGATCTTGACTAGTATGGGAATAATGTACATAAAAACATTCTAATTAATAGATGAATGCTGCCTCTTGCTTTCAAATTCAGTCATTTTCTCAAAAATTGGAGACATAAAATCAATCTAATGTTATGAATTATGGTACATGTATGTCTTCAATATCTTCTGTCATGAACCAGCCAAGACTGCACTCCCTCGTAGAACTCTATGTCTGGGAAATTGCTCAGATAATCATGATAGAGGTCAGACATGAGCATCTCAAAATTTAAAGAGGACAGGAAGTCAGTCTGGAAATCAGTGGCAAAGAGTTGCTTAGAAGAAAAGCATATATCTTTTCTCTGCCTCTCTCCAGGTTTACATTGAAATAATCCAAGAGTCTCATACTTTGGGGAAATTTTTCAAAGCAGAGTTCTCTAATAAGAAAAAAGCAGGACTCTATTTGAAAGACAAATAGGAGAGAGGGGGAAGATGGCCGACAGGGACACCTGCATACTCTGAGAGCTCCTCCAAACAAAGCGGGATTGGCGACCAGGTAGCTGAAAAGTAAGAGTCTGGTGAGTGAAATATCCCCCCTGGGACAGCACCCCAGTCCTACCCCACGTATTTGTCCGGAGCAGGGGTCTAGGTGAAAGAGGACCGGACTCGTGGGACGTCTCTGGCCACTAAGCTGCCGTGAGCTCACTGGCGACCGGCTTAGGCTCCATCCCCAAACCGGACGCCAGCCCAGAGCCGATTGCCTGCCCTGCCTACTCCAGCGACCCACTCCCCACTCCCCACTCGCGGATCTCCACTGGGAGAGAAGCTTTCCTCTCCTGCAGTTCCCCTCTCCCCGCAGGGCAGCGATCTGCCCTCGGGCCCACGTCCCTCCCTCCATTCATCCAAGCTCAGGGGAGCGGACCCGCGGGTTGTCTGGCGACCCCCACGGGGGACCATCCACCCGCACCGCTGCCGCAGACCTCTCCACCTGCCCTCCGTGCGCTGGCCTCCCACCCCCGCCCGCCCCCGCCAGCCCCTGGCAGCCTAGCGCCAGCTCCACTCCTGGTGGGGACCCTGCGCTGAGCACTTCCCGCCAAAAGGAGCCATAGCCCAACCCGCGCCTGTCCCGGACCCTGAGCTTCCGCGGAGCGCCGCGCCCCGCGCTGCTGAGTCTGCCCACCAAGGGCCCCCCCTGCGCAAGGCACAAGAGTAGGTGCCCTCCCCAGGGTGCTGCGGGGACCCCGGCGGCCGCGACTCTGAGCCTGAGCAGAGGAAGGGCGCCATTGCCCCCTGCGGTTTCGCGCCAAGCCTCCTTTGCTGGCGCCATTACCTCCTGCGGTTTCGCGCCAAAAGGGCGGAGAGCGAACACCATTGTTACCCGCAGTGTCCCGCAGCTGCCGGCACAGCTATCCAAGGGGCCTCCCCGCTCACAGCCCGGGCAGATCAAACACTCCACCTGCAGTGGAGCCTGGGTCTCGGCTTTGCAGTCCCTGAGGAGCCGTCAGTGAGCTCCAGCCAGCTCTCACCACCTGGGGCCCTGTTGGGTCCCCAGTGCCAGCCCTAAGCCTGCCACAGCCCGCCCCAGCCACCCCAGGAGACGGCACAGTGGCCTGAGCCTCCACACAATAAGGTTACTCCTGTCTCCCAGAAGCATGGGGCCTATTAAAGGATAAAGGAAAAATCAACAGACCACATCACTCCCAACAAAAAAATCAGAAAAACGAGGCACTTTAACAGACCTAACGTCACTCATAGAAGAAACAGATATAGATCAGCCACAAAAGGAAATCTTCAGAACTCTGCTTGCAGTAATACAGGAGCTAAGAGAAGCAAACCAAAATAAGGATGCAACGATAGAAGGGATGAAATGCACAATAGAGGGGATGAAGTCCACAATAGAGGGGATGAATACTATCCACCAAAAGGAACTGCAGAAACTAACAGAGGAGGTAGCAGAGGCCACACAAAAGGTCACAGAAGCTATATCTAGGCTTGAGGAGGCTGAGAACCGTATCAGTGAACTCGAGGACGCTCAAACCAAACGAAGCAAGCGAGAAAAACAATCAGATAGGAAAATTAAAGAAACAGAAGACAGCCTGAGATCAATGACAGATGCTATGAAGAGGAATAATATTCGAATAATCGGTCTACCGGAACACAACATAACACACAAATCGACCGCCAAGATAGCAAAGGAATTCCTGGAAGAAAATTTCCCCAACCTAACAAAGGAGAATCCGACTCTCATACAGGAAGCAGAGAGGACGCCGGCTAAGCTAAACACCAAGAAGAACACGCCAAGGCATATAATTGTAAAATTATCCAACTTAGAGGAAAAAGAGAAAATTCTACGAGCATCAAGAGAAAGGAAGACAGTCACATACAAAGGAGCGCAGGTAAGGGTATGCTCAGACTTATCAGCTGAAACCATGAAGAGGAGGAGAGAATGGAGCAGCATCTTCCAAAAACTGAAAGATGAAAATGCCTCCCCCAGAATCCTATACCCTGCCAAGTTATCCATTAAGATAGAGGGTAAGATAAGGGTCTTCCAGGACAAGGAAGAACTCAAAAAATATACTGCAAGTCACCCGACCCTGCAGAACATACTGGCTGACTCACTATGGCCAGAAGATCAAGCTCCAACTAGAACCACCAGGAGACCACCATATAGCCCATCTCCATCTAGAAGCCAACATGCCAGCAACACGTACCAGGACAACACGGTCTCAGATGGAAAAGAGGACAGGATAGAAACCCTCCACTCAAACGCAGTACACTGATATGAAGGAAGATAGGCAAAGACCCAAAACACAAAACAGAATATGGCAACCATGAAGCCAGAGATTGTAATAATCACTTTGAATACAAATGGGCTCAATTCATATGTTAAAAGAAAGAGGCTGGAGGATTGGATTAGAAAACATAACCCATCAATCTGCTGCCTGCAAGAGACACACCTTAAGCAAGCAGACAAGCATATGCTGAGAATAAAGGGCTGGCAGAAAGTTTACCAAGCAAATGGTAACTCCAAGAAGGCAGGAGTGGCTATCTTAATCTCCGACAAAATGGATCTCAAGATCCAAAACATAAAAAGAGACAAAGAGGGACATTACATAATGCTCAAAGGCTCAGTAAACCAGGAAGCAATAAGCATACTGAATATTTACGCACCTAATAATGGTGCAGCAAATTTCGTCAAACAAACTATTAAAAAAATGACAGAAGAAATCACGGAAACAACAATAATAGTGGGGGACTTCAACACTCCACTATCAGAGAAAGACAGGTCACAGGGAAAGAAGCTCAGCAAAGAGGCCAGAGAGCTAAACAATGTAATTAGGCAACAGGGCCTGATAGACATCTATAGAGCCTTTCATCCAAAAGCAAAAGGTTTCACATTCTTCTCCAATCCACACGGATCTTTCTCAAGAATAGATCACATGCTGGGGCACAAGGCCAGCCTGAGTAAATTCAAACACATAGATATTATCCAGACGTCTTTCTCAGACCACCATGCCATAAAGCTGGAGATTAATAGAAGGGCACCCAGAAAAGCAAGGGCCACCAATTGGAGAATAAACAACGATCTCCTGCGACATGAATGGGTTAAGGTCCAGATCAGAGAGGATATCAGGAAATTTCTAGAAACTAATGAGAACGAGCATACAACATATCAAAACTTATGGGACACTGCAAAGGCAGTTATCAGAGGTAGCTTGATATCACTGAATGCATACATGAAAAAAGAAGAAAGGCGTATGACAGATATGTTAACACAAAACCTCCAACAACTAGAACAGAGTCAACAGAACTACCCCTCCAATAGCAAGAGAAAAGAAATAATAAAAATCAGGGCGGAGTTAAACCAGTGGGAAGACAAAAGAACAATGCAAAGGATTAACGCAACTAGAAGCTGGTTTTATGAACGAATTAATAAAATTGACACTCCCCTGGCAAAGCTTACCAAAGATAGAAAGGAACAATCATCAATAGCCAGGATGAGGGATGAATCGGGGGCAATAACAACAGACCCCAATGAGATAAAAAGGATAATCACAAAGTACTATGAAGGTTTGTATTCTAATGAATTCAGAAACCTGGAAGACATGGATAAATATTTAGAAAAACAATCTATCCCTAGATTATCTGAGACAGAGATCAAGAACCTCAACAAACCCATAGCGAAGGAAGAAATAGAGAGTGTCATCAAAAACCTACCAAGGAAAAAGGCCCCAGGGCCAGATGGCTACACAGCAGAATTTTACCAAACATTCAGGGAAGAGCTGACACCGATCCTCCACAAAGTATTCCAGAACATAGAAAAGAACGGCAAGCTCCCAAACTCATTTTACGAAGCCAGCATTACATTGATACCCAAACAGGGAAAAGACCCCACAAGTGTAGAGAATTATAGACCAATATCTCTAATGAACATAGATGCAAAAATCCTTAACAAAATATTGGCCAATAGAATACAAAGGAACATCAAACATATCATTCACCACGACCAAGTAGGATTCATCCCAGCGATGCAGGGATGGTTTAACATCCGAAAATCCATCAATATCATACACCACATCGAGAAGAAAAAGGATAAAAACCATATGATAATATCCATAGATGCAGAAAAAGCATTTGACAACATCCAGCATCCATTCCTAATCAAAACACTCATGAAGATAGGATTGGAAGGTAAGTTCCTCAAGCTCATACAAGCTATCTATGAAAGACCAACAGCCAACATCATAGTCAATGGAGAAAAGACAAGAACAATACCACTGAAAAAGGGCACAAGACAAGGATGCCCCCTGTCCCCTCTTCTATTCAATATCGTTTTGGAGGTCCCGGCTAACAACATAAGACAGCGGAAGGACATCAAAGGGATCCAGTTGGGAGAGGAGGAGGTGAAACTATCGTTATTTGCAGATGACATGATCTTATACATTGAAGACCCCCAAAACTCCACAGTTGGAATACTTACAGCAATAGAGGAATACGGAAGGGTAGCAGGATACAAGATCAATAAACAGAAGTCAGTAGGGTTTCTATACACATCGGACAGGGCCATGGAAGAGGCGATTAAGAGGGAAGTACCCTTCACAGTAGCCAAGAACAAACTGAAATACCTAGGAATATACTTAACAAAAAATACTAAAGACCTATATAAGCATAATTATAAAACCCTATTACAGGAAACCAAAAGTGACCTTCACAAATGGATGAAGCTCCCCTGCTCATGGTTAGGTAGGCTGAACATAGTAAAGATGACAGTTCTTCCTAAAGCACTCTACAAGTTCAATGCTATACCAATCCAATTACCATCAACCTTCTTCAAAGAATTGGAAAAACTGACCACCAACTTCATATGGAGAGGGAAGAAACCCAGAATTAGCAGAGAACTCCTCAAGAAGAAGGACACAATTGGAGGACTCGCCCTGCCTGATTTTAATGCCTACTACACAGCTACAGTGGTCAAAACAGCATGGTACTGGCACAATGATAGACACTCAGACCAGTGGAAAAGAATAGAAAGCCCAGGAGTAAAATCATCAGCATATAGACAACTGATCTTCGACAAGGGTCCCAAAAACGTCAAGTGGGAAGCAGATGCCCTCTTTAATAAGTGGTGCTGGAAACAATGGATATCCACATGTAGAAAGTTGAAACAAGACGCCTACCTCACCCCATGCACAAGAATACACTCAAGGTGGATCACAGATCTAGAAGTCAAACCCCAAACCATCAGGACCATTAAGGAGGGAATCGGGACTAATCTCAGAGCACTGGCCCAGGGAGCACATAGGCTCACTGCAACAGGGAAGGGGACACACACAGGTGATCTGGAAATCGACAAATGGGATCTAATAAGAATAAAACACCTGTGCACCTCGAAAGACTTTGCCAAGAGGGTGACAAGGCAACCCACAGACTGGGAGAAGATTTTTAGTAATGACACGTCAGACAAAGGGCTCATTACTAAAATCTACAACACCATCATGACCTGCAAAAAGAGGAAAACAGTTAACCCCCTAAGGAAGTGGGCAAAAGAAATGAGAAGAACTTTCACTAGAGAGGAGATCAATATGGCCAATAAATATATGAGAAAGTGCTCGAAGTCCCTTGCCATAAGAGAAATGCAAATCAAAACAACCATGAGATACCACCTAACACCCCTGAGGCTAGCCCAGATCAGTAAATCAGAGAGCCACAAGTGTTGGAGGGGCTGTGGTGAAATAGGAACCCTCCTCCACTGCTGGTGGTCGTGCAGATTTGTACAGACACTGTGGAAAGCAATCTGGCGATACCTAAAGAAAATGGAAATTGATCTACCTTACGACCCAGCCATCCCTCTACTGGGCATATACCCGGTTGAAGCATCAAATAAAACACGACCAGTCATATGCGCTCCAATGTTTATTGCGGCACAATTCACAATAGCAAAGACTTGGAAACAGCCTAAGTTTCCATCGATAGACGAGTGGATTAGCAAACTTTGGCACATACACACAATGGAGTATTATGCAGCACTAAAAAGCACCGATGAGCACATGAAACACGTTATTTCATGGGAAGAGCTGGAAGGAATTATGCTAAGCGAGGTAAGCCAGTCCCAAAGGGACAGGTACAACATGAGTCCCCTGAGGTAAGTAGAATCAGCATGACAGAAATGGGGCATTAATCCACCCAAGGGGAGGGTATGGCTTATATCTCCACAGGGAAAGTGGGACCAGACTTCAACCCAGTGTCGCAAGGTGTGAATGCAATATCCCGGCGTGGAGGACGGAACCGGTGGAGAGGTCTGGGAGGCAGGCCCCAGCACCATAAATTAAGTGGATTCCTGCCCCTCCCCCGAAAAGAACTTGTTCCAAAGGACGACATTGACCCTGCAGCTATGGGAGATGGACATATTTGATCAGAGCACACGGGAGCAGATGAAGGGGCAGGAGGAGAGAGTGGAGCACAGCCTGGCCCACCAGGCCGTGATGATGATGTTCCTGAGTAGAGCAGCCAGTCCACAGAGAGAACAACATGGCTGGCCCTACTATGAGACATGATGCCCCTCAGTGACTAAGGGCGATACAGGGGACAGCACCGGAGACACAGTGTGGGAATTGCACCTGACCTGATCCCACCACACCGAGGCAATGCACTGGGGGAATGCAGCGGAACAGCAAGGGAATGGAGTGGCAAGGTCCCCAGGGAATGCTGAAAGTGGACTTTGGGGCCAGGGCGTGGTGCCCCAACAGACTGGACTGGAAAACGCTCCTAAGGGCCAGCAAAGATCCCTGAACTAACTACAAGCTTTTCTCTTGTGAACTGTTTTGTTCTGTTCTTTTTCAGTGGTTTGTTTTGGTTGTTTTGTTGTCTGGTTGTATACTGTTGCTTTGTGTTCCTCTGTCTAGTTTTCGTGCATGTTAGTGACTCCACAGGTCTGTCTGAATAGGACAGGCTGGATGAACTATCTGGATGAAAAACAACGGGACTGACAGTTCCGGGGGGACTTGGGGTGGGGGGTAGGGGGGGGTAAGGAAGTGGTGTTAACAAACCCAGGGACAAGGGAAAAACATGGGACCCCAAAGGGTAGAGAAGGGGGAGTGGCAGGCCTGGTGGGAAATGATCAAGGGTAAGGTTGCTTAGAGAAGAGGTATACTCTAGCCCAGGTGGCAATGAAGCATGGTAGTAGGGCAGGAGGAAGGTCAAGGGAGATGGAGGAAAGAGCTAGGAGTCAAAGGGTATTCATGGAGGTCTAGACAAAGACATGTACATGCAAATATATATAGGAGGTTGGGGAAATAGATCTTTGTGTCTATATTTATAGGTCAAGTATTAAGGTGGCGGAAGGACCTTGGGCCTCTACTCAAACACTCCCTCTATGCATGAATACCTTCTTTTATTAAATTGGAACTCTATGATGCTCACTCTCCCGACACAACAGCTGGAGCCAAAATGGGTGAACAAGTAAATGTGGTGAAGAAAGCTGGTGGTGCCCGGCTATCAAAAGAGATAGTGACTGGGGTCTTAAAGGCTTGAAGATAAACAAGCGGCCATCTAGCTCAGAAGCAACAAAGTCCACATGGAAGAACACACCAGCCTGTGGGATCGAGTGGTCCCAAAGGGATCAGTTACCAGGCATCAAAGAACAAAAAATCATATCATTGACTGCACACCTCCATGATAGGATCGCTGAAGACAAATGGGTGCACAAGCAAATGTGGTGAAGAAAGCTGATGGTGCCCGGCTATCAAAAGAGATAGTGTTTGGGGTCTTAAAGGCTTGAAGGTGAACAAGCGGCCATCTCGCTCAGAAACAAATAAGCCCACATGGAAGAAGCACACCGGCCAGTGCGATCACGAGGTGCCCAAGGGACCAGATATAAGGCATCATGCAAAAAAAAAAGAAAAAAGATATAAGTGTGTGTATGTATGTGTATATATGTGTATATGTATATATGTATGCGTATATATATATTATATTAAATGAAGGGGGAAGTGCAGAGTGGAGACCCAAGGCCCAAGTGTCGGCCAATGGAGATCCCCTCATAGAGGGGCTTAGGAAAGGAGATGGGTTAATTAGGGTGTGAGGTAGTATCGATGAAGAACACAGCTTTCCCCCAGATCCTGGATGCTTCCTCCCCCCAACTACCATGATCCGAATTCTACCTTGCAGGGCTGGATAGGACAGAGGCTGTGCACTGGTACATATGAGGGTTGGAGATACAGGGAATCCAGGGTGGATGATACCTCCAGGACCAAGGGCGTGAGGGACGATGCTGGGAGAGTGGAGGGTGAGTGGGTTGGAAAGGGGGAACTGATTACAAGGAGCCACATGTGACCTCTTCCCTGGGAGAGGGACAGCAGAGAAGGGGGGAAGGGAGACGCCGAATAGGGCAAGATATGACAAAATAACGAGGTATAAATTACCAAGGGCATATGAGGGAGGGGGGAAAAGGGAGGGAGGGGGGGGAAAAAAAAAGAGGACCTGATGCAAGGGGCTTAAGTGAAGAGCAAATGCCTTGAGAATGATTGGGACAGGGAATGTATGGGTGTGCTTTATACAATTGATGTATGTATATGTATGGATTGTGGTAAGAGTTGTTGGAGTCCCTAATAAAATGTAAATGAAGAAAAGAGGAGAAAAAAATGATTAGGGCAAAGACTGTACAGATGTGCTTTATACAATTGATGTATGTATATGTATGAACTGTGAAAAGAATTGTATCAGCCCCAATAATTTGTTAAAAAATAAAAAATAATTTAAAAAAAAAGAAAGACAAATATTAATAATCATTTTTAAAAAAAGCAGCAAAACTTCATCATTTGCATACTTTGCATATTCATAAAAGCCTGAAAGAGCTCGTGAACCAAATTCATACTCAGTTCTATAGTTACATAGTACATAAGTTGCAGGATATAGCTGTAGCCAGTAGCTGTTATAGTTAATTGAGTATTGTCCTGGTGTCTTTCCTTTATGCCAGCGTTACTTGTAATCCTGGAGTTATCACCCTGGGTGGGCAGGAGTATTTTATGGGCCTGGAACTGAGGAACTTCAGTGACCTGTGTGACATCAAGAAGCAAGCCCTCCTCATACCGTACCCTGAACCCAGCAAAGACCTTAGTGTCATGTATGGAGGGATAGAATCCTTCACTGTCCTCTGGGAACTAAGCGTCTAGTCCAGCCTCCAGCAGATAGCAGCTATCATCAGGAACGAGTGAAAGTCAGGGTTTAAGCTCAGGGTGTCTGGGTTAAGTGGAGTAGTTTCTTAGATGGGATATGGCAGCTTGAGTGTACATGCCTTCCCAAGGCACAGTGTGTCAAGACAAGATACATCAGATGAGAACAAGCACCCACGTCTGGAATCCCAGGACCTGTGCAAGAGAATTAGTGAGAGACAGCTCAGATCTCTGTACTCAGTAAAACATTTCTAATTCTGCATGTTCTCCCATCAAGACTTTTAAAATCTATCAAATACATATGGGACTACAGATATAAATACACGAGTTGGATGGTGCCAGAATAAACATTAAGTAACACATACCTGTACTCAAGGAACAGGTAATAAGTATTGGTGGACATAAAGAGGTACTGTAACATACAAATACTTTTAATAGATTCAAAAGCAGTGTTTGTTTATTTCCCAGTGAGGAGTCTGAAAGCACAGTGTCTGTGTGACGTAGCATGAGGCAGCAATGGTAGTTTTCAACCTGTATGACTTTTATACTGAACTAATTTAGATAAGGGGGCTTGTCCACCCCTATCCTAGAGTCTAAAAGCGTTGGGATTGACTCAGTTGTAGTGAGCTGGGTCCTCTTGTAACGTAGATGAAATATATAAAACTGCGTGCTGTCAAGGTCTCAATAGGGATGTTCTTCTCCTGATGCCATCAGAACTGACCACAAGACCGTGGGGCACCCTGGGCCCTGATCACATCAAGAGCTCCTCCTCTGTGCCCCTTTTCCAATGCCAGCTTCGTGTTCAAGGATGGGGCTTCATAAGGTTTGGGTATAGATTCTGTTCTCTTGTAATACATTTTTGGGTACTTTTTGAAGCTCACTCATGAAAGTCGTGTTTTTTGTGTTTTTAAGTTGGGGGCTCTTGCAGCTCTAAACCCAATCCATACATATATCAATAGTTACAAGCACATTTGTACATGTTGTCATCATCTATTTTAAAAGTATATTTTTCCTTTTACATATTTATACCAAAGAACTTCACAGGCATAGTAGAGATTTTCTTTCTTTCTTCAGCCATCCTGGGAATGAAAGACCTTTTTAAGAGGAACTGTCTGAGAAGCAATTTTACCCTTTGTCTCTGTCTTAATTACTTTGTCAGTAATTAAAGCTTGTGAAAATACCACTGGGTAAATGTCAATTATTTGCTGAGTCCTAGATGAATTTCCTTACATTTTTCATTATTGTTTCATCACACTCAGCAATTCCCCTCCTAGTTATATACGCATGAGGATTGAGGACATATCCATGCAAAGACTTTCACATGCTGCTCACACTAATATTATTTATAATAACTCAAAATTGAAATAGTTCAAATGTCTGCCAATTAATGAATGGATAAATAATATGTGATATATCCGTGTAGTAGAATATGAATTGTTATTAAAATTAAGCATTGAATCAGTTGCAGCAAATGATTCTTGCAAGCACTGTTAGGTGAGAAAATTAAGTGAAAAGTATATGATTCCAGCTCTATGAAATATTCATTGAATAATATTTAATATTAAAGTAAATCTAGAGAGACAAAAAGTAGACTTGTGCTTTGATAGTTCAGGAAGTGTTGGTGGAAATGAGAGTGATTTAGTGAGAGTGATTTTTAAAAATGAAAGATACTTCTTTTAAGTGATGAATATATTCTCAAATAAATTGTAATGAAAGTTGCATAATTCTAAGGACATATCAAAACTATTGAATTGTATAATTTAAATGGGTGAATTCTATGGCATATTTTTCAGCTCTCAATAAAACTGAATTGGTAGGGATATTTAAAATTTGTCTAGGAAAAAAATCCATCACCTCTTAATTCCATTTTTCATGAATTTTTGAAAGCTTTGAATTTTGTTGTTATTGTTAGGCGCCAACTACTCAGTTCTGACTTACAATTTGTTTGTTTGTTTTCCATGTCCTTTCTTTGGAATGTCTACCAATACAGAATTATTTCAGTAAATTGGCCAAATAATAGCTCTCTTCCAAATTTCCCGGCATGATAAATAGCTGCCAAAAATTCAATCTTCATTCAGAAATCTTGATCAAACAAGGTATATCATTGTTGATGCCAAATCAATCTTGGTGAAAGCCAGGAATATCATGTTTACTTGGGATATATTGACTATGCAAATGCATTAGACTATGCAAAACATTAAAACCATATGGATCATATTTTGAAGAATATTGTGAGAATTTCAGAGCACTTAATTTTACTCCAGCCAAATAATGACATGGACCAAGAAGGAGTTGTTCAAACAGAAGAAGGACTAGCATATGGTTTAAATGCAGTAAAGATATGCAAAAACCAAATAATCTGAAAGCCTGTATCGTGTGGAGCAGAGTAAGGCATGGAGTTTAGAGGAGGAGTTATTAATAGCTTGCAACATGCAAATGACATAACTTTGCTTACTGAAAGGGAGGGAGACTTAAGGCATTTTCTGATGAATCTCAAGGACTATGAGCTTTAGTATGGACCACAACTCAACGACCAGAAAACTGAATTCCACACAACTAGTTCAGTAGACAACATGATAAATGGAGAAAATATTGAAGTGGATAAGAATTTCATCTTGCTTGATCCACAAACAATGCTCATGGAAGCAGAAATCAAGAGATCAAAAATTCATTACATTGGTAATCTGATGCACAAGACCTTTAAAATATATTGAAGAGTAAGGATGCCTCTTTGAGGATTAAACTGAACCTGATATGAACCATAATGTTTCCAATTGCTCATATGCGTGTGAAAGTTGAACAATTAATAATGAAAGCCTTAAAGTGATTTATGGATTTCATTATGATATTGATGAAGAATATTGAAGTGTCATAAACTGTTAAAAGAACAAACAAATCTGTCTTGGAAGAAGTGTAGGCAAAATGCTCCACAGATGAAAAGATGGCAAGAATTATTTTCACATACTTTGGACATGTTATCAGGAGAGATCAGTCTCTGTAAAAGGATATTATGCTTTTAAAAGGTAATCCAAAAAAACAGAAAGACAATTAATTAGAATTTAAAACCCAGAAACACATACAAGTACCTATAGACTATCATTTTTATAAATAAACACATTAAGTGGGCAAGAGAGTCTTTTCAACAAGTGGTGCTAGAAAAACTGGATCTCCAGCTGCAAACGATTGAAACAAGACCCACACTTCATCCATGTATAAAAACAGTTCAAGATGGATCAAAAACCTAAATACAAATCACATAATTAAGACCATCAATGGTCTTAAAAAATAGAGACAAACTTAAGAATCTTAATACAAGACATAAACACACTACTCAATGAATGAAATATATCAACATTATAGAAGACCCAGGACATGCTGAAAATATGACGTTTATGCACGACAAAAACTTCATTGAAGAAGTGAACAGAACCCACAGATTGGGGAAAAATAGTCAGTAAGAATACGTCAGATGAAATATAATCCCCCAGATCTATAGAAAACTAAATCCTAAGAGATAATCCAATGATTAAAAATGGTTTTAAAGACATGAAGAGGCAATTCACCAAAGATGACATACAGGTGGGTAACAATTATATGAATAAATGTTCATGATCGTTAGCAATCAGATAAATACAAATAAAAACATCAATGAAAATACCTCATAACTACACATTTGGCAAAATTCAGTAAAACAAATAACACAGGCTGGAGAGGATGTGGAAGGACAGGAATGCCTTTACTTTGCTTATGGGACTGCAGAATTGTACAATGCTATGACAATTAGTCTGATATTTCCTTCAACAAGTGAACATCCAACTTCCTGGGGATACATCCCTCTACTGGGAATGTACTCATTCGAAATTAAGACTATAACATGAACAGACATATGTACACCTATATACATTGCTGCAATTTCCACAATAGAAAAAATATTGAGACAATCCCAAACTCCAACTATAGAGGAAAGGATAAACAAGTTCTGGTACATTCATACTATGGAATGTTATACATCAATAAAAAATAATGATAACTCTCTTAAACACCACAAGGCATGGACAAAATGAGGCAACATTATGCTTTGAAAACTCAGCCAGTCTTACAAAAATAAACATGTAATATCACCATTGCTATAAGGAATCACAAAGAAAAAACATTGTTTAAACAACAAAAGAAAAGAATTTGAGGCCAGGGACAGGTTTGGGTACAGAGAAAGGGGTGGGATGGGATGGGGAAAAATTTGGAGGGTTCAGCAAGAAAATAATAAATACCAATCAACCAATATGATGAATAAAAATGGGATCCTGGGGGAAATTAAGGCTCCAGATTCCTTCCCTCAGATGTCAGAATATCTGTCTGAGTGGATAAAACGGAGGAAGAAAACACATGCACTTAGAGTCTTTAATTACATACAATTTCATTTCAAAAAAAATTTTTTTAAAGAGGTAGGCCCTTCATGAGATGGATTGACACCAGGACTACAACAAGGAGCTGAAACATAAAAGCATTTTTTAGGATACCATGGAGGCAGACAATGCTTACTTTGATGGTGCATAAGGTCACTATGAGGCAGAGCTGACTCAATGACACGCACTCCATTTTTCCTATTATATCAGTCCATCTTGTCTATACTCCCCCTTGTAGTTTTCTGGTTTTGTTTTCTTTTTCTTTTTGGTGGGTAGGGGGTGAAATATGCTAATGCTTCATTGTATGAGTAAAGTAATTATGTCTTCATAATACTTGTAATACTTCCCCAAGCAGAGCCATAGCAAGATGTCAAGTGGCTGAGAAGCTGAGGACCAGAGAAATGAAAAATCAGAGAGACTTGCCTACTGGCATGGCTGTAAAGAGGCACCGCTTAGGACAAGATGACTGTACTCTTACAATGCTTTCTGAACTTGACAGGTGGTAACCTGAAGCGGTACGGATGCATTTTGGTGGTATGCATATTTGTTGTTTCCTGTTAGGTACAATCCTGGTTTTATTATTGTCTTTGATCAAAGAATATGTAGTTAAAGAGTTATGCAAGTAGGAACAAGGACAAGAAAGATGAAATGTTCTAAAACTGATAGTGGTAATGATTGTACAACTAATCTTGATGTAATTGAACTATTGAATTGTTATGATGAAGTGCCAATAAAATGTTATGAACGAGTTGTGTTCAACTTTACCTTCCGTCATTCATAAGACTTTCAGTGGCTCACAAGTGGATAGAATAGACCTTATTCTTAGTCTTTTCCTAGTGTGAAACTTCACTGTAACTTACTTGTCTTGGGTAACCCTGCTAGTCTATAAAATACTAGTGACAAAACTTTCAGCATCACAGCAAGAAAGCCACGACAGTATGACAGCTGACAGAAAAGTGGTAGAACGTTCTCAATAAATCCTCGTAATCATGAAGCGTGTCTTTGAGTTCTATAAGGCCATTGCAGTGGACTAACAAGCCTGCCAGAGAAGGAGAGAGCCTGAGAGGGCTGGCTGGGGCATGAAAGGACAAAGAAGGATGGAGGACGGACAGATGTCTGGCCTCAGTCTCATAGAAATCATATTTGGGCAGATGTTGAGTTGGATTCTCCTCCTTATGGGAGTCAGCTGTGTCCCCCACATTATTTTCCTGGTGCCCATTTCCTTGACATTATAAGTAGTGAACACATACAATAATTGACCTTTCACCCAGTTTAATATTCCCCAGGTCCATGCATGCTATGAAACGCTTTGTGGAAGTTCTGTTGTTCTTTAACTTTGAGCAATGTTCCATTGTGTGTTCCTTCCATGACCTACTTATTTGTTATTTGCTCATGGGCCCTCTGGTGGTCAGATTTTTTTATGACAACTTATAGTTACATGGGCGTGAAGTCCAACCTGTTAATCTACTGATGCCTCCTTGGAGGTGGGCTTCGTTATAAAAGAGATACCCTCTCTCTTTGCCCTTCACCTCCCTGCTTGCTGGAACTCTGTGCCGGCCTCTGGGAGTGGCTCCCTGCGGGCCACCCAGTCCGAGAGCCATATTTCCACTGACCTGGTGTCCATAAGACTCTGCATGCACCGGCCTGTGCTCTTTCTGCATGCCCCTTCGCCTTTCTGGATCTTGGCCGGAAACTATGTGACTCTGAAGAATGTTCTAGCAAGCCTGAAACCCATGAACTTAGTTGGACTAGGCTGGGATGCTTTTCTTGATATAAGATCACTTCTTGACATAAAGATCTTTCTTTTACATATATGTATGAGTTTCGCTGTTTTTGTTTCTCTCGTCAACCCAGCCTGGCACAGGGAGTAAGGTTGTTTCAATATCTTTACTCTTGTAAATATTACTGCAGTATATCTGAGTGTGCATGTACATGTTGGTGTCTCACCTCCTATTCATTTACAATATATAGCTGGTAGTGTTGTCCTTTTCCATTGGGCTGTAAACTGCAAGGCCAACAGTTAAAAACAGCTGCTCCCAGGTGGAAAGACGAGATTTTCTACTCCCATTAACAGTTACCCGCTAGAAAACTTCGGAGCAGTTTTACCCTGACCTGTAGGCTATCTATGGGTTGGCGTTGACTTGATGGGTGTGAGTTAGGTTTTTGAGAAAGGGGGTTTGCTGGATCAAGTAGTATTTCAATTTCCAACTTTTCCAGGATGCATCATACTACATCACTCGCACCATATTACAGTTCCAGGAGCATTGATGTGAATTCCAAATGATCCCTTGCCAACATGTATTATTTTAATTCTTATTGAAATGCTGTATTACTTCTGGGATGAACTGACATTTCATTGTTGTTTTGATTTGCACAGCTCTAATGTCTAGTATCCAAAGCCAGTATGTCTTGTTATTGTGATCTGCATATTGCTGTGATGTTGGAAGCTATGGCAACAGTATTTCCCATTCCAAAGGTCATGCATGGTGGATTGTTTCAATGAAGCCTCTGCAATAATAACAGATTCAGACAAAATAAAAAGGCATTCTACTTCTGAAAGATTAACCACCAATAAGAATAGGGCATTGATATAGTGCCTTTAGTTAGGAGGGCACTTGAAATATGACATAGAAAGAGTATCCTCCTCAAATGAGGCTTGACTATAAAGACTTTGAAGCAACAAAGCTTTGAGATCCCTTGATAGTTGATAGGGCTGGATTCAAAGTGAAGAGAAAATCTTAACATGTTCATTCATCAGATGTGGGATTTATGAAATATGAATCCAGGAAAATTGGAAGTCTTCTAAAATTAAATAGAACACATAAATATAAATATGCATAGGCAATAGTTATATATAGCGAAGTGATAGTCCCCATATTAAATTGGAAAATTAAATGGCTTACTATACTGGGAATGACAACTTCAAGAGGAAAGGCGCTGTGTTCATCATCAAAAAGAACATTTAAAGATCTATCTTGAAGCAAATACTGAACATGATATGATAATGTCAACATGTCTACAAGGAAGCTAATTGATATAACTATTATTCAAATTTACACACCAACTTCTAAAGCCCATGATGCAGAAATTGAAGAACCCTATTATTTTTTTCAGTCTGAAATTGACCAAATATTAAATCATGATACGTTGATTAAAAGTAACAATTGGAATAAAATAGGACCCGTAGTTGGGAAGTATACCCTTAGTGAACTAAGTGGGACATGATAAAATTTTACAAGCTGATGTAATTCTGGTTAAAAATTTTTAAAAATACAAACTGTCTATACCCATGAAACTTGCCAGATGGAATACACAAGAATCAAATTGACTACATTTGTGGAAAGAAACAATGGAAAAACTCAATATCATCAGCCAAAACATGGCCAATGGCTGAATAGGAAACAGACCATCAATTGCTCACATGCAAGTTTAGGTTGAAACTGAAGAAAATTAAAGCAAGTACATATGAGCTAAAATAAGACCTGGCATATTCCCCACCTGAATTTAGACACCAACTCAAAGAAAGATTTGAAGCATTGAATATCAATGACTGAAGCCCGGATGGTTTGTGGATGACATCAAGAACATCAAAAGGTGGGAGAATGGAAAAAGAAATTTGGTACACACACAATGGAATATGATACATTGCTTAAAAAAAAAAGAAACCATCAAGCACCTCATGGCATTGATCAAGCTTGAGAATATTATGCTGAGCACAATTAGTCAAGCACAAAAGGAAAACTATTGTATGAGACATAGCTATAAAACTAAAATTAAAAATGAGGCAAATCCCAAGAGAAGCAGATTTTGGAGGTTCCCAAGGGCTTAGGGGAGAGCAAGGGCAGGAAGATGAAGCAACAGGTTACAGGGTTGACAGGTATCAATTTGGATGAAGGGTAGATAGTAATCCACAAGTAGGAGAAGAGAAGCCAAAGGGAGAGATAGGATAGATAATGGCTGGGGGGAGGGGTGTTGATAATTAGCTTAAATTGTTGTATCCCAAATAGATGGTCAGAAATGTAAATTCTCACCTAATTCACAATAATTAGCCTCACCAAAAGATCATTCAAAAAGAGGAAAGGAAGAAGAGACCAACGTGGATATCAAAAGAGACTCTATAACTAGCAGCTAAAGCAAATGGAAGAAGTGATTAAGTAAAAGGGCTGAAGAGAACGCTATTTCAAGACAAAGTCAAACATTATGATCTGTGCAAAGACCTAGAGGCAAAAAACCAAAGGTAAGAATGCACTCCACGTATCTCATTCTGATATAAAAAAATGAAGAAAATAAGGCCTGTAGTTGCAACTCCAATGCATTTCAATGAAATTTATTGAATAATACAAGGGGGAAATGGAAGAAAAATATAGTCATTGTCTGAGTAGAATTGGCTTATAGTCAAGCAATTCAAAGGGTGATATATGATAAGGAACCAATGGTTGTGAAGGAAGAAGTCCCAGGCACCACGGAGGCATTAGCAAAATACTAATCTCAGGAATTAAGACAATATCATTTGAAAAGTTTGTTTCAAAACCTGGATGCACTCACTTGTATATCCCAAGAAATTTGGAAGACAGCTACCTGACCTGACCAAACAACTGGAAGAGACCCATCTTTGTTCTCATTCCAAAGAAAGATGATATAATAGGAAGTGGAATGCACTGAATAATCTCACGAGCAACTAAAATTTTGCTTAATATAATTATAAAACAGTTGTAGCAATACACAGGTATTGCTGTGGCCAGGAATCAAAACTAGATTCAGAAGAGGGTGTGGACAAAGGGATAGTATTATTGATATCAAATAAATCTTGGCTGAAAACAAAAAAATACCAGGAAGATGTTTACTTTATTTTATTATTGACTATGAAAAGGTGCTTGAGTGTATGAATCATAGAAACTATGGCTAGCACTGCTCAGAATAGGAATTTCAGACCAATTAATTGTGCTGATACAGATATGTACATAGACCAGTAGGTTTTCCTTCAGATAGTATAAGAGAATGCAGCACTGATTAAATTCAGGAAAGGTTTGTATGAGAGTCATATTCTGTCCCCAGATATTTTTCACTTTGTGTGATGAGTAAATGGTCCAAGATATTGGACTATATGAAGGAGAACATGGTGTCAGGATTTGGGGACATCTCGTTATACCTATGATATAACCTTGTTGCTGAAAGTGAAGAAGACATGGTGAACCTATTGGTTGTGATAGTTAAAGTTTTGTGTCAACTTGCTCGGACCAAGATTCTTCCTAGTTTAAAAGTTAAGACTTTGTAAATCTACACTATGTAAATCCACTTAATGTAATCATCATCATGATGAGAATTGATATGAGAACCCAATCAATTGAAAGATAATGTCCTTAGAGTTGTGGACTACTTTAACTGTAAATAGACATTATGAAAAGACTTTCTTGTTTTTTGCCAAGTCTGGATCCTGTGACTAGCTTGCAGACTTTCAGTCATTTGGTCTTTGGCCAGCGACCTGCCGTATTTTCTGCCAATCCTGGAAGTCGTCAACAGCATACCATCTGACATGCTGATCTTGGAAGTTGTCAGCGCCCTGCCATCTTACATTCTCATCTTGGATTAATTAGTCTTTGCAGTCAGAAGCTTGCATTCTAAAGTGTTGATCTTGGGTTCATTAGCATCAGAAGTTATATAAGTCAGGAGAAGCCTCCAGACTGATACCTGATCCAGGAACCTGGGACATCCCTGCTTATGTGATCCTTTTCCTTGTCCTTAATATAAATCTCTCTCTCTCTCTCTCTCTCTCTCTCTCTCTCTCTCTCTCTCTCTCTCTCTCTCTCTCTCTCTCTCTCTCTCTCCCACACGTACACACATACACACACAGAAACACACATGTGTGCACATATGCATAGGCTTCACTTGCTTTGGTTCTCTAGAGAACTCTTTCTAACCTATTTGATACCAGAAGTGGCTCCAGAGAAACTATATTTGAATGAGTTTTCTGGTTCTCAAAACAATGATAATTCTGCCTCCATTAGTACAGATATCAGTATCCATTCATAGAGTGCTATTAATCTATGGCATAAGGTGGCAATACTAATATACAAAATTTCACCAACAATACAAGTGCTGATAAGATTTGAGACTGCATAATTGTGTATTTGACATATTTCTTCAATATTGTCAATACCAGAAGCATAGGGGAGTTAGTTTGTTGCTCCTATTTTAAATAGATAAAGTAGTTTTGAAATGAAATTAACTCAGAGCTGCAAAATTAAGGCTGAAACCCTACATAAAAGATCACAGATTTTCTACTTGTGCTCTGAAAGACACTAATATAATAACACTGATATTATCAAAAACCAAACTCAGAGTCTTATCATAAAGGAATCAGAATTATAATACTAACTGAATTCCCAAAGTTATATGGTTTTAAAGAGAGGAAATTGATTGGGATAAAAAAGGAATCAGGAAACTTTAGGGACATAATCACTAGATAATCTGGAAGTTGTTAAAATTATTTTCCTAATCTAATGAGGTTTTCTCAAGGATTCTAGGCTTCATCATGGCCTGAAATACCACCAGGGACAACACCTATCAAATGATCTGAGCAACATGGGAGACCAAGGCCTCATCATCCATTGTTGAGTACTCCCATTAAACACACTCATAACCCATTATTACTGTTAGACCTTTAATTAATATTGAGTTTCACAATTGAAGTACAAATTGTGACTCAAGAAGAGTTACAATACCTTCCAAAAGAATGACTTTCATTTTTTTAATACAAATAGAATCTTGGAGAATATGTGTGGGAAAGTTGAAACAGCGTGGGATAATGGGCAAAGGGTCATAAAGTGCCATCATACCACTGCGGTTGTTGCGATGTTAGACACCATCAAGTCAGTTTCAACTCATCGTGACTCGGTGAGCGACAGTAGGAAACGCTGCCTGGCCCCGCACCACCCTCAATTCTTCCTATGCCTGTGTCCATTGTTGTAGCCACTGAGTCCATCCGTCTCATTGAGGGGCTACCTCTTTTGCACTGCCCTTCCCCTGTACCAAGCATGACGTCCTTCTCCAGGGACTCGTATCACCATCCTCGCCTTGAAGGAACACTCTACCCGTACTTCCATGAGACAGCTATATTTGCCCTTCTAGCAGTTCACAATATTCTCAATATTCTTCTCTAACAACACAATTCAAATGCATACTCTTACGTCTTCTTTATTCAATGTCCAACTTTCATATGCGTATGAAAGAATGGACAACACCACGGCCTGTGTCAGGCACATCTTAATCTTCCAGATAATATCTTTGCTTCCCAATACTATATTGAAGTCTTGCACAGCAGATTTACCCCATGCAATGTGTCTTCTGATCTCCTCATCACTGCTTCCATGCATTTAGCTCCTAATGAGGATGATTCAGTGCCTGGAATTCCATTCTCAAGATTTTGCATAATTTATTATAGTCCTCAGAATGGAATGCCTTTGCACAGTTAATGAAACACAAGTGGACATCTTTCTGGTAGCCTCTGCTTTGAGCCAAGATCCATCTGATATCAGCCATGATATCCCTTGTTCCATATCCTCATCTGAATCCAGCCTCAACTTCTGGCAGTTATACTGTGAGTATATTTGTCAATATTCTGTTGCAAGGTTGTTGGACTATCGTAGCAAAATTTTACTAGTGTGTGCTATCAATGATGTCATTTTATAGTTGATCACTGTTGGGTCTCCTTTGTTTGTATTGAGCACAAAAAGGGATCTTTTGCAGTCAGTTGGCTAAGTAGTTCTTTGTTGACATAGGTGAGTGAGTACTTCCGGTGCTTTATCAGCTTTCTGGGGATTTCATAGGGTATTCCATTGATTTCTAGACCCTTATTTTTGCCCAGTTTATTGGAATGCATATTTAACGAGTGAGGAAAACACATTGAGTATACAGAGGAAACACCATTTACCAAATGTTGAGGACAACATTTATGAAGAGATTCCAAATATTCTTGAAGACTGATATAATTGTTATTTTATTTCAATTAGAATGGACAGTAGAAATTTTCTTAATTTAATTAAGATAGATAACTACAAAGGAGGTGATTAAACCTCATGAAAGTATGAGCTAAATGACAAAAATGACAGACAAAATGGGAATAGTTATCGTAAAAAATTTACAGAATCAAAGGAGCAACCAGAATAATCAGAGCCACCTAACTTGTACACCTGGACTGTTAACCACAAGGTCAGGGGTTCAAGTACTCAAGCCACTGTGGGGAAGCAGGATCTACTGCCTCAGAAACTCACAAGGCCAGATGAACTCTGTCTTACCTGGTTGTTGTGATTCAGAATCACCTCCAAGGCATTGGGTTTAATTTAGTTTTAGACTATCTCATTGGCTGCTTAGACAGGGTTTCCTTGAGTGGGACATCGAGCACATTTAACATAATCTGAACAAAAGGAAGAATTGTAGATCATAGTAATGGCAGTTTAACTTGAATCACTGGAAGAGTTATGATACCTCAATATTTCCCAAACTTCAGCTAGTGTATAGACCCACGATTAGTTGAAATGAATGGCATCTATAGCCTCTGGAGATATGACTCTACTATACTGCCAAATATACATACTCTTAGGTTTTATTTCTGGATTCTCCAAAGGGTTCTATGATCTTTTTACAAGAGTGACTCCTCACTGGGGAAAATACATTGATTACTGTAATGATCTGAATTGATATAACCTTTAGGATATCCACAGTGTCATGATGGTCCACCAATCAGGTGGTTCTGGATGAGTGTGGAGCTTAAAAACAATCTTAGCTAGGTCTACCTTAGAGTGCACGAATTTCCATATTCTAGAATGTGGAATTGGAATAGATTCTCAATATCAGACAGAATCCACATATAGGATCATTGACATGAAATAGGTGGTAGTCTGATCATAAAAGCCATATCTAAACCATTAGAAATGCTTCTACAAAATAAAATAGTAAACCAAAACACTATTGCAGTCTAGAATTTAATGTCATGGTTCAGGACTTGAAGGATGCAAGGGTGGCACAAAAGACATATCTTTGGTCCATTGTATTTGATGGCATTATGTTTATTGGCCCTTATAAGGAAGAAGTAACAATTAAACTAGACTTATTGGTAAAACATCGGTATGCCTTTGGGTAAGAAATTAACCTGAAAAAAGAATTCATGGGGTTTAACTCTGTCTTTTATCTGTTTGTTGAACATCTCTCTTATTCAATTCCTGAAGCCTTGGTTTTCACCAGTACCTTCAATGCAACTTCAATTTCTTTCTTCAGGTATCATTATTTTTTTTTTTATTTTGCTGTTGTTATGCTTGTATTTTACCTCTTGGAATGTCTGAATGTCAATCAATTATTTTGGGGCAGTGACTCTGTGTATTCCTTTTACCTTCTTTTAATGCTTCATGTGTTTCTTGCCCATGGAACCCAGCAATAATGCAACACGAGGCTTGAATTTTTCTCCGTTCTGTCCGTTTAGAAAAAAATGAATGAATTCGTACGTTTTCTTATTTTAGAACATTTCTTTTTGACAGAAAGGAATTGCATTAGGTATTCACAACAAAGATGCAGTTACCTCCTGCCTTATCCAGATTTCCTATGTGACAAATGTTGGAATTAAGCTGTTGCAACATTCAGCCCATTTTTATCCAGATAAATATTGAAAACATATTTAATGCAATATTGAAGGGATTATAGCATTCAGAAAAGGGAAAGTCTGACTAGTGCACCAGCTGTACTGCATTCCAGAGCACTCGAGCCATTGCCAGCATTTATTAGCCAGTCAAGGTTTTGACAATAAACAGTCTATGGCTCAGGCTCAGACTCTCTAGTGGATAGTTGTTCGAAGTTTATTTGCATAGCAGAATTAACAGCTTTTGTGTCTGTAGTTTGCCTATTGTAAATTGGGTTACCAATGTCATAAAGATTTTAATAAAACCCTAACGACACTTTTAGTTGCATTATAAGAGACAGTGTTTTATGAACATGAAATGCTGTGCAAAAATTTATGAAATTACGTATAAATGTCTATATATAGGTATATTGATATATTACAGCTACATACAGTATACTTGTATACAAAGGCTTATAATATGGGTTATGTTTGTAGACTAGTGTGAAACAAATGAGTCCATTGAGTTGCTTAATATATACATATATATAAAATGTATATATGCTTCTACATATTATATAGATATAGATATATATGAAATAGGACATCAAAGAGTTTATGGAAAAAAATTAAATGGATAGACAATGAAACGTTTCCAAGAAGTTTTAGAATTCCACTCATATATTATTTCTATATATGTAGAAAACTATTAATGCTTTGATGGCTAGTGGTTATGTATTGGATTTCAATATGCAAAGTTAATCGTTTGAAACCACCAGCTGCTCTGTGGGAGATAGTTGGGGTTTCTACTTCTATTAAGAATAATAGTCTTGGAAACTCCGAGGTCGCTATGAGTCAACATTGACCTGATGACAGCATCTTAACAAATGCACACAATATATGGTAATATATATATTACACATTATACCATATTTCGATGAGATATATTTTAATTAAATGATAAATATTTTAAGCAATCATTTGAATCACTCAGCTTAACTCTAGTTCACAGAGATAAAGCATATTCTAAGTATTTACTGGTCACTCCATTTATTCTAATGAAAATGAGACTTGCCAAATATGGGTGAATGACTGATAACTATTTTCCCCATCCTTATTACTATATTTCTATTGATTTAGATACTTATTTGCAAATAATTTGTCTAACAACTATTTTAAATTGCTAAAACATTATTATTGGTCATATTCATGATACATTCTCATCAAAGATGATATTTTAAATTGTGAATAAATAATAGATATTGTCACAGGTCACTCAAGACAAAATGTCATTCAATTAGGACAGAGCTGAAGTTCATAACTAGGACCCTTTTAAGGTGACATTGTTGAAAATCTGGTGGAACTCTAACTTCCTGGGATAAAATTAACTATAAAGAGATGCATGTAATAGAACCAATTAAAACAACAATATAGTAAGGAGAAAGTTTTAAGTTGCCAAATATTTCATTTTACTTGGTTGCACAATCAATTGCATGGAAGCCTCAGCCAAGAAAGCAAACGGTGGTGTTGCATCCGGCAAATCTGCTACACAGAACCTCTGCCAGATGTTAGTGCATACAATTACACTTTGAGATCTAAGGGACGGCTGACCCAAGCTGTGGTGTAGTTGAGCTCATACTCCTATGCAAGTTTGGCAATAAGTCGGAAAGACTGAGTAAGAACTAATACATTTGAATGATGGGTGTTGGTGGAGAATATTGAAAGTACCATAAAATGCCCCCAAAACAAATACAAGCAAACAAAATCCAGAATGTTACATAGAAGTTGTTGATGGCCAGACTTTCATGGATTTTAGACCATAGGAGAGACCAAGTCATGGTAAAGGGTACTATGCATGATAAAGTGTAGGGTCAGCGAGAAGGAAGAAGATGCTCAGTACGAGGCACGGATGCAGTAACTACAATAGGCTTGATCATAACCCAATTGTGAAGATAAAACCTTATCGGGTAGCGTTTTTTTTCCTGTTGTATCTTATTAAAGATACATCTTTTGAATTAAAGATGCAAGAGAAAAAAAACAGCTAAGTTAACATGAAATTCTATTCTGTAAGAATATATTCAGACATTGCTAAGTACCATCAAGGTGATTTCAACTCCTAAATACTGCTTGCAGCACAAATGAACTTCCTCAGAGGGTTTTGCCCTGCTAGCATCGTGAGATAAACTATGGGCAGCTAAGTTCTAGGTCAGCACTTTGAACCCACGAGAAAATATTCCAAGGAAGAAGGATGTGTTAGTTGTGGCTGTTAGATGCCAGTAAGTCTGTTCTGACACAATAACCCCGTGTGCAGTGAAAAAGAACAATGCCGAGGCCTGGGTTGGCTGTCCCACAAGTAGTGTAACTTACAAATTGAGGCAAAGAACTAGCGACGGCAGGAGCTGCATGATGGTCCTATCAAAAGAAAAAAAAGAGAGAAAGGGGCAGGCCATGCTGAGTCATTTATCTCTTTGCCCTCTACTCAAACTGTGACCTTATTCCCACATATTCCTATAGACCAGGTGGGCACAATAAACCTACCTCTCATACACATCAACATGAAGGATGTGACTATGAGCTGAAATATAGGAACAATTTTGAAAACAGCCTAGGATTGGGCATTTTTGTTGTTGTTGTAAACAGCTTCTTTATAATTCAGAACCAACTCAATGGCACCTAACAACTACCATTACCTTTTCTTTTTTTTAAATTTAATCTCCCCACCTCTTCTGTTATATTTTCTTTTATGACATGTTCATTGTTATTTATAAGGTTTGTTGTAAAACTGCTGTAGAGATTGGAGAAAGTGTCATTTAAAGCAATATTGATGAAAGGCAGTTTTTCCTGGGAGCGATCAACAGAGTAATAAAGTCACTGCTGAAGCAACAGGGGCGGGCTCACTTCCTCAGTTCTCCTTGCTGTACACTAGTTGGTCTTCAATTTGTCTGTCTATATAGGAAAACTCTTTTTCAACATTTTATTGTGGATTGGCTGCATATTTCAGAGCAAATTAGTTTCCCATTTGAACATTTATATCAATGTTTTTTCTTAACATTAGTTATGATTCCCTCAATATGATCGCACTTGTCACACTATTAATAGAACTCCCCATTTTTCCTTTGCCCTTTTTACCCTCCCCTTCCTGTCTTCTGATATTTGCATTTGGACTAGTGCTGCTCTGTTTGGTGCATATGGTTAATTGTTAACATTCATCATGTTTGTTACTGATGACTTTATAGACTTTTCTATTGTTAGTTTGAAAATTGATCTCTAGGAGTGATTTCAGTTCCAGGTTAGACTGCTATGGTCCTAAATGGTTATTGCTTAACCAGTCTTGGTTAAACTAATATTCCTGATGCTTATTTGTGATTTTCAATTTTTCTCTTCATTATTACCCCACTCTGTCCTGGATTTTCTATTGTGATTCTGATAAAATAGCCAAGCATCATCTAGTTCTGACTTCAGGGTAGTGGAGGGTGTCATTCAAGTGATCTATTAGTTCTCTGAACTATTTTTTCCTTGAGTCTTTTATTTTTTTCACTCTTTTTCACCCTAGGGAAACCCTGTTAGTATAGTGGGCTACATATTGGTTTGTGAACCACAAGGTCACAGTTCAAAATTATCACGGGTCCTTAGGATAAAGATGAAGTTATCTATGCCCGTCAAGATTTAACGTCTCAGAAATCCAAAAGGGAAATTGTCTGCCCTGCAGGGTCACCATGTGTCAGAGTTGATTGGGTGGCAGAAGTTTGGATTTGAGTGTAGTCTTTACTCAGAAGGAAAAGACTAAAAAAAATTATCTTAGATGCTTGTTCACAACCTTTTGAGATGCTGTTATAATCAATTAATATGTCCTTTATAGCCCTATTTCTTATCCTATATATTATAATTCTAGACTCTATGCCTGTATCTATAATTGCATTTTGGTTTTCCATTTTACTAATGAACAGGAACAGGGTGGCATCAAAACCTCACTTTAGTAGAAAGTGAGAATTAAACCATATCTATTGCTTCATTGGGACCATCTTTGAACTCTCCCTCAGCAGAGCGTATGAACCAAAGCCATACCTGTGCTTCCTGACTGAGCTTTAGTAGAAGGAAGGGGATGTGCTGTGGCTTTTGCACAATTTTGACTTCTAGGTCTGGTCTCCGCATTTGGCTCACCTCTGCCTGACCTTTGAATCGGGGACGTAATAGCATCTACAACCACGTGAGATATTTCCTAAAAATTCCCCGAGTTTCTTTGGCACACTGCAGTAAATTGCAGAACACCGGGATAGAAGATAGTGGGGGAAATGGAACAGAATATCATCTTGGAAGAGTTGCACATTTGAGACATCTTTAATCTCCAATTACAGGGAACAAGTATTTTATTAATTCTTATAAAAGAAATTGTTACCTCAGACCTCAGTTGCTACTAAGCAAAATAAAATCCAGAACATTGTCTTTGTGGAAGGTGTTATAATAATAGACTTAGATGTCCCAAGGTCTATTTTCCTAAATTCTAATTCTCCATGACTCAGTCCCTCAAAATGTTTGGTAATAGCTAAGATTTTTTTCCTCACTTTTTCTTTGTATGTTTAAGTAAAATTTTGCATATATTTGTATCACATACAAGAGAGCTTCAAAACTCCATTGAAAATCACAAATAAGAAATTATTGAATTTTCCCCACATCTCTTTAAAGTCTCTGTGTTAGTCTGGGTAGAATAGAGAAACAAATTCATAGAGATTCATATGTGTAGTAAAAAAAGGGTTTACATAAAATAGCAGTTGAGTATTGAGAAAATATACCAGCCCAGTTCAGATCAAGTACATAAATCCGATATTAGCCCATATGTCTGATACTAATAAATTCCTCTTCAGACTCATGAAACACATGCACTGGTGCTGAATGCAGGACTATCACAGGCCAGTTGGTAGAAAGTTGGATCCAGTGGTGTTGTAAGCATCACTGGCAGGAGTCTCCATGTGGCTTCTCCGGCTTCAGAAGTCTAGTTGGATCAGGGTAGGTCCATGTGGCTTCTTCAGCTCAGGCCACTAGCATAGTTCCATGTGTCTTGTCAGCTGCAATGTCTCCCAGGGAGTGAGCCAAGAGAGAGATAGTGTCTCCTGCCTCCAAGTAAGAAATACAGGATTTTCCAGAATTCTCATTATTCTTTCGTGTTGCTTACTATACCATTGTATGTATCATATTGCATATACTCATTCCTTGATGGTCATTATGTTATAATCTCTTTTTTCTATGAATAATGCTGCAATAAACATAAGTATGCATACATCTATTCATGTTATGGCTCTTCTTTCTTTAGGATGCCAACTAATGAGATTTTTGGATCATATAGAATCCCTGTTTGACCCTTCAAGGTTCTTAGATGATTTGATATGATTTTAGTCTACCAGTAGTGGATAAGAATTCCAATATCTCCACACCCCTGCCCACATTTTTTATTTGCTGTCTCATTGAACTTGACTGGTATGAGATAGTTTCTCATTATTCTTTTCAATTACATCCCTTTAATGCCTATAGAACATGAAGGCAGCATTTGCATGCATCCCATATCGGGACATGTGATCATGAGAACTAGTCCCTAAAAAGACACATGATACTTTGCAATGCAGATGGTCAGTAAAAAATAAGAAGATCCTGAAAGAGATGGCTTGGCATGTGTGCTGCCAATGATCAGACATAACAATAATCATGAAGATAGTGCAGGACCAGGCAATGGTGTGCTATCATTTACATACTATCACTATGAGCAGAAAATGACTCCGCAGCAGCTAACAATAGCAGCAACAATGGATAATGATCCCAGACATTTATTGGTGTATTGATTGGGTGGCATAGTGACTTCTTGATTAATTATCTACTCATCATATCCTTTGCATATTTTATAATAGGAATGTTTGATTTTGTTGTTGTTCAGGTGACAATTCATACAAATTTTAAAGATTAGCTTCTTATCAGATACATTGTTCTTATCAAACATTATTTCCCAGTCAGTAGTTTCTCCGAGGTCCCAATCATCTAGTTTATATTCTGGTACATGTGCTTTTCTAGTTATGTTTGACTAAAAATTTATGGCATAAATTTAGGGCCTCCAAATTTGCCTACAAAATATGATCTTGGTGACAAAAACAAAACTGAAAATCACATAATAGAATTTTTTAAGACCAATGACTTCTTCACAATACTTTTCCCCCTTGTTTTCCAATAGTTTTATTGATATAAAATTTATATGTCATATACTTCAATAGTAAACTTTCTTTTTTAAAGAGTTATATACACATAATCACAATCAACTATAGTGTACCATCCCCAGCAGTATTTGTTATTTGGTCTTCAACTCCTCTCAACCTCTCCTAGACCACAAATCCCCGAAAAGCTAGTACAGCAGTTATGGACTCTCTGCATCCACTCCTTCTATACATGACAAACTGAGGAGCATAACTGAAACAATACAAAACACAACAAAAAAGGAAGAAAGAAAAGATCACCGAGAAGATTATAATAAGACAGAAAGAAAATTTCTGTTGAGAAACAAGTGAGCAATATTTAAGATTAAAGCAAATTCAGATTAGGTCAAGAGGAGGTCAATTGACCAAGTATCAAATTTTACAAGGGTTCCATTCATGGCAATGAGGTGGACAATAGTCTCTGTCGGGGAATAAGGCTCTTCACACATTATCACCTGTGACAAGAGGGATCTGCCAGAGACTTAAACCAAATAGGTACTCTGCAGTTGGATGTTGGGCTCCACCTATATTCCATAGCCTTCTCCAAATTGGGTGTTCACAATTTAAACTCTGATATCTTTCCTTCATCATATTTGGATTTTTTCATTTGGGATCTTTTGATCACAGTGCTGGTGTACTTCTCCTATGTGGACTTAGTTAATGCCTCACTTAGATGGCTGCTTGTTTGACTATAAACCTTTAAGACTCCAGACTCTATTCCTATTAGTAGGCTGACACCATCTGCTTTCTTCACCACACTTTGCTGTAGCTCCCATATTGTCAGTGAGCACGTCATGAAGGCGAATATCACTCATGGCCACGCCATTAGAATTAACTGTTCTTGGATTGAGGCTGGAAAAAAGTGGGAGCCTAGAATCTATATGCTGGTTGACAGGTTATGTACCATTCTGGTGTACAGATGTCTTATCATCATTCGATGATAAAAAAATTATTAATCAACCCTCTGAGTATAAGGCAATCATTGATAACATCAATAATTCTTCCAGTGACATACAATATAAGATATGGTTAAAAAATGGAGATTATGAGAGTCTATACCAGCTGTGAACTATAACTCATGAGTTATTACTTAGTGAAGATTGCATTTTTAAGTGATTGAACTCTGTGTCAGAGAAAATTTCCAATAACATTCTTTACAAGTGCACATCTAGCCCAGAAGCAACAAAGCCCACACGGAAGCAGCACACCAACATGGGTGATCGTGAAGGGCAGAGGAGACCAGGTCTCAAACAACAAAGGCAGGGCGGTGGGGGGGGGGGAATCACATCACCATGAATGAGGGGGCGTGTGTGATGGGGACCCAATACCCATCTGTAGACAGCTGGACATCCCTTGCAGATGGGTAGTGGGGAGCAGATGGGTCACTCAGGGTTCAGTGTAGCAACGATGAAACTCAAAACCTTCCTCTAGTTCTTGAACACTTCCTCCCCTCCCAATTATCGTGGTACCAATTCTACCTTGCGGACCTGGTTAGACCAGAGGATGCATAGCGGTGCAGTAGGAATCTGGAAACACAGGGAATCTAGGACGGATGAACCCCTCAACACCAGCGGTGGGAGTGGCGACATCGGGAGGGAAGAGGGTGTAGAAAGGGAGAACCCATCTTGGGGATCTATGTGTAACCTCCTCTCTGGGAGATGGGCAATGGGAAGGTGGGTGAGGAGAGACACCTGGCAGTGTAAGATAAGATAAAATAATTATTTATAAACTATTAAGCGTGGAGGGGGAAGGGGGGAACAGGGAGGGAGGGAGAGGGGAAAAAAAGGAAAATGAGCTGATTCCAGGAACCCAACTGGAAGGTGAATTTTGAGAATGATGAGGGCAACAAATGTATAAGGGTGCTTTACTCAATTGATGTATGTATGGATTGTGATAAGAGTTGTATGAGCCCCAATAAAAAGGCTTATTTAATTAAAAAAATAAATTAAAGAAAAACAAAAAAAGACATGAAAGTAAGAAAAGATCAAAAGTATTTTAGAATATATTCAGATAATTGTTCTTTTTAGAGTGGCAAAAGCAAATGGAAAAAATGAGGAAGTCCAAGAATTGGACAGAAAATTTCCAAACTCAACTTGATTAGACATAGTAAAATATTATAATGAAATGTGCACCATGCTAAAGTTATGGGAAAGAAAAAAATACGTTCAGCATGTCTGAGACTGAAAGAACTCAAGAAAAAAATCAGACATAAAAAGTAAAATAAATATTTAATCATTGAGGGATAATATTTCAAGGTTCTATTGGAAAAATATTAAATAATTTAGGAAGCATCAAAAAAGATGGAAATAATATACATTAGTGTAATAGAAGACCTAGTCCATATTCAATTATTTCAGGTAATAGCATATGAGCAAGAAGCAATGTTACTGAAGGAAGAAGTAAAGCTGAAATGAAAATGTTAGCCCCAATTGAGGCTCCAAGAATTGATTGAATAGCAATGGAAATATTTCAACATGCTGACGAAGCATTGGAAGCACTCACTGGCCTGTGCTAGGAATTTTGGAAGACAACTACATGGATAACTGACTGGAAAACATCCATATTGGCACGTATTCCAAACAAAGCTGATGCAATAGTATGTTAAAACCATCCAAAGACTGTGGCAGCAATACATTGACAGGGAGCTGCCAGAGGTTTAAGCCTGACTCAGAAGAGGACATGGAACAAAGGATATCATTGCTGATGTCACGTAGATCTTGGGTAAAAGCAGGTAGTTGTGCGAACAGAACAAAGTATTACTAAATTCGTTCTCTACCTTAATGCTGATATGAAAAATTCAACTCAAACCCACTGCCACTGAGTCCACTGTGACTCATAGCAAACTCCTAGGACAAGATAGAACTGCTCCTGTGGGTGTCTAAAACGAATCCTTTACTGGAATAGAAAGCCTAATCTTGTTTTCTGTGGACAAACTGGTTTATAAGAAGTCATAAATGCACAACCAATGTATAACTACTACACTACCAAGGTTCCTCAATGTTATTGCCAGGTACCCTTAAGTCAGTTCTGAGTCGTGGCAAACCTATGAACAAACAACAGAACAAACACTCCCTGATCCAGTGCCAGTCTCACAATCATCATGTGTGAGCCCATTTTTTTAAAATCATTTTATTAGGGGCTCATGCAACTCTTATCACAATCCATATATACATCAATTGTGTAAAGCACATTTGTACATTCATTGCCCTCATCATTCTCAAAACATTTGCTCTCCACTTAAGCCCCTGGCATCAGGTCCTCATTTTTCCCCTCCTTCCCCGTTCTGCCCTCCTTCATTAACCCTTCATAATTTATAAATTATTATTTTGTCATATCTTGCCTGGTCTGAAGTCTCCCTTCACCCCCCTTTCTGTTGTCCATCCCCGAGGGAGCAGGTCACTTGCAGATCCTTGTAATCGGTTCCCCCTTTTCAACCCACCTTCCTTCTCTCCTCCCAGTATTGCCACTCACACCACCGGTCCTGAAGGGATCATCCACTCTGGACTCCCTGTGTTTCTGGTTCCAATCTGTACCCGTGTACATCCTCTGGTCTAGCCAGACTTGCAAAGTACAATTGGAATAATGATAGTAGGTGGTGGGGGAGGAAGCATCTAGGAACTGGAGGAAAGTTGTATTTTTCATTGTTGTTACATCGCACCCTTAAAGGCTCGTCTCCTTCCCAATATCCTTCTGTAAGGGGATGCCCAGTTGCCTACAAATGGGCTTTGGGTCTCCACCCCACACTCGCCACCTCATTCACTATAAGATTTTTTGCTCTGGTGATGCGTGATACCTGATCCCTTCAACACCTCATGATCACACAGGCAGGCTGGTGTGCTTCTTCCATGTGGGCTTTGTTGCTTCTGAGCTAGATGACCATTTGTTTACCTTCAAGCCTTTAAGCCTCCAGGTGCTATATTTTCTGATAGTCAGGCACCATTAGCTTTCTTCACTACCTTTGCTTATGCACCCATTTGTCTTCAGTGATTGTTTCATGGAGGTGAGCACACAATTATATAGATTTTTTGTTCTTTGATGGCCGATAACTAATCCCTTTGGCACCTTGTGATCACACAGGCTGGTGTGCTTCTTCCATGTGGGTTTTGTTGCTTCTGAGGTAGATAGCCACTTGTTTACCTTCAAGCCTTTAAGACTCCAGATACTATATATTTTTATACCCAGGCACCAGCACCTTTCTTCCCCATATTTGCTTATGTACCCACTTTGTCTTCTGTGGTTGTGTCGGAAAAGTAAGCATCATAGAATGCCAATTTAATAGAAGAAAGTATTCTTGTATTGAGGAAGTACATGAGTGGAGGCCCAATGTCCTTCTGTTACCTTAATACTAAACCTAAAAATATATGCACATAGATCTATTTCCCCATCCTCATATATAAATATATTTGCATATGTACAGGTCTTTATCTAGACTTCTGTAAATGCCCTTTGCCTTCCAGTTATTTCCTCTATTTCCCTTGACCTTCCTCCTGTCCCTCTATCATGCTCAGTCCCCATCATGGTTTCAGCTATTCCTCTTGGTTACATTACCCTTGATCATGCCCTATCAGGCCTCCCACACCCTCTTCACAACCAATTTAGATCACTTGTTGTTCCTTTGTCCCTGGGTTCGTTAACACCACTTCCTTTCCTGATCCCCCCCTTTCCCATGTCCCCCAAGAACTGTCATTCCCATTGTTTTCTCCTCCAGATTGTTCATCCAGCCTATCTCATTTAGACAGTCCTGCGGAGATAATAATGCACAAAACAAGACCCAGCAAAACCAATTAAAAATATACAACAAAAAATAACAAACCAATGACAAACAAAACAAAACACAAGAAGAAAGAAAAGCTTGTAGTTGGTTCAAGGAGTGTTTGTTGGCCTTTATGAGTGTTTTACAGTCCAGTCTGTGGGGGCACCACGCCCTGACACCAACGTCCACCTTCAGCCTTCCCTGGGGGTCTCACCGGTGTGAGCCCATTGTTGAAGTCCCTGTGGCAATCCATCTTGTCAAGGGTACTCCTTTTTTCCCCCTGCAACACTACTTTTCCAAGTATGATATAGATTTCCAGTGTGATGGTTAGGTGTTTTGTGTCAATGTGACACCTATAAGAACTACTTCCAACTTTGGTGGCGTCTGTTCTGTCAATCAGACTGCAACCTGGTGATGTCTCCTTAGATGTGTGACCTCGATAACATGATGCTGTGTGAGATAGTTAAAGTTTATTGTGCCAATCTGGCCAATAAACACATGTGGGGTTAAGTGAAGGGTAGAGAGATAAATGGGTGCTGGAGCACCCGTGTAGAGACCCCTGCCAGCTGCACTGCTTGTAGGTCCCCTGACACTGCTGCTCTGAGAGGTCCCACCAACACCTCAAGCTACATGCATCTGCAACACTTACCGTGTCTCAACCTCCTACCTGCTGCTTCTTTGTCCTTTGGGCCGGGAAGCCTTGTGAGTGGCAAATACCTCCAGTACAGTAACTGATTCTCCAAAGTGAGTCAACATAGGCTCTCTCTCTCTGTAACCGTGTGGACTGCTTTCCTGTTATAACTAACTCCCTTTCACAATAGAAACTTCTCTGCTTGTGTATATTCATAGTGTCATTGTTCTCTAGAGAACTCAATCTGATACATCCAGGGACTGCTTTCTCCTGATAGCATGTCAAAAGGACACAGGCAATGTCTTGCCTGCCAACCTTGCTTCTAAGGAGGATTCTGGCTATACTTCTGCCAAGAGAGATTTGTTTGTGGGACTTCCAGTACTCTTCTCCAACACAGTTATTCAAATGAATCAATTCTTATAAAATAATTCTTCAAATGTGTGAGAACTATATTCTACAATAGATGAAATTGAGAATAACTGTCTTGATAGCAAAAATAATTTGGGAGGTATCAACTTGCCTTTAAGTTTATATTATATATATACATGTACATATATAATATATATATACATGTCTTTAGTCTTATTTGTTCCTTAATTTTACTAAGACAGCTTACAAATTACTTCCAATACTCTCTCAATGCTCCCCAGATGGAATGTTTCTTATATGCTTCATTATTTTCTTTGATCTGATAGAAGACAGTTTACATTTAAATCTAATCTAATTCCCTACCAAAAATGTCTAACATTATAAAAAATTAACAAAATGCTGAAAGAAGATTTACAATAATATCAAATGTATGATTACAAACACTTCTACAATAATACCAAACCAAAAAAAAATCTTAACTTTTGACCCTATTATCATCTGTTCAACAATGTACACAGTCTGAGAGCAGGATCTTTGTTCCAATGATTTAAATTAAAATGGAAAATTGCCAGTAGAAAAAAGCTATATATACATATATCTTCAATAGCATGAACATAATAAACAGAATTAACCTTAAAAGAATTAAGACAAATCTTATTTGTTCTCAGGAAGGCATAACTTGAAATCAAGGAAAATTCAATTATGTAAAAAAAAAATCATAGTACTAAATGATCAACAAATGTTCATTTTGCAGCTCTCCTAGAGAAAGTGTTAGATTAAAAACTGTGTCACAGTGGCCCAAAGCATGACATCACAATAAGTACATCCATTTTGCAGACTGCTGGCCAAACAACAACATATCTTGGCAGCACAACCAAGAGAAAGTAGAATATGCGTGTTTAACTCCTCCTAAATATGCTTCTTAAACCAAACTCATGATCTCACATTGTGTACAGCCCAAGTTTAAAAGGAAAAAAGGGTCTAGTTAGACTCAGACTAAACTGGAATTAAACCAATTAAAGTAAATATAGCAAGTTCTAATAGTTGTAGTGAATAAAATTGAAAAGAAAATCATTTTCCCATCCTTCACTATTTTGCTTTTTAAGGAAAATAATAATAATAAGAAAAAATTTTACTTTATATTTTAGTTTACTAATGCAACAACTATGACTAGAAGCATACTTCTGAACAATCAACTTCTAAAAGTAGGAGAATGATTCACACTTATACATTCAGAGTGGTATGTTTTAAGATGTATGGAGCTGGCATCTTATTTTTGGAAGTTTTCATGTAGTTAAGTTTTGCTAGTATTTTTCATTTAAAAACATTTCTATCATAAAATGGAGTTCATTTTAAGTTCAAATAAATATTTAAAATACCAGCTAAAAATACAATGTGATATACTATGTTTAACCAACTATGATCAAATACATGAGTTTATTTTAGCTTAGAAGAGATTATCAAATACTTAGGAGCTTCCTGAAGTCAGTATACTTCAATTCTTAACCAAGAACAAAGGTCTAATTCAGTCAACATGTCCAACCCAAAACTCAAAGCAAAAAAGACCAACTGGACCTGGATCAATACATTTCTCATTTATGAAGTCATGATTACTTTTATATCCCCATACAGTCTCTAACCAGAAATATTCTCCTTTTTCGTCTGTGGTTAAATTTTTCTTGACTCTGTATTCTCAAAGACCTGGAGGGATATGAATTATATGAAGTGATATTTAAAAAGCATAAGCTTTAAATTTTATAGTATGAGAATAGCAAAATATATCCACTGTTTTTTCAAAATTTGGGAAGCAAGAAAACATGTTCTTTGTTAAATTTTTCTGACAATATCTTTTGTGGTCTTTGTTATTATTTTACCTATGGAAAATGTATGCATTATTTTCATCTGGGATATGTTGTGTTTCAATTTAAATAAATTAAAATTATAATATTAAATTAAGTTACAATATAGTTGTCCTTAACAACCTGATAACTATTTCAACAAACACTTTTATTCATTAATTGGAAACTCAGTCAATCAAATAGTTCAGTTAGTAGATTGAATAAACACATCATCATTTACGCAAACTAGTTAATTCTATGCAAGCACTTGGTTGGCTAGCCTTTACATAGATATACCTACATATAAAAGGAGAGTAAAGCATGGGATTATGTCTATATACTTAGAAACACTTTGGAAATTTTTTCAATATAAAGTTTGGGGCCATTAGGGTCTGAGCTCCTTACCACTCTTGGACATATGTTGGCTCTGCTGCCTTCTTATCTGTAATGTGAAATGGATAACTCCTACACAAGGGTTTTCCAAAGTGTATTATTCCAAAACTTCTTCTTCATCAGAATCTCCTAGCCTAAGATCGAAACACAAGGTCTTGGACTCTACGTTAGGTCCTAGTGGGAGATATAGGATGTTTAATATTAACCAATACCACTAGTGAGTGAGGTGTAGGCTCCTTAAAATGAGAGAATCACTATGCTTTGAGTTAGCATATGGGTAAATATTAACAATCAAGACATTTCAGGTTCTGGCACAGTGAATTAATTCAGAACCTGTTATGAATGGGAAATAATGAATACTAAATGCAACCCTGCCAAGCTTTTTGTGGAAGGGAAGGAGTGGGATTCCGATTAGGACTTCCCAGGGGGTCTGAGATATGCAGTGCGGGGTGGTGGGGCTGGAAAACAGCAACCAGCAGAATAGGTGCCTTGAGCTAATTCTGACCGTGATGGCCATTTAGAACAACACTGTCTTCGGTAGTTTCCAGTGACTGATTGGAGGGAAACTTATTATAATTTTATATAGATTGCCAGAATTTTCTTCTCAGGACACTCTGCATAGCCTGGAAGTTCTAACTTCTGATTTAGGAAAAGAAAAAAAAAGTCAAGCTGTTTTTGAGTCCCAGAGACCATCTAGGAGAGAACAGAACCATCCCTCTGGGTTTCTGAGACAGTATGGGAGTAGAAAGTCCTATCTTTCTCCCATGGAGTGGCTGGAGGTTTTAATATGCTACCCTTGAGCTTATTAGCCCAGTGCACAACTACCATGTCACAAGAGTTCCCTAATTTCTGCTTAGTAGTCAAATGTGTTAAAGTTTTACCACCTAGATACTTCTGGTACTTAGAAAACACTTGGGAATGTATGTAATAGTGTATTTCCCCAACGGTGGGTTGAGCTGACAGAGACATAACTATGATATGATGTCATTGAGACATAACTGTGATATGATGTCATTTGGGTTAAGGGAACTAACTCATAGAAGGGAAGATGTAAGGCCTCTCCTTCACTGCTAACATCCCTTTCAAAGCTATTACTTCTCCTTCTGTACTTCTGTGTGCTACCATCTAAAATACATTAAAAATGAAAAGAAATACACAAATTATAAACCATACAAAAGGATAACTTTAGCAATATTTTAAATTGTATTACATTCTATTATTTTCCCCAATGCTTCCATGTAGGGCATATATATTTGTTATTTGTTTAATACATACGAAGTTGAATCTGTTGTTTAATACACATATTGAATCTAACTCTAATACAGTATAAGGAATTAAACTATAAACAAAGTATTATGTACTAATACTTCAGTTTTCTCTGTCAAATACTAGAATTAGACACAGAAGAGTGTTTGTCTCATTCTAGATCAAGCAAGTTGTTAAGTAAAAATGCATTTATCTTTGGTTTGAAATTAAGTATTAGAGTGGTCTCAAGTTTAAAACAATTGTCTAAGTGACTCCATTCACTTTGTAAATAATTTATCTTTTCTATTGTTCTCTAAATGTAAAATATCTCCTCCCCACTACCCCTCTGCAAAGTGTGTCCAGCTGTTTACAGATGGGCATTGGGTGCCCATCATGCACGGCCCCTCTTCAAGGTGATGTGATTTTTCCTCCCCCCCAATTATCACGATCCCAGTTCTACCTTGCGGACCTGGTTAGCCCAGAGGATGCACAGTGGTGCCGTAGGGATCTGGAAACACAGGGAATCTAGGGCGTATGAACCCCTCAGGACCAGCGGTGAGAGTGGCGACACTGGGGGAAAGGGGGTGTAGAAAGGGAGAAACGATCTGGGGGATCTACGTGTAACCTCCTCTCTCGGAGATGGGCAACGGGAAGGTGGGTGAGGGGAGACGCCGGGCAGTGTAAGATAAGATAAAATAATAATTTATAAACTCTTAAGGGTTCGTGGGGGAGGGGGAGCGGGGAAGGAGTGGGAGGGAAGAAAAGGAAAATGAGCTGATTCCAGGACCCAAGTGGAAGGCGAATTTTGAGAATGACGAGGGCAACGAATGTATAAGGGTGCTTTACTCAATTGATGCATGTATGCATTGTGATAAGAGTTGTATGAGCCCCAATAAAACGATCTATTTAAAAATGTAAAATATGAATATATTCCAAGGCTATGAAAATCATTAAAACTCATTATGCATGATAATGTGCATAAGGTATAAGGATGATTAAAGAGAATATTTAATGGGAAAAAGTTTGTTAAAAGCTTATGATTTATTGCCCCCTAAATAATACACTTCTGATGATTTATAAATGAAAATCAGATGACATTTGGGCCAGTAAAAAACATACTGCTCTCTATATGTTGGTCCAAGAGAGATTACAATGGGAAGATTAATTTCAGGGCAACGTGGACTGCATTTGGAAAGGCACACAAACAGCCGCTTGAGTGCACTGGACTGGAAACTACAAAAGAGCTAGATAGTTGAGTTTGCTTGTCCATTCAGCTTTACTTTTGAAAGCTTGAACCCAAATCTACATGATTTAAAACAGCTGGAAGGTGGAAAGCATAAAGTAGGTGTGATTTGTGATTGGGCACACATTTATATCAATGACTTTCTATTTATTTCCTAGAATAGCAAGCTATATATGATCCTTTATCCAAATCCATTGTGTTTAATGGCATAAGAATGACAGGTCTTTACTTCAATAATAAAATCCTGAAAAGGATGGATGAGTATAACATTGCTCATAGAATTAGTAGAATCTAATTTGAGAGGAAAAAATGAAGGAGTTGATTTTTTGTGTGTGAAATCACTTAAAATTAGGTTTAAAATATAATGTCAAATAATATTTTTAAACAAATCTGTGCACTTTTCAAGAGACCACTATTCCTGTAACTTAAGCTTCATCAGAGAAGAGGAAAATCAAAAAGGAATAGAATAAAGAGCCCCAAATTAATCTAACTAATGTACTCTACATTATTTCTATGTTGTTGTTTTTGGTGCCATAGAGTGAGTTCCAAATTATAGAGATCTTATATACAACAGCATGAATCACTGCCTGCTCCTATGACATCTTCACA
Organism: Tenrec ecaudatus; assembly: GCF_050624435.1. Lineage (NCBI taxonomy): Eukaryota > Metazoa > Chordata > Mammalia > Afrosoricida > Tenrecidae > Tenrec > Tenrec ecaudatus. Next base: position 92,447,014 of record NC_134532.1, on the reverse strand, counting down.
ATTATTCTAACATTTGAGCCCATGTTTGCATCCACTAGTCATATTTATAGTATTACAAAGTTAGAATATAAATTTTTGACTGCTAAGATAAAACCCTAAGAGCTAAATGATTCTGAAAACATCACTAGTTTGAATCTTGAATTCTCCATGGATATTTATATCCAGGTGCTTTATAACATGGCACACATGTACCAGGATTTGAAGATATGATGTTTATATTAATTAAGTCTGTGACATATTTTTTGACAGGCCTGCTCACAGCCTTGACTGCTGGAAGTGAAGCAGACTTGAGGCGTTTACTGATGAGGTAAATAACAATAGCCTTCCGTATGGATTACACCTCAACATAGAGAAAGTAAAAATCCTTACCATCGAATCAGTAGAAAACATTATGATAAACAACGAGAAGTGTGAAGTGGTCAAGGATTGCATTTTATTGGATCTGCAGTGGCCATGAAGCAGCAGTCAGGAAGTCAAAGGACACAGTCACTTAGGGAAATCTGCTGAATAAGACCTATTCTAAGTGTCAAAAAGTCAAGATGCCACTTTGAAGGGTAACATGTGCCCGAGTTCCACCATAGTATTTTCAAGTGGAAGGTGTATAATGAATCCAGAAGGCTGAATAAAACATTGATGCCTTTTAACTATGGTATTGATGAAAAATATTGAATACAGCATGGGTTGCTAGAATTATAGTCGCATCTGCTGGGGAAAAAGTACAGCCAGACTCTTACATAGTAAAAGCATAGTGAGATGCATTTCATGTATTTTGGATGTGCTATCGGGAGGGTCTAATGCATGAAGAAGACATCGTGTTTGTTAAAACAGATGACTAGAGGAAAAAGTAAAACATGCGATGAGATGGAGTCTTAGGTAGTGCATAAGTGACTCAATCAAGTGACCTGATGTTAGTTAACTAAAACTGAAGTTATGCTACATCCTCAGTAGAAACAACAATTCAGGTTTTACCAAGGACCTTCTAAAATGAGTTCTATGATAAACAGTTTATAAGATTCCCACAAATAAGACAAAGTTACTTTGAGTATTGTAGTTTTCTGTGATAGTAAATTACCTCTATAATGCGTAAACTATAAAAAGAAGCATATATCTAAGGGAGATAGTCAATAAATAGACTGCAATTTCTTTTATTATCTAAATTATAGCGTTTTTCTTTTAGCAATTTTCATATTTGAAGTATTAAATATAATTTTACTCGTAAATTTTATGAGAGCTAATTACTAGCAAAGCAAATGGAAAGTGATATGTTTCCTCTAAGCTTTCTGAAGATTGTGATGTATATATCATTTTTACATTTTTTTTTTAGTTGTCAAGTTGATTCCAATTCATGGAAAGCCCATGTGTTTCAGAGCAGAAGAACTATGCCCCACTGGATTTGTCAGTAGCTGACTTTTCAGAAGTAGATTTCTGTCATCTATTCTCAGACATCTCTGAGCAGACTTGAATCTCCCACCTTTGGGTGTGCAGCAGAACACATTGACCACTGGTTCAACTTAGGAGCCCCTGATAATCCTACCACTGTGAAATTATAACTTTCCAACAGGTAGAATCATAACATTGAGAGAATATAACATTAACAGTGTCAACAATTTTTACTTGTTTTATTGATAAAGATATCAGTAAATTGTTGAAATAAATCCAAAGAATATCTAGAAGTATGTACAAGTAATTTCATAAAAGAGTCAGGGTAATATTGTTGACTTAAATGCAAACTGAATAATGTCTAAAGGACCACAAATCATACCTCTATAGGCTATCTTTTCCACCAGAAAGATTGTCATTTGCATAGCCATCAGATCCAGAAGAGACACTTCCCTCGGCCTCTCCAACTCATTGTTTTCCAATCCATTCTGACTCATAGCTGCCCTGTGGGGGTAGAACTGCCCCCGTGAGCTTACATGGCTGTACGTCTTCACAGGAAGACAACCTTGCAATTAGCAGCCCCAAAGCTAAACCACCATGTCACCAGTGCACCTCTGACTTTGAAACTTATTTGAAAAGCCAGTCAATGAAAGCCAATCAGACCAGGATGCACAGCACTGCACTGAATGAGTATTTGTAATCTCTTTAGCTTGCTTTGAAGTGTTGGAATGTTTTTCTCATACGAGAGTGTTTCAGATGGTAAAACACTATGGATTTAGTTTATCAACCCCAATTACTTTGTACTTTCTACATACAAATCACGCACTTCAAGCATCTATTTATTCTTAATTTTATTTTTTGGCCAACCATTAATTTTCTAAAATAGAGGGAAAAAGAAAAGGAAAAAAACTAGTGAGTAAATTAGCATATTTAATAAAGTTCAAAAATTTTGGACTTAATATTGGCCAGAATGAGTTTAGTTTAAATATTTTAAATCAATTTGACAACCAGACATTTCTCAGTACCCCTTTATTGTCATTGAATATGTAAAAACCCACTGCCAGCCAGTTGATTCTGATGCATAGTGGCCTTCCATGGGGCTTCTGAGATTATACATTTTTTTCAGGAGCAGTCTCATCTTGCTCCCGCAGAGTCGCTAATGGATTTGAACTGCCAAGAGGGTTTCTACTCCCATAAAGGGACAACTTTACTCTCTCCTATAGGGTCCCTTTGAATCTAAATGAACTCAATGGTTATGTTAATCATTTATGGTCAATCAGTGGGTCTGTAGACACTTTAAATCTAAAACTGAAATCTAAGCCCATTTGCACAAAGGCAAAACATGGGGTTTTCAAAAAGTTCTTCTAGAGTTTCTCTCAATATTTTAACCTGACTTTTAAGCCCCTCAAAGGAAATGCTTTGGAAATGCATTTGCTTTTAGATCGATGTCTCAGGAGCATCTAATACTTCTCTTGCTTTTGAAGAGCAGATTTACTGAAACATTATATCAATTGCTGTTATTAAACCAATTTTCTGTTTCTCTTATTCATCTCTGCATGAATTGCAATATGAGAAATTAAAGTTTGCTCACAGCTGGGAGAAATGAAAACAAAAACAAAAAAACCTAACTTCTAAATTGGAGTTATATGATGGGGCTTCAAAGAGTTAGTGGAAAAAATGGAAATTAAAAGAAATTGCTTTTTCCTATGACTTTTTGAAGTTCCCTTGTAAATGAGAAAGAAATCCTGAATTTGTGAAGTAAGAATTCTGTGTTGTAGGATGTAAAAAAAACTTTATCATTAATACCAAAACACAAACCAACCCCAGTACTATCAAGTCAACTAATAGCGACTTTATACAGTGTTCTAGAGGCTGTAAATAATTTTTTTCTCATTATGCATTTTCTTTTCATTGTTTTTTAGGGGTTCACACAACTCTTATCAAAATCCATACATACATCAATTGTGTAAAGCACATTTGTACATTCATTGCCCTCATCATTCTCAAAACATTTGCTCTCCACTTAAGCCCCTGGCATCAGGTCCTCATTTTCCCCCTCCCTCCCCGCTCCCCTCTCCCTCATGAACCCTTGATAATTTATAAATTATTATTTTGTCATACCTTGCCATGTCCAATGTTTCCCTTCACCCACTTTTCTGTTGTTTGTCTCCAAGGGAGGAGGTCACATGTAGATCCTTGTAATCAGTTCCCCCTTTCTAACCCACCCTCCTTCTACCCTCCCAGTATGGCCACTCACACCACCGGTCCTGAAGGGATCATCCACCCTAGATTTCCTGTGTTTCTGGTTCCTATCTGTACCAGTGTACATCCCCTGGTCTAGCCAGACTTGCAAGGTAGAATTAGAATCATGATAGTGGGGGTGGAGGTGGGGGAGGAAGCATTTAGGAACTACATATATTTTTCATTGTTGCTGCATCACACCCTGACTGGCTCATCTCCTCTCCAATACTCTTCTGTAAGGGGATGTCCAGTGGCTTACAGATGGGCTTTGGGTCTCCACTCCGCACTCCCCCACCGCATTTTGTATGATAAGGTTTTTTGCTCTGATTATGCCTAATACCTGATCCCTTTGACACCTCATGATCACACTGGCTGGTGTGCTTCTTCCATGTGGGCTTTGTTGCTTCTGAGCTAGATAGCCACTTCTCTACCTTCAAGCCTTTAAGATTCCAGATGCTATATCTTTTAATAGCTGGCACCAGCAGCTTTCTTCACCACATTTGCTTGTTAACCTGCTTTGTCTTCAGCAGTTGTGTCAGGAAGGTGAGCATCATAGAATGCCAATTTAATAGAAGAAAGTATTCTTGCATTGAGGGAGTGCTTGAGTAGAAACCCAATGTCCTTCTGCTGCCTTAATACTAAACCTATAAGCATATGTACATAGATCTATTTCCCCATCCTCATATATAATTGCCTATGTACAATCCTTTATCTAGACCTCTATAAATGCCCTCCCAGCTCTTTCCTCTATTTTCTTTGACTTTCCTCCAGTCCCACCATCATGTTCAGTGCCCACCTGGGTTTCAGCAATCCCTCTTGGTTACATTACCCTTGGTCATGCCCTACCAGGTCATTCCTCCCACACCCTCCTCACCACTGATTTAGATCACTTGTTGTTCCCTTGTCCCTGAAATTTTCAACACTTTTCCCCCACCTCACCCTCTCCCATGTCTCCCCGGAACTATTGGTCCTGTTGTTTTCTCCTCCAGATTGTTCATCTAGCGTATCTTATTTAGACAGACCTGCAGAGATAATAGCATGTACAAAACAAGACAGAGCAAAACCAACACAACACAACACAAAAACAAGAACAACAAACAAATGACAAAAAAACACCTCAAAACAGAACAAAAAATAAAAGTTTGTAGTTAGTTCAAAGATCATTTGTTGCCCTTTAGGAATGTTTTCTAGTCCAGTCTGTTAGAGGCCCATGCCCTAGCCCCAAAGTCCAACTATAGCATTCCCTGGGGACTTCTTGCTCTGTTCCCTTGCTGTTCTGTTGCATGTCCTTAGTGTTTTGACTCGGTGTGGCAGGATCAGATCGGGTGCAGTTCCCACAATGTTTCTCTGGTGTTGTCCCCTGTAGGGCTATGGATCACTGAGAGGCATCATGTCTCATTGCGTGGCCGGCCATGTGGTCCTTTCTGTGGACTGACTGCTCTAATTGGTAACATCACCCTCTAGGTCTGGTGGGCCAGGATGTGCTCTACTCTTTCCTCTTACCCCATCATATGTCCCTCTCCCAGAGCTGCAGATTCAATGACATCTTTTGAAATAAATTCTTCTACGGGGAGGGGCAGGTGTCCATGTAGTAGTTGGGCTGGAGACTGACCCCCCAGACATCTCCACTGGTTCCCTACTCCATGCCACCATGTTGCATTCACATCTTGGAGCACTGGTTGAAGTCTGGTCCCTTTTTTCCTGTGCAGATATAAAGAATACCCTTCCCTTGGGTGGATTAGTGCCCTGTGCCCCCACTACCCATTTCTTTTTTTTTAATCATTTGATTAGGGGATCACACAACTCTTTTTTCAATATGTACATTCATCATTTGTGTCTAGCACATTCACACATATGTTGCCATCATCATTCTCAAAGCACCTTCTTTCTACTTGAGCCTTTGGTATCAGCTCCTCATTTTCCCCTCCCTCTCTGCTCCCCCCACCCTCTGAACCCTTGATAATTTATAAATAATTATTATTTTCTCTTATCTTACACAATCCATCATCTTCCTTACCCAGTTCTCCGCTGTTCATCCTCCAGGGAGGAGGTTACATGTAGATCTTGTCATCTCCCTCACTCTCCCTCCACCTTCCCGATATGGCCACTCTCACCACTGTTTCTGAGGAGCTCATCTGTTCTGGATTGCCCGCATTTCCAGTTCCTATCTCTGACAGTGCACATCTCCAGGTCAAGCCGGTTATGGAAGATAGATTGGGATCATGATAGTGGCGGGGGGAGAGGGGAGGAAGCATTCAAGAACTAGAGGAAAATTGTATGCCTCATCATTGCTACACTACACTCTGACTGGTTTGTCACCTCCCTACAGCTCTTCTGCAAGGGGATGTCCAATTTCCCCCAGATGGGCCCTGGGTCCCCACTCTGTACTCCGTCTCATTCACAATGCTATGATTTTTTCTTCTTTTTTGTCTTTGCTGCCTGATACCTGATCCCTTTGATGCTTTGTCATCTCATAGGCTGATGTGCATTTTCCATGTGGGCTTTGTTGTTTTTCAGTTAGATGACTCCTTGTTTATCTTCCAGCCTATGGGACCCCATATTCTATATATTTTGACAACTGAGAACCATCAGCTTTCTTCACTGCACTTGCCCATGCACCCACTTTGTCTTCAGCGTCCATGTCAGGGTAGGCTGGTGTGCTTCTTCCTTGTGGACTTTGTTGTTTCTTAGCTAGATGGCCGCCTGATTGTCTTCAAGCCTTTAAGACCCCTGATGCTGTATCATTTGATAGCCGGGCACCATCAGCTTTATTCGCAACGTTTGCTTATGCACCCACTTTGTCCTCAGTGATTGAGTCGGGACGAGCCATTGTGCTTCTTCCATGTGGGTTCTGTTGTCTCTCTGCTAGATGTCTGCTTTTTTATCTTCAGGTCTTTAAGACTTCAGGTGCTATATCTTTTGGTAGCTGGGAACTATCAGCTTTCTTCACCACATTTGCCTGTGCACCCATTGACTTCAGCGACTTCAGGTGCTATATCTTTTGGTAGCCGGGTACCATCAGCTTTCTTCACCACATTTGCCTGTGCACCCATTGTCATCAGCGATTGTGCCAGGCAGGTGAACATCTCAGACTGCTGAATTGTTAGAACCAAGTGTTCTTGTGTTGAGAGAGTACTTGAGCAGGGGCCCATATCCATCTGTTACCTTAATACTAAACCTATAAATATATGTACATAGATCTATTCCCCCCTTATCGTTTATAAGTATATTTATATCTTTCTATGTCTGTATACCCATTTCTTTTTTATTATTACTTTTTTCCTTTCCCCAAATCCTTCTTAGTTGTCTCCCATGTGTATCCCTGTGCCATAACCCCACAGACCTTGGATCCATGAAACTCAGGCCGTGCTGGTCTGCATTCTTCCCACATCCCATTTCATCTCTCCTTGTCATTGGTCTGCAGCTACTTAGTGTGAAAGGGTCCTGGCTACCATCAGACTGATGGCCTTGAGATGGACTGGGCTCAGATGACTTCATGATAAGAAATTCATTCTTGATATAAATGATTTCTCATCCATGTGTGTGTATCACTGGTATTCTTTCCCTAGATGGCCCAGTCCAACACAGGTTTGAACTGCCAAACTTTGGGGTCAGCAGAGGGCGTTGGGCCAACTATTGTGCAACTTAGTTGTCTTGGGACAACTTCTAGCTTTCTTTGTCATTGCCTTTCATTACATTTCACTTTCACTGGCTGGACACACAACTTCTAAATCATTGGGAAAATGCCAAGCTTCATCTTTCACTTAGCCAAACAAACAAATTACTAAAAACGTATTGCCATCAAGTTTGCTCTGACTCATAGCAACAAACTTGTGGGATGTTCAAGGCCGTAAATATTTATAGGCACAGACAACCTCATCTTTCTCCCTAGGGTAGCTAGTTGATTTCAACCACTGGCTTTGAGGTTACTAATCCAGTCCTTATCCAACAGAGCTTCCAGGATGGATTAAAATAAAAAGTATATATACCTATCCTCAGTCACCTATAAAATCCACTTAAAGTCACACCTCAGAATAGATCTCAGAGACTGCATGTATTCTCAACTGACTTTAAAATATTTTTTAAAGCTTGATTTTCATTACTTTTTATTCTTTACAAAATTTGGATTTACAGGGGTTTTTTAAAGGTATTTCCTATTCACCCAAACTATCATTTTATGACATAGTGTAATCTAAGTAGGGTTTTATACTTGTCATAAATTATTGTTTGATAAACTTGATGGAGTTGAAGGTTAATTGAATTACTTTTCATTAATATAATCGGGATTACCCTAATTTTTATTTAAAGTTATCTATATGTTTACAGAAAACAGTGAACTAATAAACTAGAGTAGAACTGTTCAATAAGTTTTCTAGGCTGTAATCTTTGAGAGAATAGATCATCAAATCTCTTCTCAAAAGGAATATCCGGTGGGTTCACACTTACAACCTTGGAGTCAGAGGTGAGTCTACAGTATACAACAATTATAATATAGTATGGTCCAAAAGCTTAGAACTTTTTTTTTGCTCATTGCTAAATGTTCAGGTCATAGGAAAAATCCTGATTCACAGTGGGTGCTGTTTAGGCTGAATGAATAAATATGTTTTTATTAGACAATATTCAATCAGACTTACTCTAAAATACAAAGAAAGCCCATTTGTAGTATACTTATCTTTTAAAATAATATCTTTCAAAGATATTTTAAAAATTAATTAATGATGTTGGCTATAAAGTTCCTCCTGTTTTTGCATAATGTTGGGCTTCTAGTCTTATACGCAGCAGTTTGTGACCACCATTTTTGGGGAGAAAGATGAGGCTTTCTACTCCCATAAAGAGTTACTGTCTCCGTAACTCATATGGGGTGATTCTGGTCTGTCCTACAGCTGTGATTCAGAATCAACTCCCTGTCTTTGAGTTAAAAGAGTAGAATGCCTGCTATGTAGGTGTGAGTGGTTTTTTACCGCTGACCTGGTGGTTAAAAACACAATGTGTAACCCACCATGTCACCAGGTTTCCTAACAGTACTTGAAATCCACCAGGCACTTCTGAACATAAAGATGATTTTTCTGCTCCCATAACGCTTTATAGTTTCTGAAACCCGATGGAACAGTTCTGCTCTGTCCTGTAGGGTTGCCAGGAGTCAGGTGGACTCTGAGGAGCTGAGTTGTTTATCAGGCTGAAAGAAGAAAAAGAGAGGTCTTGCTTGCCCTGTCCTTAAGTGCTTGCCATACCCCACCAGCTGCCCTGTGGAAGAACAGTGTGGCACCTGAGAGTTGTTATGAGTTAAAATCCACTTGGTAGTGCATAATATTATCACCCTAAATTCTCTAATATCTATAACATATATTTCTCATACATTTGCAAATAATTGCTAATACAGAGTCAAAATAAAGCAATGAGATATTAAAAATAGGAACTTGTGGTCATGACCTGTTAAGCTTGATATTGCTACATAATTTTGCACATACATTTCTCTTATCATCTGTGTGAACTACTTTAACAGTTTCCAATACTTTGGCAACCCCGAAGGAGTGCATTCACACAGGAAGCCTTTGACATATGTATTTTATACTCTTTCATGAAGGCTGAAAAACATGTATTGCGTGATCTAGGAAAAAAATGCTAGAAACTAAAACTTTGATGATGGAAAGCTGTCTTTGGTTTTTTCTTTTCTTAAAAATCTCCTATTTGATTTTCTTAGTACTCCTACTGATAATATATAAATATAAAAAGAAAAATAATTCAGCTGTGAAAACACAAAAATTTTCTTCTAATACGCAACAGCTGAGTGCTTCACTGTCTGCACAGAGAACCCCCTCCATCGCTAGCCATAGATATTTTATTCTAATCAAGCTGCTATTATGGGCATGGTGTGTCTCAATAAGGGTCTCCTTTCTTATTGAAGAAAACTAAGAGGAGTAGAAAGTTAGAGGGAGCCTAAATTGCTTTAGTTTGTGTTATATTGGCCTGGAAAGGAAAGAGAATAGGGTAATTTAGCCAAAACCAACAAACATCACTTACCAGAATTCCAAACTCTCAGGTTAGTGCAAAAGAGACCCATTAATTCATGCTGCTGGTGAAATTGAATACAAAAAATAAAAACAAAACACTACCATCCTATGAGTTGCCAATGCCAGCTACCTTTTAATAGAGAGGGATTCGGGGAGCCTCTATACTTGTGATTTAAGACTTTTATAAAACAACAGAATAGGGTGGATGGCTCAAAAGTCATATGACCAAAAATACACTTTCCTTCATTCAACATCTCAACAAAGCGGGTAAACTCTGGCAGCTAGGAGCAAAATAGAAGTAACAGTTTCCTGCGCCTTCTTAAGCCAGCACACTATTAAATCTACCACCTAACATTGTTCTTTTCCCGTCCCTCTTCACTCGGAGAGCTACCACATGTGGTGGGAGAAGTCCAAGGTAAACACTCGCACCAGAGCACGCTCCAAGGCAGATGACGGGGCCTCAGGGTCGGCCAATACAATGCACTTCTATTCTCTATTTATTTTTGCAGTTCAAAGACCTGGCAGTAACCCGCATGATGCCTGCCATCAGGACCAGTGCGCCCCTGATTACTGCCCAGAGATTTTTATATCTCTGCCAGCTACTCCAATGGACCACGTAAAAGAGTAGGAGGTTTTTGGTTTTTTTGAAAGGAAAAGAAAACGCAGCTTCCACTTAAGCTTTGAAATTTCAGATGATATAGTGCCAGCTTCCAGACCTAGCTTTAATCATAGCAGCCACATGAAAAGGCTGTTTCTATTTACCCGAGGTCATTTAGGAAACCGGCGATAAGTAGGCCATGCAAAACTTCAACTTCTCTTAAAGTTGGCATGTTCTACTCCGCTGTACTGGAGTCTTGATTTCATTTTCTGAATAGACATATTTACAATCCTCTCATACATGCATTCTTTACTTTCTTCTGTCTACCAACATTTCTCAAAGAATGCTTTGAGTTAATTGAGAATTAATTTTTTGAGTGGGCTCAAGTATAATAAGTTTAAGACTGGAATGCTTTCCTACTCTAGTTAAAACTTAGCTGGAAAAAAAATAAGATCTGCTATTTTTGTTTTAAATATATATCCATGAAAATGTAAAACAGTGATATTTTCGAACATACACTATAAAAGAATATTGTTAAGAGAGTTATTAGAGAGAAAAAAATGTCTGAAGTTGCCTCATGATATTTGGTGGGAGTCCCACAATTGGTTAAACTCTGAATTGCAAGTTGGAAGGTTTGCTATTTGTTTCATCAGGACCTGCTTCCAGCTTTTGAAAGTCCGATGGAGATTAGTGCTTCTGCGAAACACATGGGATCTCCGTGAGGCTTACTAGATATAAGAGCAGCTCAACATGCTGGTTACTTTTTGTGCACTATGACTCCCTTTTCTACTTTGTAACACAATATAATACTTGCAGTATCTGACTAAGGAAGATATTTCACATAGTACTTAATATGGGAATAATAATAATTCATTTTGTTTTTTACAGAGAAAGGAACAATTCCCCTTCTCAATTATTTTAAATAATTATATTACTACTTCAAAATGCAAACATCTATTTTCTGCTTTACATATGACACTTCACAATTTACAAATATACTAATATCACAAGGGGAATTTTCTAAGTACATCCCCATCATTTTTGATATTTTTGTCCTAACTATAATTTAGAACATGCCATACAAATCTCATGCAGCAATGGCAATTTTTTCTTAGTTTTTTTTTAAATTAGGAATCCAAAATGTCCTTTAAGCCTACCCTTCACCTTAAAAAGAAATTTTTTCCCTATCTTTCTTGCTAATTAGAGAAATAGACTCCATCTGATAATATTTCTGCTCAGTCAATATAACACTATTCACATTTCTGGTACCACAAATGTCCTTGAAATAAAATTTCTCAGCATTTGTTTAACTTAAAATGTTTTTATTTCCTTTTGTTTCCAAAGCATATCTTTACTGTAAACAGATTATGCACAGAACACTTTCTAGTACTTTAAAGAAAACTTTTTATTCTGTTCTTCCTGGTTTTGGGTGAGAAATTAATCTTATTTGTGTTACTTATTTTACTATATGTAACATGTATTTTACTTTAGGACAAATTTCTTGATTTTATTATCGTTGCCTCTTTAAGGGAAAAATACAGCAATATTTAAGGTACATACAACCAACCTGATGTTCATTACCATTTTGTTGTTTTTTACCTGAACTTTATTGTTGTTGTTAAGTTCCATCACATCTGTTCCAACCCATAGTGATCCTTCCAAAAACACACAAAGGTGACCCTTCAAGGCCCTGCTTCAATATCACAATTATTCCTATGCTCGAATCCACTGCTGCATCCACCATGCCAATTCACCTTGTTAATGGCCTGCCTCATTTTCAGTGCCCTATACATTACCAAGCAGGATGTCCTTCTCCAAGTATGTCTTGCCCAAGAAAACATGAAATGAGGTAAAAAAATCTCACCATCTTTGCCTCTAAGGAACAGAGTGAGCCTACTTCTTCCAATATAGATCATTTTGTGCTTTTAGCAGTCCATGCTACTTTTAACATTTTTCTCCAGCTTTACAATTCAAATGCATCACTTGTTCCCGGTGTGGTTCAACACCTCCAGTTGTCTATCCCGGTGTCATACTGTGGTGGCTAATGGGTCGCGGTGATGTTGGTGTGTAAGCTATGTCACCGGTATTTCAAATATCAACAAGGTCACCCAAATCGTATAGGTTTCAGCAGAGCTTTCAGACTGAGAAAGAAAGATGGAATCAGCTTTCCACTTTGGAGGAAACATCTGTTGAAAACCTTATGCATAGAACACCTGAACTGTAGATTACTAAAAATTGTAGTTGATCTCTTCTCATCTTGAGGGTACTAAGAGTAAAGGGGTGGAATTTAGCCTGTCATTCAGTCACAGCTTAATGACCTCATTTGGATGAAGATAAATAGCTCACTGGAGTCTGGGCCCACTCTCTCTGCCTTCTCTTTCCTGATGTTAAGACACCCAGAGAGTAGGCAGAGCCAGAGACCCACACAAGTGTTGACATGCTTCCACCGCATCCACATGACTCTCTGCCCATTGGCCTATGATCATTGATTGTGCTGCATGAGTCTAAAGAGGAATGTATGGACTAATATCAGATATATTGACTAATATCAAAATTATGGACTTGATCTGGACTGGGTTAGGATGTTTTCTCAATATACAATTGCTCTTTGATATAAAGCTCTCTCTAACACAAATATGAGTGCCTCTGGATTCGTTTCTTTAGTCAACCCAGACTAAGCACCATAGCACATTTAGGAAAGCCTATCCGAGAAGAATGGAAATTCTGGAACACTTCATTGTGCCCATTCAGAACTCGTACGTGGATCAAGAGGCAGTTGTTTAAGCAGAAAAAGGCAATATTGCATGGTTCAAAATCAGAAAAAGTGTGAATCATGGATTTATCCTCTCAGGATACTTATTCAATCTATGTGCTGAGCAATTATCAGAGACACTAGATTATATGAAGAAGAGTGTGACATAAGGATTGGAGGAGGGCTTATTGCACGACACAATCTTGCTTGGTTCAAGTGAGGAATATCTGAAACATTTGCTGAAGAAGATCAAGAATTGTAGCCTTCATGAATTACAACTCAGTGTAAGGAAAACCAACATCCTCACAAATAGGTGATATCATGATAAATGGAGATAAGTTTGAAATTGTCAAGGTTTTTGTCTTACTTGGATTCATAATCAATGCTTATGGAAGCAGCAGTCCAGAAACCAAAAGATGTACTGCATTAGGTAAATCTGTTCCACAAGACTTCTCTAGAATATGGAAGAGCAAGGGTGTTGCTTTTAGGACCAAGGTGCACCTGAAGTAAGCCATGATATTGCCCATCCTTTCACATGCATGTGAATGTTGGACAATGGATACAGAATGCCGTAGAAAAGCCAATGCACTTGAAATGTGCTGCTGGAGAAGAATATTCAACGTGCCATGGAGTGCTAAAGGAACAAACCCATCTTCCATGGAAGGAGGCCAGAGTGCTCCTTAGTGACAAGAAGGGAGAGACATCACCTTTCATACTTTGGATTGCTGTCAGGAGAATCTGTTCCCATGTTAGGTAGGGTAGAGGGACAGGGAAGGAGAGGAAGACCTTGTTGGAGATGAATTGGGACTGTGGCGGCAAGGATGGGCTCAGGCATAGCAACAATTGTGAGCAGGGTGCAGGACCACGTTCTGTTCTGTTATGTTATCTATATAGTCGCTATGCATTGGAGCTGCCTCGATGGCACCTAACAACAGCAACAAGCTCCAATTGCACAGCATACCTTAAGACTAACTATCTACATTCTTGATTCGTTTCTTTTGTTTACAATGTTAGCATAAAGATAAAATGAACAGACAAACTCTGTCATTGAATTGCTTCTAAATCATAGTCACTCTAAGCACAGAATAGAACTGCTTCTTGGGTTTCCGAAGTTGGAATCTTTATGGGAACAGAAAGCCTCATGTTTTCCTATGTAGAAGAAAAAGAGGAGTTAAGTATAAAAACTCTCCTCTGTGGCTGTGCATATTATGCTATACTCAACTCAATACCATGAATCAGATTGCAGTCTAAATAAATAGTGTATCTAATAGTTATGGATTGAACAGTCTGCGTGAACATATGTGTAGCAGAGTTCTATTTTTTTCAAAATGAAATTATATATTCTTTAATATGATTTTGTCAAAAAATTGGAAGACATCTATCTGGAAAATTAGCAGGAAGAGATCCACATTGGTACCCTTTGAACAAAAAGGTGGCCAAATGTAATCCAGGAATTATTGAATTATATTGAATAAATAATATTACATGTGAGTAAAATTTAAGACAATTAAAATTGCCCAATTATCCAGCTAGATTCAGATAGGGGTGTAGACTCAGAAATATCATTGGTTATGTTAGGTGGATCTTGTCTCAAAGGCCAAAAGGCCAGAAATACATTTACTTGCAGTTCATGGTTTGCAATTGTAATAGCCAGGGGCTTGTTGGGCTTGGTGGTTTCTGGAATATACAACAGCAATACGCACTATGAATCATGACAAACTATTGGATAACCATATGAATGATGGAAATTCCAGAACACATTCATTGTTCCTGTAGAGAAAGAAACGCAAAGTGGCAATGGTTTAAACAGAACAAGGGGATGCGGTGAGCTTCACACTCAGAAAAGGTGGATGTCAGTGAGGTATCTTTTCACCATGTTTATTCAATATGTATGATGTTCCAATAATCCGAAAAGCCAGAATAATACAGAATCTTCTTGAAAATTGACTCATTAACAAGACTCATCACCTGCAATATGTAGATAGTACAAATTGGCTTGCAGAAAGCTCAACTGACTTGAAGCACTTACTGACAAATATCAAAGACTATGAGGGCTTATATCGCAACTTAGAGATAAAAATAATTCATAATTGGATCATTAAATGACATCTTTATAAAAGGTGAAAAAGTTAAAATTATCAAAAATTTCATTTTACTAATATGATTTCTGTGCCCATGGAAGCAGCAGTCAAGAAATCCAAAAATAAGTACATTGAGAAGATCCATAAACTACCTCCTTAAAGTATCAATTAACAAGGATATCACTTTGTGGAAAGACTGAAGTGCACAGTATAATTTTTCAAGATCAATTATTTAGACATTAAAAATACTTCTTTTTTTCTATACAATATAATTGTCAACTACACATGTGGAATACACGGAAATCAAATAATCTTGTATAAAGAAACAATGTAGAAGCTGAATATCATCAGTAAGAATAAGAGTCAGAGAGCCATTAAGAAAAAATTAAAATACACACATAAAAAACAATGTATGGCCTTTAAAATATCCAATCATAATTTATGAACTATCTTAAGAATCATATTGATACCAAAATCAAATCACACTCACTATTAGCAGGGTTACATTAAATAATTCACTGAATTGCAAGTGGTTATACAAGACACAGGAATGTATAATGAATTGAACAAAGATTTGGAATTACAAAATCAAAATGGTAAAAACATCCTAAGAATTCCTGAAGCTAACATTACTGGCAAAAATAGTGAATCTTCATGTTACAATATTGAAAGTTTCCATACAATTCAGGATCCATTTGAGAACAATGACTTTTTTTTCAAGCAAAACATTTCACTGAACAGGAAGTATACAAGAAGATAGAGGAAATACTTAGTCATTGTAACCAAAAGAATTAGTAAGAGTTCCACCACTTCAAAATGTAACCATGCTTAAGAATCAGTGGTATTAAAAGATGTCCAAAATGCACTGAATTCACAAGTAAAAAGCAGGGCCCTTAGAATTGAAGGATACTAACTGAAATGTTTCAGAAAACGGATAAAATGCTACAGGTGCTCAATCAGCTATACCAAGAATTTTGGAAGACAGCTACATGACCAATTGATTGGAAGAAATCCAAAATTTACCTGTTCCAAAGGTGATAACAAATAATGTGGGCACTATTGAATGCTATCTTTAACATTAAACACAAGTCAAAATTTGCTAGAGATACTTTAAAACCATTGAAGGAGTATTTCAACAAGGGCTGGTCAGAAATTCAAGCAAAATTCAGAAAAGGATATGGAATGAGGAATGCCATTGGTGATATCAGATAGACATTAACTGAAAGCAAACAGAATGATATTTACCTGTGCTCATTGACTATGCAAAATATTCAATTGTATTGATCCTATAAAATTATGGATAACATTTTGAATAGAGAATTCCAGACCACTTCATCGTGCTCAGTTAAATCTTGTAAATAGGCCAAGAAACAGTTTGTTTATTTACAGAACAAGGAGATACTGCATGGTTTAAAATCAGGAAAGGTGTGTCTCCAGGGGGTATTCTTTCACCAAAATTATTCAATCCGCACACTGAGCAAATAATCCAATAACCAAATTAAATTAAGAAGATTGACGTATCAGGATGGGAGGAAGACTTTTTAACAGTCTTTGATGTTTGGATGACACAACCTTTCTTATTGAAAATCAAAAAGACTTGAAGAATGTGTAAATGAAGATTATAAATGCACAGTTTTAAATTTGATTACACATCAGTATATTGGGGTGAGGGGAAATCCTCACAGTGGAACCAATGGCCACATCACACTGACCAGAGAAAAGATTGGTGTTATCACGGATTTAATTTTACTTTTCTTCACAATCTATACCATGGATGCAGCAATCAGAAAATCTTGCAATAAATGGCTTGGGCTATATCTGCTGCTAGAGGTCTCTTTAAATCTTAGGAAGCCAAGATGACATTGTAAGAAATAATGTTTGCCTGACCCTTAGTATTTTAAATCACATTGTATTCATGTAATTGTACATGTATGTGATTGTAATTGTCAACCGCATGCAATTAACAATGAATAGGGAAGAGTGAAGAAGAAGTGATGTCTCTTAATCTGGGTGATGGTGGAAATATTAAATATGCCCCTTGGGCTGTCAGAAGAATGATCAAATCTGTGTTGGAAGAAGTACAGCTTAGAAGTGAGAGTCAAAAGACTTCACCTTATTTTGTTCATTTCATCAGAAAAGACTAATCTATGGAGAAGAGCATTGTGCTTAGTGAATTAGAGGGCCAGCAAAAGACAGGAATGAGATGACTGACACCGTGACTCTGCAACAAGAGGTTCAAACAAAGCAATGGATGTAAGACTGACACTCCATTGAGCAGTGCTTGGTTTGCTATGAGTCAGAACTAATTTGACAGTATCTAATAACAGCAGCCTTACTAAGCTCTTCTACTCACTCTTTTATTTATACCATAGCATTAAAAGCAAATAAGAAAACAAACAGAAAAGAACTTGATTGAAGTGAAGTCTAAAAGTAGATCAACGGTTCACATTCAACAGGTCATACACATTTTGTTTCAACTCAGGCAGTAAAATTCCCTCAGTGGATTATCACTTATTCCACTTCCTCCTTATGTTTCCATTCTTCGTTCTTTCTTAACTTCTGCACTTTGTACTTAGGTAAACACTGTCCTTTGTTTCTGAAATGATTGATTTTTCCAATAAGGTTGGATTCAGTTCCACACCGAAGTGGTGACTAAGTGTCATAGCATTGGCAGTTCCACGTATCTTTATTTGACAACTAAATTTGGATTTTCATGATTTGGAGTTTGAGTTCACATTTATCCCACTCTACCCAGGACCTTTTAATGTGATCCTTCTCCCAGCAATCGGTCTTGGTAGCTGGACATGATATAGTTCTTCTGGTCTCAAGGTCATTTAGACTGGGTGTTTTGTAGTCCAATAGCAATTGTACTGATGCATCCATGTGCTTTTAAATTTTCTTCATCTTTCCTCCTTATAGGGTGAGATCAATAGCAACACTTCCATAGCTGCTCATGGGGATTTTTGGATATTGCTGTCTCCTTTCAAATGAACTAATAGCTTGTTTATTTCTAACAGTTGAACCAACATATAATTCATACATTATACATTTCAGTAGTTCAGTCACATTGAAAAGAGTTGTGTACCCATCACCACAATTGATTTCAGTTCTATTTTTCTTTATACTTCCTATTGTTAGCTCCCCATTTTCCACCATCCTCCTTTGCAATATTCCTTTTGTATCTATGAATCCAGCATTGTCTCTCTGAATTTATATACTCAGGGTATCACATACAGAAAATTATACAAAAGCATTGCTAAATCTAAATGTCAAAGAATCATGACAGAAGGAAGTGGAGCAAAACTTCAGATAAAAACAAAGCAGAAAAGATCTAAAATTAGAGAAATTATACATGGCATCAAAAGAGAGATCAATGACAAAGTGTCGAATATTGAACTAAATACAATTGCAGTAGTTCTACCTGCAATTATTATGTAATTATAATGAAATTTTTAAAGATCTAGGACTTCAAAATCAATAAAATTAAGAAAATGCTCAGCATATGTTAAACTGAACGAACTCAAGAAAAATTCAAGCCTTGAGTTGTAATGCTAAAAAATTCTGTGGGGGAAAAAAAACAGAAATCATAAAAGAGAGAGAGAGAGAGAGGTTCTGAAGCTAGTGCCAAAATAGTGTGCCCTGCCTAGAACTCCCATCGTGTGGTGCAGGGATCGACAGGTGAGGAGGCAAATTCTGGGAGTTTAGATTTGGGACATGGATCCTCAGCACTCCAGAATATGTTTAGACCTCCCTCTCCAATTTTCATCCCTGGAGAGCAAAGCAGAGCTCACTGTGGTACCCTCTCTCCTGTAGTTAGCAGGGTCAGTACAGCGGTGAATGCCAGTCTTTTCCATTCACTTTTACTTCTGTGACCCACCAGCATGAGGGGAACATCCCAAGCCAGACCATGCCCCCCAAGGGGAGGCCCCAGCATCATGCCCTCATGGACCATTGTGAGACCTGGAGGCTGGAGCTCAGGTTCCCCTTAGACAGAGCTTTAGTGTTTCACTCCCTTACTGGATCCCTTCTCTGGGAAGGGAGGGCTAATGGCTGCCAGACAGAAAATCCCAAATAACCTAAAAGGGATTCAGCCCCTGATAAGCAGGGACACAATCTGAACTCCCTGGGGGCTTCAAGGGTATATTAGACCTTTTTCCTAATTTCTTTTGAGAAAGAAAGCCAAAAAAAAACCCTTTCCCACCACAGAACCCAAAGCCAGCATTCCAGTGTGTCTCAGCTTCTCCTCCTCCTTTATCTAGATATCTGGCTGTCACTGGGATATATTGTCCTTAGCAGGACCCCCTCCATGATGGAAGTCCCCTCCTCATTATTGGACTCTCACTCCAATAGCCTATTTCCAACCTGGGAACATGTGGGAAGGGTGGACAGTACTGAGTAGTGTAGAAACCTAATACTGATGCATGATAATAGGATTTTCCCTTCTTGAGAATAGGAAAACCTTATTTGGTGTGCCACCAAAATAAGGGCCATCTGTTATAAACACAATGACAGGTTGCAATATCCCTATATAATAGACAGGGTTGATAATTAACTCTAGTAGATTTCTTAATACACCACTCAGCTACCCCTGGCACCATTTCCCCAACACCCTACTCTCCCCATCTCAGTAAACCACATTTTATCATACCCTACCAAATAACAAACATATCTTATAATCCTCTCATCTAACTTATCAAAAATTACTACTATATTTAATGGGAAGACTTCCTATGCTCAATACCAACACATAAAACCTACTCTCAAGCACCTATCTCCTATTCCTCCTAGCCACCAAACTATCACTCGCTCCTCATCTCCACACAATACAATCTTCTTCTATGTAATCCAACTCTAATATAAAGAGCCAAATCCTCCCACCCACCCCCAAACCATGAGCCTGCCTATCACCTACAGTTCAACCACTATGTGGTACAAACAACATCAGCAGCCACCACAAAATATGAAGAGAAACAAAAGTCAATAAACGAAGATCACTGAAACCCAATGGAATACACAGGAAAAAGTAGCCCTTGAAGTGCCAGATAGAACTATAAGATAATTTCATTTAGAACCCCACAAGCGATAAGGGGATCAATCCAGAAAACAAATGAAGAAATGCAGATAGGAAAAGCCTCACATGCAACAGAAATTCTGAAAGCACTGACTTAGCAGAAATAAAAAAACAAAGCACTAGACCTGACCAATATAATGGAAGAAAAGGAAAATTTAATCAGAGAACTTTAAGACTACCTAGCAGACTTTAGCAAATGAGAGAAACAGTCAAACAAAAAGTTAAATAATCTGAATAAAGTCTGAGGATTATGTGGACTGCAATCAAGCAAAATAATCTTTGAATTATTGAGATTCCTGAGAAGAAGGAAACAAATTAGTCTACAATTAAAATGGCAATGGAATTTTTGGAAGAAAAGTTCCCCAGTATCACAAAGAAGGAGATGATAACCATCCAGGAAGCAGAGAGAACACCAAATAGTTTTGATAGATTACTACCACCCCACCGGGGCCCCCCACCCCCAAATCAAAACATATAAGAGTCAAAGTATCCTAATTCAATGAAAAGGAGAGAATCCTAAGAGAAGCTAGAGAGAATAAAAGCAGTCACAAATAAATGTAAAGTCACATATAAATGTAAACAGATAGGAAGAAGTTTAGAACTCTCTGCAGAGACCATGCAGGAAAGAAGTTGAAGGAAAATATTCTGAAAGTTGAAAGACAACAAATCCAATGCAAATTTCCTTTATCCAGCAAAGCTATCCAACAAATTTGAAGAAGAAATAAAAGTTTTCTACCACTCAGGATCAGAAATGGGAGTAGCAATACCAGGAGGGTAGAGAGAAAGGTGGGGAGAAGAAGGGAGAAAGGGGAAACCAGGAAACCAATCACAATGATGGGCACATAACTAGCCTGACCCACAGCCCCCAGGGAGAGCAACAACAGAAACGGAGGGGGAAAGGAGACTGCAGTCAGTGTAACACATGAAAATAACAGTGATTTGTAATTTATCAAGGAGTCATGAGAGTGAGATAGGGGAAGGGAGGGATAAAAGAGGAGCTGAGAGCAAGGCCTCCAATAGAAAGTAAATGTTTAGAAAATAATTATGGCAACTTATGTACAACAATGCTTCATACAATTGATGCAAAAATTGTTATGAGAGTTGTAAGAGGCCACAATAAAATGATCTTTTTTAAAAAGTGAGGGGGAATGAGTGTTAATTAAAAAACAGTTTTCTAAAACAAGAAAATACTTAGAGGATTCATAAATAACAACAACAAAACCAACATTACAAAAAATACTATCCAGTCTTTATGGGCACAAAACCAACAACTACAGCAATCAGACATGAGACCACCACAGGTTGCAACACCACCCAGAAACCAACACACTGAAAACAGTACCCAAAATAATATAGATCTAGTGGAGAAATGAAGACATGAATAAGCTCCCCATACCACACCACTCCATAAAAGGGGGAGGAAGGAAAATATCAAGCACAAGTGATATGAGATGACAGCAGCTAGTCTACAGTAGATTTAATTAAACAAAATTTCAATAAATTCAATGTACCAATCAAAGCATAAAGAGTAGCAGACAGGATTAGGCAACAAGCCCATAAATCTTTGGCCTTCAAGAGACATATCTAAAATTTACAGACAAACGTAGACAAAGAGTCAATGGATGGCGAAAAATTTATTAAGCTATTGGCAGTTTTTTAAAAAGCAGAGGTGGCAATATTTATCTCCAACAAAATAGACTTCAAGGTACGTGATACGAGAGACAAGAATGGGCGTTATGTAAGGTTCAAGGTATCAGTAGACCAAGAACTCATAACCATAAAAAATATATGTGCCCCAAAGAAAGGCCTCTTAAATTCATCAACCAAATCCTCAAATAAATGTAAAGAGAAACAACCAGATCATCAATAATAGTAGAATATTTCAATACACCACACTCAAAGAAAGTTTAACAGGTAAAAAACTCAATAAATAAATGAAAGAATAGAACAAAAACATTCATCCTCATAGATATTTACAGAACTTTGCAACCAGAAGCAAAAAAAAAAATTTACATGTTCTTCTTTATCTCACATGGCTCATATTCTCAAATAGATCACATGCTGGGCAATAAAGCAAGCCTGCTAAAATTCAACCACACGGAGATCAGTCACACCATCTTCTCTGATAATAGTGCCACATAACTGGAAACCAACAAGAGAAAGAATTAAAAAAAAGACATCCACTTTTTGACTCAATAACACATTCCTTAAGAGAAACAATTTTGGGCTATAGCACAAATAAGAGATGGAATTAAGACGTTCTTAGAAACTAATGAGAATGATAACACAGCATACCAAAACTTATGGGCACAGCAAACGTGGTTATCAGAGGTCACTTTATAGTGATTAATGCACACATGAAATAAAGAGGAGAGACTCAACAACTAGAAAAGAGTCAACAGCATAAAACATCCAACAGAAAAAGAAAATAAATCATAAACTTTTAAATTTAGAGATAAATGTACTGGAAAACAGAACAACAACAAAAATCAACAAAGCAAAAAGTTGGTTCTTTGAAAGGCTCAACAAAATTGACAAACCATTAGCAAAAGTAAGAAAGGAAAAGAAAGAGCAGACAATACTTAGAATTAGGGAGGAAGCAGGTGTAGTCACAACAAATGCAAATGAAATAGAAAGATTAATAACAGTTTTACCAAAGACTGTATTCCAACAAATTTGACAATTAGGATGGCCTGGACAAATACATTGAAAAACACTATCTTCCCAAATCAATGCATATAGGCATTAAGAACTTGAGCAGGCCAATAGCAAAAGGATTGGACGCGGTCATCAAAAATTTCCTTACAAGAAAGTCCAGGCTCATTTGACTTCACAGGAGAATTCTTCCAAGTATGTAGAGAAGAGCTGACACCAACCCTACATGAACGTTTCCAGAGCATAGAAAGGGACAGCAAACGTCCAAACTCATTCTATGAAGTCAGCATAACCCTGATACCCAAACCAGACACAGACCCCACAAAGAAAGCTACAGATTGATATACCTCATGAACTTAGATGCTACAATTATCAACAAAATCTTAGCCAATAGAATCCAATATATATACATACACATGTATGTCATGAACAAGTGGGATTCATGATGCCAGGGATGTAGTGATGGTTCAACATTTGCAAAACAATGTAATCCACCACAATAATTAGAATGATATGATCATACGAATTGATACAGGAAAACATTTAACAATATCCAACACCCATTCCTAATAAAAGCTCTTAGCAAGATAGGATTAGAAGGAAAAATCCTCAACACAATAATGAGCAATATTACACTCAATGGAGAAAAGTTGAAAACATTTCCCAAGAATAAGGGAATCCTACAAGGATGTCCCTTATGCCATTTTTATTTAACACTGTAGTGGAATTCCTAGCCAGTACCATAAGACAAGGAAAGAAAATAAGGAAGTGTAATTAGGCAAAGAGGAAGTGAAATTTTCGCTATTTGCAGGTGATATGATTTTATCTTCAGAGAAATCTATGTTGCCCACAATAGTATTATTGGAAACCATCGAAGAGTTTAGTTGAGTAGAAGGATGCACGATTAACAAGCATAAACCAACTTCTTTCCTACATACTGGTGATGAGAATACTGACAAAGACACATCAAGAAAACAATGCCATTCACAATAGCCACACAAAAGCTGAAATCCCTAGGAATAACCCTAACCTCATATTCCAAAACCAAAAGATTTATACAAAGAAAAACTACAGAATATTATTACAAGAAACCAAAAAAGATGGACAAAAATGGAAAAACATCCCTGTTTGTGGATTGGAAGTTGCAATATTGAAACTGTCAGTATTAGTTACCTAAAGCCATCTAAATTCAATGTAATCCCATTCCAAATTAAAGCATAATTCTTTAAGAAATGAAAAAAAAAAACTAATTACTAACTTCATATGTAAATGGAAGAAGCCCAGGAAAAGGCAAAGAACTCAAAAAGAAGAACAGAGTTTGTGGTCTTGCACTTCCTGACCTCAAAACTGACTATACATCCACAGTTGTGAAAGAGAGCCAGGTACTGGTAAAATGATAGAAACCTAGATAAATAGATCAGGGCAGAAAACCAAGAAAGAGAAATATCCGCATAGAAACAACTGATTTTTAACAAAGGCCCAATAAACATCAATTGAGTAGCAGATGTCTTCTTCAATAAATGGTGCTGGAAAATCTGGCTATCCTTTTGCAGAAGAATGAAACAAGATCCATATCTCAAGCCTGCACAAAAAAAACAAACTCAAGGTGGATCAAAGATTTAATGTAAAAATCCAAAGCTATCAGGATCATCAAAGAGAATATTGGGACACATCTAGTAGAGGGAATGAATGGACTGCTGGATAGAACAAAGGGAGCACACTCCATGAAAAAACAGATGAGTGGGACTTACTAAAAATGTAACACTTCTATACATCGAAAGATTTCATTAAGAGGGAGCCCACAGAGTTGTAAAAGATATTGAGCAACGACATAACAAAGGACTAATCATTAAAACCTAGAGTACACTACAACCCAACAACAAGCACAAAACTAACAATCCTTTGAAATGTGGGCAAAAGACTTGAGCAGACAATTCACAAAGAATGGCACTGGGTCAGTGAATGAACATATGAGGAAATGTTCTTATTCATTAATCATCCTGGAAATTGATGTCCGAACAACCATGAGATGCCACTTAACCCCCATTATAGTAGTCCAATTAAAAAAACATAAACCTGAGAAAAACAAATGCTATAAAGGATGTGGAGAAATTGGAACACTTACAAGCTGCTGGCTGGCTTTTAAATATGTACAGCCACTATGAAAAGCAATACAGCAATTCTTAAAACAGATGGCAACTGAAATACCATATGATACACCAATACTATCACTAGGCATATACCCTAAAGAAATAATGAACAGATGTATGCTCCCCATGTTCATTGCAGCACAGTTCACAATAGCAGAGAGTTGAAAACAGTCCAAATGCCTATCAGTAGAAGATTGGATAAAAAACTCTGGTATATACACAATGGAATATCACACTTCCCTAAAGACAGAAATAAAACCGTGAAACACCTCGTGACATGGAAGACATACTGAGGGAAGTTAGTCTATCAAAAGGACAAGTACTGTATGAGTTCACTGCTATAGGCACAAACAGCAGGATGGGCACACGCTCAGACATGGAGAGAATCCAGTCTATTGCCCCGAGTGGAGAAAACCTAGTAGCGTGCCTGACCAGGGCCTATGTACCATATACCATCCTCTCTACTTATGTTTCTTGAAGGTCATTTTGCTAGCAAGCACCTCATGTAAAGCTATGACGGGTCCCCACAAGAGGTGGGGAGCCCTTTCAGAAGAATGAGGGATACTGATGGGAAAACAAGTCAGGAGAGGGAACAAACATGCCTGGGGGAATACAAATGCATGACTGTTGATAGCCAAAGTGGGAGGACTGACCTCCAGTGGGGAGAATGACTGAATGTTTTGGGAGAGTCTAAGGGGCTGGGGGTGGGGGGTGTCTCTGGTGGTAGGCACCGAATGGGCCACATTTACCTGGGCTTCAGAGGACATCCTGAAGACTGAGACCAGGTGCGCTGGAACACTGGGGCATTGAAACCTGGGTCTTCAAGACTCACAGCATGCTCCAGAGGCTGCATCATTGAGATCCGATGTTGAACATCTACTAGGTGACCTGGACTCTACGCCAGACACACTTGGAATCTGAGAACTTAAGACAGAAAATGCATAGTGGCTGAAGAAGCTGAAGACCACTGTGCCAAGATTATGGAACTGATGATAGGGAGGCAAGCATGGTCTTGCTACATTAATGTCCTATATACTGTATTAAAATAGATTATTCTATCCAACCTGTGACTGACATTCTCAATGAATATTACTGTAAATTTTCCCTGATAATTCACTCCTATTGTTTATGTAAATAGCATCCAATCACGAAAGGATGGCCTCTTTACAAGTGAATGATTCTGGTACTGTGATATGGGGTTAGCCTACAGTGGGCCAATATACCTCTCTCAATAGTGCATTAAAAAATTAGTGTTAGGGGCTAATCAAAGACAATATTAACAGAATTTTGTTATGCCCTAAGGGCATGATTGATAAGACAAGATGCTCTATCATACATTAACAATTAAATTTTAAAATGATGCCAAAGGCAGTTTAAAAAGCATAGCAAAACAAAAACAAGGATCCCAGAACAGGTTTGGGGCTCACACTAAATCTTAACTCCAACTACAGAAGTTAGTTCCCACATCATGGTCCTCCACAACACTTGCCTTTCCAAAGGGAACACGGGTGATATGGGTATTCTATCAAAATATGGTGAAGAAATAAGGTGGTGCCCAGCTATCAGATAAAAATGTTTGGGGGCCTTAAAGCCTTTGTTCAAAATAAACAGCCATCTAAGTGAGATATCAACTAAATCCACATGGAAGAAGCACACCAACATTACTCACCAAAGGACTGTAAATCATGTCACCATCTGAAGTTGCAGAAGGGACTGGTACCAGAGCCTAAATTGTGAGACTCCAGTGTGCAGGAAGGTATGGATGGCAGTGGGAGCCCAAGGTATATTTATGGGATCTACAGAGGAAAAAAGCCTCAGGTGGTATTCTTCGCTCCATGATAGAGGGCTGGGAGGAAAGTGGTTATCAAACAGAGTGCCTTGAAGAGATGACTATAGGAAACAAAAGGATAAGCCTGACTTGGTTTACACCTTGTCAGTTGATCCCCCTTCGGATGCACATTAGGCCTGACCTGGTTTTCAACATTTTCTGTATTTTTTGTTTGTTCTCCTGGATTTGAAGCAATACTTATTGAAATGTTTCAACAAGCCTACGAAACACTGCAAGCATTCACCCTTCTTTGCCAGAAAATTTGGAAGACAATTACTTAACCAACTGACAGGAAGATATCCACATTGTACCCAGTACAAAGAAAGGTATTCAAAGAAAATGCCAACATTTTAGAATAATATCATATGCAAATACTTTTGTGTGTGTGTTTAATAATGTATTTTTATAAAAGTTTTATTGACATATCTTACATAATCCAATATATCCAATTCTGTTGTTTAATCCCACCAAATGCAGTTATACAATCATCAGTGCAATCAGCTCCCCATCCCCCCTTTCTGCATGCTCCCCTCTATATTCCCGTACCTCCTGGGAAACTTTACTCCTGCACTGTTCCTGCAGAGTTATCTATCTTGACTTTCATGGATCAGACCATCTTAAATTTACAAGTGAACATATGGAAACCTAACATGATTAATGAGGTAAAAACAAATAAGAGACTTAATAGTAAGGGGAGGAAATATTAATGAACGAGCTGATAATTATGTCATTTATCGGTGCCATATAGCACCCTGGATTTATCATCCTTTCTGTGTGGCCTTCTGAGAGGGACTGTCCAATTACCTTGCAGGTGAGACTTGGGGTCTCTATTGTTTCCACGTCCCTTCACATTGAGTTGGCTGCATGTTTTTGAACATCTGGTACCTATTCCCGTCTACACCTCATACTCACACAGGCTGGTGCACCTCTTCCATGTGGACTTTGTTGCTTCCCTGCTTGACAACCACTTGTTTAATTAGAAACCTTTAGCTATATCTTTTGATAGCCATGTACCATCAGCTTTCTTCACCACATTAGATTATGCGCCATTTTTTTTTTCTTCAGCAATCATGTCTGGAAGGTGAGTAGCATACAATGTCACATTATTACAAGAGACCATCCTTGTACTGAGACAGGATCTAAGTTGATGCCCCAAATCCATCTGCTTCCTTGTTACAGATACAAATTGTTGCTGATGACCATCCAAGAACAGTTGAAGCAGTATATTGACAGGGAGCTGCCAAAAATTTAGGCCAGATTCAAAAGAGGACCAGACATGGCATATGATTGCTGATGTTATATGGAACTTCGTTGCAAGCAGAGAATACCAGAAAGATGTTTACTTGAGTTTTATTGACTATCGCAGGAATTCAACTATGGAGACCATAACAAACTATGGATAATTTTTTATAATTGTGGGAATGCCACAAGAATTCACTGTGCTCCTAAAACACTTGTACCTGGATCAAGAGGCAGTTGTGCAATCAGAACAAGGGAATTCTGCATAGGTCAAAATCAGGAAAGGACTGTGTAAGGGTTGAATCCTTCTCTTCATACTTATTCAATCTGTGTACTGAGCAAGAACCAGAGAAAATCGTTGATGTGAAGAAGAATGTGGCATCAGTATTGGAAGAAGCCTTATTAACAACCTGAGGAACGCAGAAGACATAACCTGGTTTGCCGAAAGTGAGGATGACTTGAAACACTTCCTAATATAGATCAAGAATTGCAGCCTTCACTATGGATTACAAATTTATGTAAATAACACCAAATTCCTGACAACTGTACTAATAGATAAAATCACGATAAATGGATAAAAGTTCAAAGTTGTCATAGATTTTTGTCTTGATTGGATCCACCATCAGTGTTCATGGAAGCATCAGTCGAGAACTCAAAAAAGGATTTGAGTTATGTAAATTTTTGTGCCAGGCCTCTTTAGAGTATTGAAAAATAAAGATGTTTCCTTGAGGAGTAAGGTGTGCCTAACCCAAACAGTGGTATTATCCATTGCCTCATATGCAAGTTCAGTTTAGACACTGAGCAAAGAAGACAGATGAAGAATTGATGCACTTGCATCACAGTGATGGAGAAGAATATCAAAAGTTCCATGCCCTTCCAAAAGGACAAACAGACAAGTCTTGGAAAAACTATGGCCAGAATGTTCCTTATAGGCAATGATGGAAAGACTTCATCTGACATACTTTGGAAATGTTGACAAGAGACACTAGTCACTGGAAAATGATACCATGCATGGTAAAGAAGAGAGGCAGTGAAGAAGAGTAAGACAATCAGCAAGATGCATTGACCCAGTTGTCGCAATGCGCTCAGGTATAGGAACAGTGGTAAGGATGGCCCGGGATCAGGTAGTGTTCCCTTCTGTGGTGCAGAGGGTTGCTATGAGTTTAAACCAACTTGATGGCACCAAACAGCAACAACAATGACCAAACTATGAACTTAGGTGCACCCCACCTAAACTAAGAGATGGATTATACCCATTGAACACTAATGATGGAATACCAGAAGTGTTGTTAGACATCAAGAAGATAACACACTTACAAAGATGACATTAAACAGTGGATGTC
Source organism: Tenrec ecaudatus (assembly GCF_050624435.1). NCBI lineage: Eukaryota > Metazoa > Chordata > Mammalia > Afrosoricida > Tenrecidae > Tenrec > Tenrec ecaudatus. The sequence continues at coordinate 92,417,665 of NC_134532.1, read as the reverse complement.
ATATGACATTCTGAAACAAGCTTTTGAAAGCAGAGCAGCTAAAACTAAAAGTAAATGAAGAAGTAGAAAGAAATGGACATAAATATTGAAAAGTCATCTCAAGAAATAGGCTTCAGAATGAAATAGGAAATAAAGAACCAAAAAACACAAAAAAACACAAAAGCAAAAAGACTGAGTATATAGCCCAAGCTTAATTAACTGAAGAAACAATCCAAGAGCTTCTGGTAATATTGAACTTTACTATTGGCAAAATATTGAAAAATGCAGGACTCATGAAAAGGAAGTGGAAGTAGTATAGAGTCTGTACCAAAAAAGAATTTATGGTCAATGAGCCATTTTAAGACATAGCCTGTGGTGAAGAAATGGTATTATTGTAGTGAGAATTTTAAGTGAGAGGGCATTTATCCAAAATAAGATTCCAGGAATTGACAGGATACAAATCAAAAAGTTTCACAAAATTAATGAAGTAATTTCTCAAAACTTGGGAGACAGTTATCTGGTGAACAGATTGCAAGAGATCCATATCTGGGCCCACATCAATGATAGATGGGCAAGCAAATGTTTAAAATATAAAACAATGTCAATAATATACCAAACAAACAAAATATTACAGAAGATAATAAAAATATTATGCAATATTACATCAACAAGAAGCTGTGAGAAAGGCAAAGAAGATTCATAAAGGGATGTAGAACAATGGCTACTCTTGCTGATCTCAGATGGATCTTGGCTAAAAGCAGAAGATACAAGAAAGAGGTTTAATTGTGTTTAATTGACTATGCAAAATCCTTCAACTTTGTAAATAAAAACAAACTATGAGTAGCATTTCCAAGAATGTAAATTAGAGAATACTTAAATGTACTCGCGTGGCACCTGTTCCTAGCCCAATAGACAGCAGTTTGAACAGGATAAGGGGATGTTGCATCACTTAAACATATAGGGAAGGTGTGGGCCAGTTACAGCCGTTCACCCTACTTATCCCATCTGCATCTTCAGCTTCAGATTCGGCAAACTGGACCGTATAAAGAAGAATGTGTCAACAGGTTTGGAACAATCTACCATACTCAGAAGACACATGCTTGTTTGCTGAAAACAAAGACACTTAAAGAAAATACTGATGAATTACAGAATATAATCTGTAGTATTTATTACCAAACTCACTGCCATCCATTCAATGCAGACTCATAGTGACCTCCTATGGGTTTCCAAGACTGTAACTATTTACAAGTGTAGAAAGCCCAGTTTCATTATCAAGGAGCTGTTGGTGATTTCCAACTGTCCACTATGTCGATCACAGCCCCAAGGTGTAACCATTGAACCTCCAACTTAATGTAAAACAAAGCAAAACAAAATTCACCCTAATTTGGCATATAGATTATATCATGAAACACTGAAGTTTCCAAGAATATAATTTAACGTGGAACCTGTGATGTAGTCAATTAATATAGACCTTCGATCCATAGTTCCCTATGTAAGGTATTCTATTTTCATAGTTTTTGCCTGTGGCTGTAACCCATTTTGGAGGGAGTTCTCTGCTATATCAGTGGACAGAATTCAGGTTGATTAAGTCCTGACTTTAGTAAAGGGTGTGAACCAAGTCACACTCTTCATTGGTCTACTGAAAGAAACACACACTATTAAATGTATTCCTCTGAGTATAAGCTCCATCTCTAACTTCAGAGAGAAATCCCAGGGCCATAAGAAGCAGAGAGTATTCGAGATCTCTGTGCAACATGACAAGGACCAAGAACAAAGGCAGGGAGCAGAGACACCAGATATTGTGGCATGGATACAATGCAGCAGAGGCCAGGAGCCAGGCCAGGAAACAGAGGCCAAGGGAAGGCAATCATGAGACAAAGAAAGGATAATAGTTCAAGATTATAGTGCTGTGAAGAAGAGAAACAGGTGGGCTTCTTGATAGACAGAGGTAGAGGCTCCACAGGACTGGGAGACTGAATAGGGTATAGTGGACTGTTGGCTGATGCACTGCTGTCGACCGATGCAGTCTGAGGATTCAGTCAGCTCAAAGGAAATTTCTGTGGAGCTCAGTGAACTGCTTTCTAAAATGATCTTTAGAATCGGGGTTTTCTCCAAGGTGGGTGGCTTGACAGCTGCACTGTGTGGAAACCATCAGTTTATATCCTTACTCTGTTTTAATGTCATCTGCACATCTGCATTCTAAGTGCCCATGGTAATGTTCATTCTGTCCATAAAACTCTCAAATTCACTGCCTTAGTCAGTGTTGACTCATAGTGACATCTATGAGTTTCTGAGATTGTAACTTTTTACAGGTGTAGTAAACCCAGTTTTTTTCCCCCCCTAAGGAGTTACTGGTAGTTTTGAATGGTGGATCTTTTAGGTGTAAAAAAATATATACAGAGCTATGCTTGTAATATTTATGCAATCATTTCATGAAACTTGTTATGCTTTTGATGAATCACTACATTTTTATTCCCTTGCATTTGTTACTTAAGTAAAACAACACATAACTTTAAAGAGAAAACATGCCAAACAACCAGAGGTTGACGTAATGTCACTCCTTTCAGCTTTGTGCTACACCTCAATTTCCCACGACACATTTTGACTGAATCATACAATTCCTGACAATGTTCAAAGAGCTAAAATTACTGTCAGAACAACTTCTGTTCAATTTGTAATTGACTTTTAAGTCAGCGGAAGTGTAAAGGGCTTTTTCAAAGATGAGCATAATACATTTATAGAAGGGAAGTCACCTATTTCTAATATATCAAACACAATGACTATTGTCTAATTGACCTACCTCTAAAGTAAAATATGATCCTAATCGTACAGTGAAAATATGGTTAAGGATAAATCACCAAACCGTTGATGCTCTGATGAAGGTGAAGACTAAGTGAGGACACCAATCAAGAAGCAGTATTGAAATAACCCTTTGAATAAGTACGTTAAGAGGATATAACCCCGACACACACATTTCCTGCTTTTGAACCATGCAATGTTCCCCTATTCTGTTTGAGCCATGCACAAGTGTCTCATGAGGACAATGAATTCTTCTGGAATTCCAATTGTTCTCAGGGCTATCCATAGTTTGTTATGATCAAAACTACTGAATGCCTTGGCATAGTCTTTAAAACTCAAGTAAACATCTTCATGATATTCTTTGCTTATAGCTAAGACCCATTTAACAGAAGAAAATGGTATCCCTTGTTCTTTAGTCCTCTTCTGAATTTTGCGTGAACCTCTGGCAGCACCGTGTCAATGTGCTGCTGCAATTGTTGTTTGAACCATTTCCGGATGATCTTCAGCAAAAATTTACTTCTTTGTGATATCAACTATATTGTTCTATAATTAGGTCATTTTGATGGGGCACCTTTCTTCACAGTGGGTACAAGTTTAGACCGCTTCACAAAATAACTGTCACCCAAATTTCCTGGCACAGATAAATAATTGCTTCCTGAGTTTCATTAGCCTGTTGAAAAATTTCAATTAGTATTCCATCAATTTCTGGAGCCTTGTTTTGAATAATGCCTTCAGTGCAGCTTGAACTTCCTTCAGTATCATTGGTTCCTGTTCAAATGCTAACTACCAAATTGCTGGAATTTCAGCTCATTTTGTTGGCACTGTGACACCGGGCATCTTTTCATCCTCATGATGCTTACCGCAATATTCAATAATTTTCGCATAGAATCTTTCAATATAAAAGCACTCTAGAAGCACTGAATCTAGAAGCACTATTTCAATCTAGAAGAACTGTTTTTTTGGTGTGAGTTCTTTCAGTGTAAGGTTTGCTGAGGATGTTCTTCCTTTTTACTTTAGTAGCTCTAGGTTCTTTGAACAGTTCATTATATTTGACTTTTTTCCCAGAGCTTCCCTATGAAGTTCTCTATTCAGTTTCTTGACTTCATCAATTATCCCATTTTCTTTAGCTACTCTATGATTAAAAGCAAGCTTCAGAGGCCCTCTGACATCTACTTTAAATTTTTTCTTTCTTTCTTGTCTTTTTAGTGACCTTCTGTTTGCTTCATAAATAAAATTTTTCATTCTCATAGCCCATCAGGTCTTTTGTCATTAGTATCCAATGCATCAAGACTGTTTTTCACATATTCTCAAAATTTAGGTGGGATAGACTCAAGGTTGTATTTTGGCTTTTGCAAATTGTTCTAATTTTCTTTGCTGTAATCTGACCTTACAGATGAGCAATTAATGTTTTATTCCATGCTTAGCTGCTGACCCAGCTTCCATGTCTAATACTAATATTTAGCTTCTCTATCTTCTCTTCCTACATATGTAGTCAATTTAATTTCTGTGTATTCCATCTAGAGAAGTCTAGGTGCAGAAACACATTTTCTATTATTTATAAAAAGGTATTTGGTATGAACAGTGGCTGATCTTGCAAACTTTTGTCAGGTGTTCTTCAGCTCCATTTCTATCCTAAAGACCATATTTTCCAACTGTTTGTTTACACACTTTGCATTCCTAGTTGCCATTAATGTTCATTGCATATTGATTGTCTGTTTGATCAATTTAAGACTGAAGATGTAGGTAAGATTCTTCTATCTTCATCACAAGCTTTTGCAGTTGGTGC